>NC_044572.1:2582500-2890000 GCF_901933205.1 Camarhynchus parvulus
AATTAAGTGGGCGCACAGCTGAGCTTGTGATCCATAATGTAGAGCCAGAGGATGCCTCTGATTACACTTGTGACACAGGAGACCAGCAGAGCACTGCAGTCCTCAGAGTGAATGGTTAGCACTGCGCCCCTGGGCTGGAGGAGAAGAGGCATTGGTGGAACTGTGTGAAAGGTGTTATTTAATCCAAAAGTTAAGATAAGGAGGAAAAGAGCTGCCCAGTCATAAAGCAGAGTACAGAGAAGTGGATCTGGTGGGACAGGGTTCCTGTTTGAGCCTGTAAAGAGTGCAGTGCACTGACCCCTTCCTCTGATAAGATAAGAGCAAGGAATTCTGCGTCATGGGGATTTTGAAATACTGACAAAACTTCTTTTGGCACTTTGCAATTTTGCTGGTTCACTTGAATCAATAGCAAAATCACACATCACTTAAAAAAAGCATTTTGTGGTTGCTATTTTTAATCTCCCTGTGAAGATCCTGAGAATGCTGGGTTTAACCTATCCAGGAGTAATGTCTGTGATTGATCACAGAATCACAGAACAGGGTCACAGGTCCAGCCTCCCTGCTCAAACAGGGCCATACCAGCACCATCTAGGAAATGTTCGTGTTTGTCTCAAAGTTGGGTGGAATTGTGGCTTTGACCTAAGCTGTAACCTTTCAAACAACATATTTTTGCTGACTCTGACTCAAAAAGCAGCCATGGGGTCAACTATGGGTGAAAGAACCTAGTGATTGCTTTACCTGTCTCACAGTAGTGTTTTTACTGGAACCACGGGCACTGAGATTCCTGTTTTCCCAACAGCTCTCACACACCCCATGGATATCCCCTCCTTGCTTCCATCAGTGACAAGCTGTTTTCTGAGCCGTTCCATGATCTACTTCAATAAATGTCCATTTGTGCATCATCTGGAAGGACTCAGTGATGATGATCTGGGTCTTGAAAAGACAGCTGAGAAATCAGAAATTATTTTAAAGCTTTACATTATTTAGCTCTTGAAAATCAGGAGTATTTCTGTAAAAGTCAAAAGATTTACACTGGTTTAAACAGAAATTGCCAGGTTTTGCTTAGTCAAAACCTTTGTGTGTTGGAGTTTCCAATATGCTGAGCAGATGCATAAAAGGTGTGATGTGGATGCCTTGGACTTTATGGGATATAAAAATATTTGGGGAACTTTCTGATCCTATGGATATACACAATATAGGTCTGTTTATAGGGGGAAGAAATGGGTTTATTATCATATCACCACTTAATGCAAAATTGTACTGCAGCAGCAGAGCCCGGGTGCTGTGTGCTGACTTGTGCAGAGCTGGCATTCAAGCAGAGAGCTGATGCATTATTTATTTCTCATTTCACAGCCATCAAACCCCAGCTGAAGCAGCAGCTGAGGAACGAGGAGGTGGAAGTGGGAGGAACAGCCAGGCTGCGCTGCGAGGTTTCCGTCAGCAAAGCAGAAGTGGAGTGGAGGAAGGATGGAGTCCTGCTGCACCCCAGCTCCAAGTATGAACTGTGGCAGGATGGGACCCTCCGGGAGCTCCGTGTTCACCACCTGCAGCCCGGGGATGCTGGGGAATATTCCTGCAAGGCTGGAGACCAGACAAGCTCTGCCAAACTCACCGTGAAAGGCAAGGCCTGTTTATTGGAACAAAGAGATGTCTGAGATTTCCCAATGTGATTGAGTTAGATACACGCACATTAAATGAGTTCTTCTGTATTGTATTTGCAGGGAAGCCCCAATGAAGGCAGGAATGATGAATCTGACTCCATGTTCTCAGAAGGCTAATTTATTACTTTATAATACTATATTATATTAAAGAATACTATACTAAACTATGCTAAAGAACACAGAAAGGATACTTACAGAAGGCTAAAAAGATAATAATGAAAACTTGTGACTCTTTCCAGAGTCCTGACACGACTTGGCCCTGATTGGCCATTGAGTCAAAACAACTCACAGCAGAATCCAATCAGACAATCACCTGTGGGTAAATGATCTCCAAACACATTCCACGTGAGCAAAACAGAGGAGAAGTAAATGAGATAAGAATTGTTTTCCTTTTCTCTGAGGTTTCTCAACTTCCCAGGAGAAAAATCCTGGGCGAAGGAATTTTTTTCAGAGAATGCGAATGCTACAATTGTGATCAACACGAAGCATAGGAAGGGTATAATTAAAAAAATTATAAAAATGAAATTAAAAATTGAAATTAAATTAAGAAAAAATAAATGAAATTAAAATGAAATTTAAAATTAAATTAGAAATTAAAATTTAAAAAAATTTAAAATCTTATGGTCAGTGGATGAACCAAAGCAAAGATTGACTTGGTGGACAGGAGAGGATAAGTCAGCTGTAGTCTATGACTTATGGCTTGGAATATTTGCTTGACATCATGTGCATGGGACTGAACAGATGGTCCAGCCCCAGCTTCCAGTCACGTGGCAGCTGCATCTGGCCTTAATATCATTGCAGAGCTTAGGTTGGACCACTGGTGTGGAACAAACACCCCCAGCATCTCCACGGGCTACTCCATGTCATAGATCCCCTGCACATCACACCCAGCTGCAGCATTTCTCGTGCAGATGGTGACCTCAGTTGTAGGAATATCCACTGTGCTTGCTCAGAGGGAGACTGGGCTGATTTTTAAATGGTTTGACTCGATGATTTTAGAGGTGTTTTCCAACCTTAGTGATTTTATGATTCCTTTGGTATTGCCCAGTGGGTTTGGGGTATTTACAGGTTCTGCCTGCTGGGGGTTGTCTGTCTGATCCTTGCACAGGTGTCCTGGAAGCAGGACTCAGGCAAACTGCAGTGCAGAAGCCCTGTGCTCACACCAACCCAGTGAGTCCTGCTGGGAGGACAAAGCCAGCCAGGGCCTCAGCCAGTTTGGAGCATCAGCATGGAGTAAATGCAAATCTTTTCACAGAAATACAATAGAGAGGGTCAGGCTTTAACATTATCCTGTGAAGATGTCTAAGTGTAAATGGAACAAATTTCAAAATCCTGATTTTGAAATTTGGATTTTTCAAAATCCTTGTTCACCCAATCAAGCGTAATTAGAAAAAAAAACAATATGCAACGTGTCTCTTAGCAGGGACAAGTGGTAAAGCCACTACAAATGACAAAAGTCATTTGTCCTGCTGCCAAGTACTCTGAAAGCAGAGTTTGAAATGGAGTTTGAGAGGCTGTGCTGTTCCAGGTGATGCACAAATGTTCAATTATTCAAGTAGAGCATGGAACAGCCTCCCTACCCTTGAAGGACAAGGTGCTGAGCAACCTGGGCCTGCTTTGAGCAGCGCTTGGAGCGGGTGACTCCCACATCATGGTTCCATGATTTGATCCGTGCTTTCCCTTTCATTTCCCGTGTCTGCCTCTTTGCAGAGCCTGACGTGACCATCGTGAGCGGCCTCAAGGACACGGTGGTGGCCGAAGGGGACGATGTCACCTTCAGGTGCCAGGTTTCCCACGAGAACGCCAGGGACGTCGAGTGGAAGCTGCAGGATGTGGCTCTGCAGAACAACGAGATGAACGAGATCTCAGTGGAAAGGGGCAAGGTCCACACGCTGACCCTGAGGAAGGTGACAGAGCAGGACATTGGCACCGTCACCTTCCGGGTGGGACCCCACACGTCCACAGCAGAGCTCAGGGTGAAAGGTGAGGGCTCCCTGTGCTGTGGAGCAGGGCCAGTGGGAACAGGGGGTGCTTTGCTTGTGCTGGCAGCAAATTCAAGGCCAAAATTCACCCCTTGTGTCTCAGGGGTACTTGTGCTTCAAAGCATCTGTGGCTGGAATCACCAGGGATGAACAGGGGACATTTCACCATCTTCTCAAAGCTCAATGATTCCTGGAGAAATTACTAGCTTGGCTTCACTTCTTGGATGGGTAGACCTGTAATTTTCATTGCTTCCACCATCATTTCTAGAATAATTGGGTTTGGAGGGACCATTTTGCCCAATGCCTCTACATCTTCAACCAGATCAGGTTGCTTAGGTCTCTCCTCTCCTCTCCTCTCCTCTCCTCTCCTCTCCTCTCCTCTCCTCTCCTCTCCTCTCCTCTCTCCTCTCCTCTCCTCTCCTCTCCTCTCCTCTCCTCTCCTCTCCTCTCCTCTCCTCTCCTCTCCTCTCCTTCCTTTCTCTTTTTCTTCTTTTCTTCCTTTCTTTCATTTTCTTTCTTTTTCTCTCTTTTTCTCTTCTCCTTTCTCTTTTTCTTTCTTTCTTTCTCTAAACATTATTTTGGTTAAATTCTCCATCCAAAATCCTTCTCCTTCCCTCTTAGAAGCTTCTTTTAACCCCTCAGTAAATAATACAGAACAGAAGTCAGAGGGGTTTTTTTTTTAATACTCAACCATTCAGCTGTAGCTTTAACACCAAGACAAAGGTTCCTGGAAAACAAAGCAAAGCAAACAAAGCAAAGCAAACAAATCCTTTGCTTTGCTTTGTTTGTAATTTCAGTGCCACCTCCAGTCTTTAAGGAGAAACTGCAGAGCAGGGAACTGCAGGAGGAGGACACAGCTGTCCTCTGCTGCCAGCTTTCACAGCCCAGTGCTGAGGTGGAATGGGAAAAGGGCCCTCAGGTGATATCCCCAAGCTCCAAGTATGAAATCAGGAAGGAGGACTGATAAATCAGTCCATACTTGAAGGATTTATCACTAAAAACCAGAAGGTTCTGGCAAATACACCTTTGATAACAGAAATGAACAAACAGCAGCCACTCTGACTCTTATAGGTGGCTTGTGTTGGGTTTTTTTAAGATAAGAAACTTGCCCCACTCCCTTAGTTAGGCTCTGCCAAGAGTATCTTTTCTACTGCCCTTGATTTCAGATGTGCTGTGCTGTCAAAAGCAGCTGAGTGCTTTTGCTTTTGGAAGTCCTGTGGTGTCTTAAGTAAAGAAAATGCAGGGACCCAAGTGTGGGAATTACTTCCACACTTTGAGACCCTGTGGCCTCTCTCTGGTCACTCAGACAACCAGACCTGGAGCTAAAATTAAGATAGGACTATTTCTGACAATTTTAAACATCCTTTGAGCTGCAGTTCTGCCTGGGAAAATGGTGATCCAGGTGAATTTGTTCAAACTTGGACACAACTCCAGCTAATGGGCAAGGCACCTAAATGCTTCTAGTGCCAAAGATCTTAAATAGATGTAATGTGACATATATCTGTATTTTTTGAAATCTGATCTGATACAAATACAATATCAAGGTGACTTTTTCTGAGACACACAATCAGGAAAAACAAAGATGAGCCAGGATATTGTTAAATCCCACCTTTTGAAAGATCCCTGAGGGCTCTCCCATGAAGGGGATGCACCTGCCTGCAGTCACAATGACTCCACAACTCAAGGATACCAGAATATTGCTGCTGTAAGCAGATCCTCTGATGGCCAATGTGTGTCTCTCTGTGTGGTCTCAGCCACTCCAGCTGAGAAAAAATCCTTTTCCAGTCCTTGAAAAAAATTCCAAACCCAGGAAGCTGAGGAAACTTGTGCAGTTACACTGTAAATACCAATTCAGCCAATTGGCTGAAAAAAAAATATATATGCATATATGTGTACATATATATAGTTATTAAATATATATATATTAAATATATATCAAATATAAATATTAAATATATATATTAAATATATATTAAATATATATATGTACACACACACACACATATATATATATATATATATATATATATATATATATATATATGTGTGCCACTGTGGTTCTTCCAGGAACTGGACTTGAGGAGCTAAACTTCTACATGTGGCACTTCATAAATCCACCCATCAAAACTCCACCTTGACCCACCATCAGCACAGAGACTGCCAGGGTTCCTTTCTCTGCTGGTCTGGTTTTCAAATAAGGAATATTATAGAAAGGTTATTACAGAAAGGTTCTCCAGGCCCTCTCCCAAACACACAAGAACTTGGATACCAGGAGTAGGCTTTTGAGATCTGGTTTTGGTACCCATTTGGAGATACATGCCCTGAGATGCTCAGAACTCTGTATCCACGACAATTCCTGTGCAAGAAGGAGCACAATCCTTGAGGTGCTCAGTGTATGAGCACTGTATGCAGTGTTCAGTGACTCTTCAGGAGTGCAGAGTGCTTAAAGCTCCTGCAAATCCAGCATTGTTGGACAATACACTTGTATTAAAGGTGTTTTAAAGACTTTTATTCCATTTTCAGACTCACGAGAAGGGTGAGACAATACAGATGTTATAATTCATGCCATCACAATCAAAAGCCAACTATTTCCTAATTAAAATACACTCTTGTATTGTAATTAGGAAATAGTTGGCTTCTGATATTGTTTCTTGGCCTACCAGCTTTAGCCACACCATGCTGAAAATGCCTTAAAGCCAATCATCTAAAATTAGCCCTCATAGGTCCCACTACAATGCATCTTTAATAGTTCTATTTCTAAAAAGTGTTTAGTCTTATTTGCAACGCAAATTTTGAAACTTTTTTCTACTCCATTTCTAGCTCCATTTTCTAGCTCCATTCTTCTTATTTTGAAACTTTTTTACTAGCTCCATTTCTCTCTGAACAATCTCTGTCCTATTGCATGGCGTTTCTAAGCCAGCATTTCTCATCTCAAAGTTTGCATACGGATGCACATACTATGTGGACCTTCTGTCAGGCTTTGAGAACTTTCTACAAATCAATTTCCCACCCAGCACCCTCTGTCATTCCTTGTTTTGCTTTCAAACTAACTTTGGAATTGAGTTTGAACCAAATTTAGGATGGCACCAGAGTTTCATCAAGCACAAGCCTTAGTTACGCGGTCAGCAATGACACCTGAATTTTCCCTCTCTGATTTTTCTTGATTTAGCTTCTCCAGTCACCTTCACACACCCACTCCAGAACCAGCAAGCTGAGGAGGGTGGCACTGTCACTCTGAGCTGTGAGGTGTCCAAACCCAACACTCCTGTGCAGTGGAAGAAGGGGGGGACAGTGCTGCGAGCCAGTGACAAGTACAGGATGCGCCAGGAGGGGGCCGTGGCTGAGCTGACCATCCACAACCTGAGCCAAGCTGATGCTGGGGACTACACCTGTGACACAGGGGACCAGCAAACCACGGCAGCCGTGCAGCTGAAAGGTGGGGCTTTGCATGGGGAAGGGCTGGGCACAGCTTGGCACCACTGCAGAGACACAGGATTGACTAATTTGGCAGCTAAACCTCATCCTGAAACGAGGATCTCTTCACAGGGCTAAGAACTGTGTCAGTTACCTCTAGAAATGGGTCTTTGGTCACTGATTCTGTGCTATAATGATAATTAATTTTCACCTATGAGAATATTTTGACAATTTTTTCACAGCACCCGTTATAATTATATTAAATATTTATTGTGCACGCAGCACAGTATAACTTGCAAGCTTTTAATACACATGTAGACATGAGTCATGCATCTGTAGCATTGTAATATGTTGCTGGATGCCTGTGTACCTATATTTTTATGAGTTTAGAATCACAGAATGGTTTGGGTTGGAAGGGACCTTCAAGGTAATTCAGTTCCAACCTTCCCAGGTTGCTCCAAGCCCTGTCCAACCCAGCCTTGGACACTTCCAGGGATCCAGGAACAGCCACAGCTTCTCTGGGCACCCTGTTCCAGGGCCTCACCATTCTCACAGGGAACAGTTTCTTTCTAACATCTAAGCTAACCCTGTCCTCTTTCAGTCTGAAACCATTCCCCTTTTTTCTGTCACTATCTACTCCTATTAAAAACTCCTTCTTCCTCATTTTTATAAGCCCTCATAATCCTTCTCTTCCAAGCTGAACACGTCCAGATTTATTATTTAGGGCCTCAAATAACAACAACATAGTGCTGTCAGGAGAGAGCCTAACGACATGTTTAAGCCAGGAAGCATCCCTTGAAAGCAGATCTCAAACTCTGTTGCCCTTTCCATGAAGAAGCAGCAGCCACCATCGTGGAGGGGCTGAGGGACGTGGCCACGTACGAAGGAGAAGACGCGGTGTTCGAGTGCAGGCTGTCCCAGGAAGCAGCCCAGGATACCCAGTGGTTCCTGGGGGATGTTCCCCTGCAATCCAACGAAATGAATGAGATCAGAGTGCAAGGGACACGTCACAGCTTGACCTTGAGGAAGGTGACCCTGGAGGACTGTGGGTCCGTCAGTTTCAAAGTGGGGCAGCATTCGTCGGCGGCGCAGCTGAAGGTGGAAGGTGAGCAGCCTCTCAGGATGAGGGGTTGAGCAGGTACTGGCAGGCAGTGCTTGGACTTCTGGAGAGGTGTATTTGGGATTAGGGAGCCTTGGAAATTTTGGGAGATTCTGCTAATCTAATTTAGCAATTTAGAGAGGCACATCTGAGCCAGTCGTTCTAGTTGTTTTTGTTGTACATGGAATGAAGATTAACATCCTTCGATGTTATTTGGTATAATAATTAACATTAACATCCTTTGATGTTATTTAATATAATAATTAACATTAACATCCTTTGAAGACCATCCAACTACGCAGCTGATCGCATGTCACAATCAATGCTGAAGAGTGTCATGAATATACTCTGGACTAATCTCCTACTCATGATGCTTTCGGATCATATTTACAAAGAAAAAGTCTGAAAGCTCTGAAAAACCTTTCTTTTAAGATATATAGAAGGATTTTTGAATGATGGCCCGCTCCAATGCCTCGTGCTGCTTGTTCCTCTTGGACCTGGTTCCAAATGTAACCACAGACCCCCAGCTCTGCCCTGGGGGTGATGCTGGGTGAGGATGCTGCAGCAGCGCTGGTCCCCTCTCCCCACAGCTGCCCCAGTCACCTTCGTGAAGGCTCTGCACAACCTGGAGCTGCAGGAGGGTGGCACTGCCCACCTGTCCTGCGAGCTGTCCAAGCCTGATGTCCCCGTGGAGTGGAAGAAGGGCACGTCTGTGATCCAGCCCAGCCACAAGTGCAGCATCCAGCAGGAGGGCAAGGTGCACACGCTGCTCATCCGCGACCTGAACCGCGCCGACTCCGGGGAGTACAGCTGCCACACAGCTGCTGGCAAGACCACGGCCAGGCTGGAGGTCAAAGGTAGGGTTCCTCTGTGCCCGGCAGAGGTGAGAGAAGGGAAGATTGATTTTGAGAGCTCTCTGCTTCAAGAGAGGCACTCATCAGTGGAGCAAGTGCAGCAGAATCCACCAGGTTTGTCAGAGGGCTGGAGCAAATGAAGGACATGGACAAACCCTGTTGTGATAGGACAGGGGGTGATGGTTTTAAACCAAAAGTGCGACGATTTAGATTGAGTATAAGAAGGATTTTTTTTTTTACAATCAGGATGGTGAGGCCCTGGCACAGGCTGCCCAGAGAAGCTGTGGCTACCCTGGATCCCAGGAAGTGTCCAAGGCCAGGCTGGACAGGGTTTGAAGCACCTTGGGATAGTGGGAGTTGTCCCTGACATCGGCAGGGTTTGTTAAAAGATGAAATACCTTCTAATTTAAACCATTCTGGGATCTAAGTGCAAGCAGAAGCAAAGGCAGCTGTGTTTGATAACTGGGTAAGAGAAAATGGAAGGGGGACCTTGATGCTCTCTGCACCTTCCTAGTGGAGATCTACAGAGGAGAGAGGCACAGAACTTTCTTGGAGGGTTCAGTAAATAGATGACAGGCAACAAGTGCAAGCTGCAGTGATAGAAATTCAGATTAGAAAAAACCAGAATTTAACATGAAGGGGTGGTCAGACTTTAGAACTGAGATCAGAGGAGTGGAGGAATCTCCATCTATGGGGTCCTCCCAAAGTCCTTTCAAACCTTAATTATTCTGTAATTGGTCTTTGGCAGCAAGATCTGAAGCCTTGGATTGTAACCCTAGATTTGTATATTCTGTATATATTCTAATATAATCTACATATATTATTCTCTATATTAATAATATTTATATAATATATTATATATATAATTCTATTTTGTATATTATATTATACTGGTCTACATATTCTATATATACTATTATAGTCAATATAGTTGAATTTTCTGATATATTCTATATATTCTAATATATATTAATATATATTATACACATATATACACATGTATTTTTATGTGCTTTAAAATATTTTTTAATTTTTTATATGCATATGTTTCTGAGTAATTTTACCCCTTTCTGTGATTTTATTTCAAGGATGGAAAGCTGTCTGGCCTTCAGTGATAATTACTGAGCTTTGAATTCTTTGTGAAAAGAAGTCTGGGATATGGGGAGAGAAATTTAGCTCACATAGATTATTGTCACCCTTATTTTTTAAGTTTTTCTAAGCCTTCTGATGTTTACATTCTTTTAAAGAACTTTCTCACACACTTTATGCAAATAACTTATTGTTCTGCATTCTTTTATGTAGGAGGAGAAATCTGATGGACTGTTGGTTTGTCCAGTGTCATTGGAGAGGTGGCACTGTCACCCTCCAATCCACTGTCACTTTTGGAAATCTATTAATGTCAGAGTCAGAAAATAAATTTCCCTTTTCTTTACCTTGAGAGCAGCGGTGTGCGCGCTTGTGCTGTTTCATGTCCTATAGCAACAGGTTATTCTGATTAATTATTATTATGCTGATTAATTCCCTTTCCTCCTCCTCCTCTATCAAGGTTTGGCATCCCTGGTCACTCTCCTTAGGGAAACCCAACCAGAATTGTCCGTGAACTTCATAACTACCTCTATCCACACCTTAAAAATAAAACATCCCTCTATTTTCTATTTTTGCCTCACTCATTTTTCATTTCAAGGATGGAAAGCTGTCTGGCCTTCAGTAATAACTACTGAACTTTGAATTCTTTGTGAAAAGAAGCCTGGGATATGGGGAGAGAAATTTAGCTCACATGGATTATTCTGATTAATTTTTTATTATGCTGATTAATTCCCTTTCCTCTTCCTCCTTTATCTAGGTTTGGCACCCTGGACACTGTCGTTAGGGAAACGCAACCAGAATTGTCCGTAAACTTCACTAACAGCTCCATCCACACCTTAAAAATAAAACACCCCTCTATTTTCTATTTTCTATTTTTGCCTCACCTATTTTCTATTTCCCCTTGGCCAGGCCTGCCCGTGCTGTTCCAGCAGTGGCTGAGGAACGAGGAGGTGGAGGAAGGGCGCACGGCCGCGCTGCGCTGCGAGCTGACGCGGCCCCACGCGCGCCTGCAGTGGCGCAAGGGGGACACGGTGCTGCAGCCCGGGGACAAGTACCAGATGCGCCAGGAGGGGACACGAGCTGAGCTCCTCATCTACCAGGCCGAGGCTCAGGATGCTGGGGAATACACCTGTGACTCGGGGGATCAGCAGACCACGGCTTATCTGCAGGTCAAAGGTAGGTTGCCTTACAGTTTTATTCATTTTGTGCTAATTCTGTGTCCTTCAGATTAGATCACACTTGTAGATTGTGGGTTTGGTCACAAACTCCTGCTCAGACATGTGGTTTCAGAGCTTAAACACCCAAAATCTCATGTGCCAGCTGAGGGAATTGGGGTTTTCAAACCATTGGATGTCTTGGTGCCTGAGCAGCCCATGAATTGAGATTCTTTGCCTTTCTTAGTGTCTGTGTTTTTAGATTTTATAGTTTTATTCATTTTGTATTAATAATTCTTTTGGTTTGGGATTTTACAGTTTTATTCATTTTGTACTAAGAACTCTATGGCTTTGGATTTTACAGTTTTATTCATTTCACACCAAGAACTCTATGGTTTGGATTTTACAGTTTTATTTTTTACTAAGAACTCTATGGATTTGGATTTTACAGTTTTATTCATTTCGCACCAAGAACTCTATGGTTTAGGATTTTACAGTTTTATTAATTTCACACTAAGAACTCTATGGTTTAGGATTTTACAGTTTTATTAATTTCACACTAAGAACTCTATGGTTTGGGATTTTACAGTTTTATTCATTTTGTGCTAAGAATTCCACATCCTTTAGATTAGATCACACTTGTAGATTGTGGGTTTAATCACCATAACAAACTCCTGCTCAGAGCATGTGGTTTCAGAGGTTAAACACCCAAAATCTCACGTGCCAGATAATGGAATTGGGGTTTTTTAACCATTGTACATCTTGGTGCCTGAGCAGCCCATGAATTGAGATTCTTTGCCTTTCTTAGTGTCTGTGTTTTTGGATTTTATAGTTTTATTAATTTTGTATTAAGAACTTTATGGTTTGGGATTTTACAGTTTTATTCATTTTGTACTAAGAACTCTATGGCTTTGGATTTTACAGTTTTAATTTGTACTAAGAACTCTATGGATTTGGATTTTACAGTTTTATTCATTTCGCACTAAGAACTCTGTGGTTTGGGATTTTACGTTTTTATTAATTTCACACTAAGAATTCTATTGGTTTGGGATTTTACAGTTTTATTCATTTTGTGCTAAGAATTCCACGTCTTTTAGATTAGATCACACTTGTAGATTGTGGGTTTAGTCACCATAACAAACCCCTGCTCAGAGCATGTGGTTTCAGAGGTTAAACACCCAAAACCTCATGCTGAAGCTGAGGGAATTGGGGTTTTTTAACCTAGAGAAAAGGAGGTTTGGGGGAGATATTATCACTCTGCAACTACCAACAGGAGGTCGTGGTGAGGTAAAGGTTGGTCTATTTCAAAAGTGACAAGCAATAGGATGAGAGGAAATGGCCTCAAGTTGCACCAAGGTGGGTTTAGATTTGGTATTGAGAAATAATTCTTCGCTGAAAGGGTGGCCAAGCATTGTCAAAGACTGCCCAGAGAAGCAGTGGAGTCAACATCCCTGGAGATATTTAAAAGATGTGTAGATTTGACTTGGGGATGTGGTTTAGTGGTGGATTTGGCTGTGCTGGGTTAATGGCTGGACTTGATCTTAAAGGTCTTTTCCAACCTAAAGGGTTGTTGATTGGTGGTGTTGTGCTGTGTGTGCTTCCACTGAGAATGGTGAGTATGGCCATGTGAAGACCTTTAGAGGCCCAGAGCAGCACTGGACACCTTTGCAGCATCAACAACTGATTCCACGAGTGGCCAGCAGGCAAAACTGTGGTCCAGAAGGAGGGGAGCAGCCCAGCTGCAGAAGTCACAAGCAGGTTTCTCACCTCTGAGTGCTGTCACTGATGCAGTTGCTTCTCCACCACAGTACTGCCAGTGCTGTTTAACAAAGAGCTGAAAAACGTAGAGGCTGAAGAAGGGGGAACGGCAGTTTTGCACTGTGAGATCTCCAAGCCTGATGCTCCTGTTGAGTGGAGGAAAGGAGGGGTGGTCATTCAGCCCAGTGACAAGTACGAGCTGAAGCTGAAGGGCAGCGTGGCTGAGCTGATCATCCATGGTGTAGAAGCTGATGACTGTGGGGATTATACCTGCAGCACAGGATACGAGATCACCACAGGGTCTGTGTATGTGCAAGGTAAGGTGGTGGAAATACTCTGGTTTTCTGCCTGGATTTCTTGCTCCAAAGTCTTTGACAGTAACAGCAGAAAGTCCTCTCATTTCTTTCCTGATTCCAGTGAAAATATAAACACTCACCTCCAGGCTGAGCTTTGACCCATCTTTTTAAGTTAAGCTAGTTTAAAGTACTGACCATGCTGAGTCTCAGAACAGATGGTCGTACTGCTGAAAAGCTTGGAGCAGTGGTTGTAAAAATACTGAAATTCTTGTTACAACTGATTGCAGCTTCTACCATTGTTGATAATCTTATTACTCCCTTAAAGCACCCAAGTGAACATTTAAATCTTTAAGTACCTCCCTACCTCATACAATTTCTGCAGATGGTTGCAACACACAGGAGAGCCAGGGCAAGGAGTGGAGTTTTCTTCCTAGTGAAATGGTGTTTGCAGACACACACCCTGCTCCTACAAGCTGGAGGGATGGAAGGTGGTTACTAACCCTCTTCAAGACAATTTTAGTTCCTTTTTTCCCCTTGGAAAAGCCCTAAAAGTTTAACTCTCCTACAAGCAGCTGGAGGGATGGAAGGTGGTTTCTAACCCTCTTCAAGATAATTTTAGTTCCTTTTTTACCTTTGGAAAAGCCCTACAAGTTTAACTCTGCTGGAGCTGAACTTGGGTTAGCTCTGCAGGGAGTGAGCCCTGCGCGTTTGTTTTTGTTTTCTTGTCTTCAAGACAATTTTAGTTCTTTTATTTCCCTTGGAAAAAGCCCTACAAGTTTAACTCCCCTACAGGTTTAACTCTCCTACAAGTAGCTGGAGGGATGGAAGGTGGTTTCTAACCCTCTTCAAGACAATTTTAGTTCTTTTTGTTCCCTTGGAAAAGCCCTACAGGTTTAACTCTCCTACAAGCAGCTGGAGGGATGGAAGGTGGTTTCTAACCCTCTTCAAGACAATTTTAGTTCTTTTTTCCCCTTGGAAAAGCCCTACAAGTTTAACTCTGCTTGGGCTTGGGTTAGCTCTGCAGGGAGTGGGCCGTGCGCGTTTGTTTTTGTTTTCTTGTCTTCAAGACAATTTTAGTTCTTTTTTCCCTTGGAAAAGCCCTACAAGTTTAGCTCTCCTACAAGTAGTGGGAGGGATGGAAGGTGGTTTCTAACCCTCTTCAAGACAATTTTAGTTCTTTTTTTTCCCCTTGGAAAAACCCTACAAGTTTAACTCTGCTGGAGCTGCACTTGGGCTTGGGCTAGCTCTGCGAGGGAGCGAGTTAGGAAGCGAGTTAAGGAGCGAGCTGTGTGTATTTGTTTTTGTTTTTCCTTTGGCACCTTCTCTTGCTCTGTCACGCAGAAGAAGCAGCAGTGATAGTGTCTGGTTTGAGGAGCACAGACGTCTTTGTGGGCGAGTCAGCCACGTTCACCTGCGAGCTCTCGCCGCCGGGCGTGAGGAATGTGCAGTGGTGGCTGGACGGGACCCCCCTCCACAACAACCTGGTGACTGAGATCTCTCAGCAGGACGGCAGGATCCACACTTTAACCCTAAACGACGTGGCGTGCCACGACTCGGGCACTGTCACCTTCAGAGCTGGCTCCCTTATATCTTCTGCTAAATTATTAGTCAAAGGTATTGCCCTGTAAGCAAGAAACACATGGCCACCTCTGGACTTGCTCCATGTGCTGGTGCTTCTGCCTTCCAGGCTACCCTTACTAAATCCTTCATGTGCCCTGCAACCCTCCCACTCTGCAAATCACCCACTCTCATCCCAGAATTTTTCTGGCTACAACCACACTGGTTTTTTTAAATTTTTTTTTTTTCCCCTCACCCTCCAGTGTTTTTGGATTTTATAGGTGAGGGAGGGTTGCAGGGTCAGGGCTGCTGCTTTCACCTGACATCAAAGAAGAGATAAACATAAACATCTGTGGTAGCACCTGACTTTATATCCCCACTTCAGTTTTTTTTTTTTTTCCCAAAATACCACAAAACCTTGTGGGGGTGGTAATTCCCAAATTTCCCACTGTGCTGCTCCACAGCTGGACTACTGGTGCTGAGCTCAGCATGTTCCCAGGACAGGATTTTGGGCTGTTCCTGGAATCCAGTGGGTGTGTGGCATTCCAGTAACACAGAGACAAAATGTGCCTTGTTTCTGAAAGCTCATCCCTGCACTGGCAAAGCTTTCTGGTCTGTTGAATAACTTTTTTTCCCATTTGGTAAGGGTAGCCAAAAGCTGCAAATAACACTGAGCTCCAGACTTGATAAAGCAAGGTCCTTCCCACTCAGTCCTTTTATAGCTGTGGGGAAGATCTGTTGTTTTTCAGGCAAAATTAAGGCTTATTCCCTGCTTGGAAAATGGATATATAGAGATATATAAAGGGTTAAAATATCTTTATGTAAATCTACTCCTGTGCTATAACTGGGCCATAACAGGAATGATCCACAATATGGAATTGTAGTCAATGGTTGATGTCTCCTTCTCTGCATCATGTGCCCCTTGTACATTCAGGAAATTTGGTTCTCTGCGGAGGTAAAATGTGAAATCACTTCTTCATGGTATAGAACGATGTAGTGACAACACAGTGGGCAGATTCCACAAGTCCTGTGTCAGTTTGCATCCATTTTCAGAGACAGAACCTGGTTCTGAGATCTCCAGGCGAAAAAAAAAATCCAGTGGGCCTAAAATATAAATTAAAAATAAATGCATTGTTAGTATTCTGGTCAGTGAATTAACGGGCTCCTGAGATATTTCCATTTCATAGAATCACAGCATCACCAATTTTGGAAGAAATGTCTGGAGATCATCCAGTCCAGCCCCACAGCTCATGCAGGTGGATATTTTGTGCTTCCATGAAGCCAAGATTCCTGAATTGCAAACCTGAACCACACTAGCACTATTTTATAACTGGGTTGGGATTACCGCAGTTATGCTGTGCTCAGTAACACTTGATTTTGTAGAAAAGTGAAACACTTAAAATTCCAACCATCCTTGTATTGACAATTTTGTGTGCTTTATTTTGTCCACAAATTTAAGCACAACTCTTTGTTTGAGATATATTTCAGTCTATCAAGCCATTCTTGGCTTGCTCTTCATCAAGGAGCAAGCTGGCTTTGTTCCTTGTGCCTCATTCTCCTGGTTTAAGGCATGTTGGTAATTTGATTTATTCTGCAACAAGTGAGATCTCATCTTTCCATGCTGGGCCTCCACAACATCGCTGCCCTACAACTTTATTCATTCCATGACCTGGAGTGATGGTTCACAGATGATGGGGGCAGGATGGAGAAGGGTGAAGGAGCTGCTGCTGTTTCTTAGCTCCTCTGGGCAGGTGAGAATTGCAGGTTCCAGGGCGCACGTTGGCTCCTCAGCCCCAAAGAGCTGCACAGGTGAATGGGGCCACCAAAGCTCCTTGCCCTGGCCAACTGTGGTTATTAATAATTAATAACTGTGGTTATTAATTGTTGAGGGTCTCCAGGACGAGATCAGAGATGAGAATTGACTCCAAGTTTTCAGAAGGTTGATTTATTATATTATGATATATATTATATTAAAAGAATACTATACTAAAACTACACTAAAGAAAGAGAAAGGAGACATCAGAAGGCTAGAAAGGAGTGATAATAAAAAACTCATAACTGACCAGAGTCCTGACACAGCTGGACTGAGATTGGTCATTAGTTAAAAACAATTCACATAGAACTAATCAAAGATGCACCTGTTGGTAAGCAACTTCTAAACCACATTTTAAGCAATCAAATAATTATTATTTACATTTTGTTTCTGAGGCTTCTCAGGAGAAAAATCGTAGCAAAAGGCTTTTTCATAAAATGTGACAATAACAGCCAACAGCAAGGGGAGAGTGGAACCAGGACCTTCTCCAGTACCACAGGTGATATTTTCTGTGAGAAACACATTTCTACATCTTGTGGAAGGGGATGAGGTTGTGCTCCCCAGCTGCACAGACACCTGCTTGTCTCTTCAGCCAGCAAAACATCTCCAAATCTTCCACAGAGGCCTCCTCTCCATGAACACACGTGGCAGAGGGAGCCTCAGCGAGTGGGATCAAGCCCTGCAGCAGGTTTCCAAGTGGTGTTTGCAAAGCTCTCTTTGCTCCCCAAGGTCTGCCAGGAGCACCCCAAAGCCTCAGCCTGCTGCAGCAGTTCCAAGAGGAGCACTCCAGACAGAGAGCCTGTTGGGTTATCCCAGCTGGCTTGTGAGCAGAGAACTATTTGAAGAATGAGGACATCACAGAATCACAGAATGTCCTGAGCTGGAAGGGTTCCTCAAGGATCATCACAACTCCTCCTCAAGGATATCTCAGCTTTCTCTCACTCTCATATTTTTATGTCCCTTTGCAGCCCTATCATATATTTTTATTTTAAGCTGGCATAATTCTGCTAAGAATGATGTTTCAGAGAGACTTCATTTTCGGACTGCATTGAGATTTTTCCTTTTGACCTGCATATTGCATTGTAGATGGATGGTCCAGTCTGACATCTCAGGAGGGACCCTTGGCTGCTTTGGGAGCTCACAGTATTTTAGGTCAGATATATCTACTGTGCCTTCCAGCTGCCTCACAAGAGGCAGAACTTGGGTTTTAAAAGTGCTTAAAAGCAACATTATGGATCTCAACACCTTCAGAGGAGCTGCATATCCAGCTGCTGCGAGCATTTTGTGGGCTCTCAGTCTGAGATGTCAGAGGTTTATGATCTCTCAGTGGTCTCTAGATTAAATACTATAAAGGAAATCCTGTTGTTTTTCTCCAAATAATGTGTCTGCTGCAGGGAAACACACAAATAATCAAAACAATATTCATCTGCTCCTGTGGAGTGCCCCTTTTTTGTCACAGCTGTCCTGGATATTTGCTCAAGACAGCCAAGACCACCCCAGCAGAGGAATGAGTGTCTGCATTTGAGGACTGTGTTTGTTCCTGATTATTAGTTATATTTTAGTCACACAAAGAGCTTCCAATAGAGTTTGTGGTATTTTCCTATTGCTCTGTGAGGTTGAGAGTTGTAGGGAACCACTCCCTGCAGTCCTCTGCATCACACTTCTGCTCCACATTCGGGAAGCAGAGGTGTTTCCCATCCAGTGCTTCCCAGCCTGGAAGATCTCAGAGACACTGGGAGAAACACAAAACTGGAGAAGCAGTCCAAACTCAGGACTGTTCCAGCACGAGCCTCAATTCCTGGTGGCCCATTTCCCAGCGTCATGGTCATGTTCTAATGCACCAGTCTGGCTTCCATCCTGCTTGATGCTGCCACAGACTAAACTGCTAATCCTCCTGCTTGCACTGCCACTCTGCTTGCTCCCCACGGGCTTTGTGCTTGGCAAAAAACCCTCCAAGGGGTGATTTCCACGGGGATCCACTAATGCATGTCCTTCCTGACGTGTTGGTTAACAGATCCCACCATTGAAGTGGTCAGTCCCATGCAGGACATTACTGTTGATGAAGATGGCCCAGCAGAGTTCATATGCCAATATTCTAGGCCAGTGCACGCCATCTGGAAGAAAAATGATCAGGAAATACATGCAGATGGGCAGCGAGTGATTATCGATCAGGACTGGAATGTGAGCATGCTAAAAATTAACCCCACGGTCCCAGAAGACACTGGCATCTATTCTTGTGAAGCTGAAGGCATTAAAGTGATGGCTACACTTGATGTTCAAGGTGAGGTCTTCCAGCCAGAGAGGAAGACTACCATGGGTTCCAAATAAACGAGGTAGAAAAATCCTGGCAAGGCTTTTGCAATAAGGGACACGTCAGATACCTGCTGTTGGTGTTCGCTCCAGTACTGAAAATGAGGATAAAAACAGTTGGGGAATAATGGGAATTGAATGTGAAACTGCAGGGTTATCTGATTTCTAATTAACACTCTCATTGCACCGCTTAGCCCACCTCTTCTGCAGTGAGCTGGAATGGGATGTGAGTGTGATGGGATGTGTCCTGCTGAATTGTAAAATCACAGGTGTATTGTTGGTCCAAAGGAATAACACAAATATTGTTTTGCTGTTAAAGAGCACTTTTTACATAAAACCAGTAACTAATGGATAGCGTGGAATTCCATTTTATTTTGCTGGGTAGAGGAGTTTGGTAATTGACCTATTTCAAACAGTGATCCCTCAGGAGTTACCTCCTCACTCAGCACTCATATTTCTGGAGACCCTGAGGAACAATATATACAAAATTAACGAAAAGTTAGGATTTTACATGGAAATTTCTTCTTTTTTTCTGTTGCATATGGAATTCCTGGGATTGGTTACCAAGTGAATTGGAGTGATCAGCAACAGCAGGTTCTGATTTCTGAATATTTGTGGCTATTTTGCCTTCTTGCTTAACTGCAGTTGGTTGTTAGTGAAGAAGAACAGGGTATTATTTATTATAATATTTTCTACATTGATAAGCACTTTCTATTGTAAGGATTTAAAAAGATTTTAATAAGCAAAATCTAAAAGCATCCCAGAGGATGTAGGGTTAGCAATTGGCTGCTTTCCCCAATTATGGAAACCAGTGCTTTTGAAGTACACAGATAAACAATTTGGGTTGTTCTAACAAAAATTACACATTCTCCAAGAATAGTCTGCAAGTCCTCATTGTTCTCTGTAAGTATGAATCTTATAAAATTCAGAATATTTTTAGTATTATAGAAGCCCAGAATAGTTTGGGTTGGAAAAGACCTTAAAGGTCCTGTAGTTCCAAACCCCTGCCATGGCAGGGACACCTTCCACTGTCCCAGATTGCTCCAAGCCCCATCCAACCTGGCCTTGGACACTTCCAGGGATGGGGAGTCCACACACAACATCTCTGGGCACCTTGTAATTAGTAATAAGTTAATAAATATCTGGTGACTTGTGCTTTTTGGGTATGTTTGTTTGTTTTTACCATTAAATAAATGTCTCAGTTTGGATGTCTCTTAACATTTTAATTATTCTCACTAATTTTTTTTTTCTGGGCATGGTTCCAAATGATCTGTCGATATCTAAACAGGGATGTCTTGGTTTCTAACACAAATCAAGCTGACCATTTTATGGCATTTGTGCAAACTGTATTTACTCAACCCTCGTGCATGTCATTTGTCCCTGTAGCAACATGAATTATACCCACATGCACCAGCCCACATTTAATTTGGCATCCAGCTAATTGTTCCTGTCCAGATGCCAACTGATGCCTGGCTGGAGTGTGGAGCTTTGTGCATGTTTCTGACCCCACAACTCACCACACAGCATGGGAAAATAAACCTAAATGTCACAGAGCTTCTACAATGATTCAGAAATTTACTATTCTATGTAATCTTGGTAGATATTTTGACTTTGTGTGTTTCCCAGAGGCAGAATTATCTCGGATAATTGTCACTATCGCTTTGCCAGCCATCATATTCTCTTAAATTTGCTTTGTGAGAAAAGTAATGAGATTTTATCATGAGCTGTCAGTGGATTCACATCTCCCCTGTCATGATGATAATTGCGTTGTTTGGGAGATCTTTGGGAAACTGTCACAGGACAAAAGGAATTTGATTACACTTTATCTTCCTGAGCTATGCCTTCCCACTGACTATTGGCCCTATTTATACAAATATGTCAATTTTTTCTTTATTTATAAAAAAACAGGTTTTTGGAAGAAACCTGGATGAAACGCTAGAGGTTCTAGAGGTTTATCATTACTTTTAAACCGTCTTTAAATCTTTTTATTGTAATACTTTGCTAGAGGACGGATTGTAATCAACAATTAAACCTACAAGCACAGTTTATCACATCCACATTTTTCCATCAGCTTTGCAGCAGTGGGGATCATCCAGTGCTCCGAATCTTGCTAATATTCAGAGATATAGAGCCAAATAATTAATGCTGTTAATTGTCCTTCTTTTCTAGCCAAGAACAGCATTGTCCAGGGCCTGGAGAATGTGGAGGCTGTGGAAGGAGGGGAAGCCCTGTTCGAGTGTTACCTCTCCAAGCCTGAGACCTACAATTACAACTGGCTGATTGATGATGAACCTGCCAAAACCACAGAAAACACTGAGATGGTTTACTTTGAAAATGGACTCAGGCATATCCTGCTGCTGAAGAATTTGACTCCCCAGGACAGCTGCAGGGTGACTTTCATGTGCAGCGATGCGGTGACCTCAGCCTTCCTCACAGTGAAAGGTAACTCAGGTGCTTGGGCAGGGGAAATCTTCAATTTCTGCTTGGAAAGGGGGAAAGAAACCAGGGAAATACGATGAGTAGGACATTTAGGTAAGAGAAACAACAAATGCAACATATCTTTGCTACTCATTAATCTGGAAAAGAAATGTTGCATTTGTTGTTTCTCTTACCTAGGTGTTCTTCCCACACAATAAATAATAATAGAATCATTCAGGTTGGGAAAGATCTCTGGGATCATCAAACCCACCACTAACCCACAAAATCACAGAATAGACTGGGTTGGAGGGGACCTTAAAGATCATCCAGCCCCACCCCTGCCATGGGCAGGGACACCTTCCACTGTCCCAGGTGCTCCAAGCCCTGTTGAGCCTGGCCTTGGGCACTTCCAGGGATCCAGTCACAGCCACAGCTTCTCTGGGCACCCTGTGCCAGGGCTTTCTACCCTCAGAGCAAAGAATTTCTTCCTAATATCTCATGTAAACCTATTCTCTGTCCATCTGAATCCATTCCCCTTTGTCCTGTCACTCCACGCTCTTGCAAAATGTCCCTCTCCATCTTTCTTGTTGGGTGCCTTCACATACTGGTAGGTACAAATTAGATCATCCCAAAACCTTTTATTTTCCCTGGAAAAAAAAAAAATCTGAAAAAAATCCAATTCTCTCACTTCTAAATGGATGATGCTTTACAAATCCCTTCTTTTCTTGCTCTGTAGGATGTGAGATGGTTTATAAGCAGGATCAGTTGGCACTGAATTAGCAGCAAATGACTGTCTCAGAGCTGTCATGATTCTGATGAGTTTGGTTGTGTTTATAGACACTTCAGGGCTTCAGAGAGGAGGGTTTTATCAGCATCAACATTATCTCTGTATCCTTTTACTTTATGATATTACAGGAGACCCCAGTGAGGACCAGAAACCCCTTCTGTACATGAAGATAAGATTACAAAAGCAGAGATCAGTCCCCACTTATGGATTAGAGGGAGTTTGAAGCAACCTGGTCTGGTGGAAGGTGTCCCCAAGGCAGGGGATGCAACAAGATGGGCATTAAAGTCCAAACCAAACCATTCTGTGATTCCAAACCTTCTGTTCTGACAATGTATATAAACCTTCTAATGATCTCCTTGCACTCCAGGGCCTGGCTGTTCAGAGTTTCAGCACAAACATTCACAAAATCTCCTGATTGTTTCTGTAACTGAGGCCTTGATCACTGATTTTAATCTACAGGGTGGCGCCTGCAGTTCCTGCAGCCCCTCACGGATGTGGAAGTGTCTCTGGGGGAAAAAGCAACATTTAGCTGTGTCCTGAGTGAAGCTGTGCCAGTGAATGAAGTGGCCTGGTACAGTAATGACACAGAGATCCAGGCGGGGGATGACTGGGAGGTACAAGCAGATGGAAACAAATACAAACTTATCCTGAAAAAAGCCCAACTGCGTCATTCTGGAGAGGTGACCTTTGCTTCCAGGGAGGCCATTTCATCAGCCAAGCTTTCTGTCATTGGTAAGTGTGTGTTGTTCCAGCCCAGGGGCACTCAAAATCTCAAACTTTGGTATTGAGCTACAGCCTTGAATTTCCCAATCTTTGTGCTGATTCTTTCCATTTTGTCTCACATGTACCAAAATGGTGTTCTTAGGCTGAGAAGACGCTACTGGCAACTTGTTCTTTGACCAGATCCACCTCATCAGAAGAAAAATACATCAGGCTAGTGATGGTAGAGATGCTCCCCAACTTTCTTCAGCTGCAGTCTTTTGTAAAATGTAACATGAACTCTAACAAAAATCAGTATTCTTCACTCTTGGCAAATGTGGACACAGGAGGGAGCTGAGCTAGAGTCCATGTGGAAAAATTATCCAGAATAGCAGAGGAATCTTTGAAATCAGCTCAGGTGCAGGACAAACAGTTTTCCAGATTAATGAGTAGCATATTAAAACCTTCAATGGTGGACACCCATGAAGCACATACCTCCTGCTCCAGAGACACAGAGTTAATAGTTAAATAGAGAAGATGATAATTCCCTAATTCCCTTGTGGAGCAGGTTGAATGATGCCATCAGTGTCCATTTCTGCACCCAGGGTCTGGCTCCTTCTCAAGTGGGACAAGTGGGTGACCCAGCAGTGGTCACACAGCTCCATCCCAGTGATGGTTATGAGATAATTAAATGTATTTTAGCTGTAGCTGAGATATTAGAGAGTCACTGATGGACCAATTATACTTTAAATGACTACAGGCAATCTCTGTTTAATGATTTCTGAGACTTAAGGGATCTCTGTTACACATTCCAGTCATTTCCACCACAATTAAAAAAAAAGTTTGATGGATTTAAATCAGCTTTTTCTAATTTTGGGTACTTACATTTAATGAACTTCAAAATAAAAATACAATACTCTTCCTGTTGACAGATTTTTCTCTATGAAGTTTTGCTGACAACAGAGAAAAGACTTTATGTTGTTCTTGTGGTGTCCAGAGTTAAAGAACTGGCTGTTGACCATATTTGCCTTTAATTCTTTGGATTGGCATATCATGGCAGGTCATTTACATCATAAATGTCTTGAACTCAAGACTGAAAGAATTATTTCTGTCTTTTAGGCCAAAGTGTAATGTAAGCAAGGAACATTTTCCAGTGTACTGAGTGTAGGGATTGGGATTAGATGATCTTCAAGGCCCCAACCCAAACCATTCTATGATCATGGACAGCAGGACACCAGATCATTCCCATCACATATTTATTTGTTATTTCCTGATGCTGTGACACATACTGCAATCACACAGAAGTGGGGTGACTCGTTATTAAAATATTTGAGTTATTCTTTAGTCCCACAATAACCTGATTTCAATTAAGGCCAGACCTAAAATAAACACAATCAAGGCTCATTTCATATGCTTGAAATTTTCAGTTAAATTCCTTGCTAATATGGACTGTGTAGGGTTATCTTTATTCTAAGCTTGGTGAGACAGAGATGTTAATTATATATACAAGAGGTTAATTACTTGAAATGAGAGTTGGTAAATGAATGTTTGTCATTGGCAGCATAGAGCAGGGCAGACAAGGACAAATCAGTGGTGCACAGGTACTCATGGTCGTGACTTTATGATGACTTTACACTCAACTTTACAACAAGGAGAATGCTCAGTCCATTGCGCTACCGTCCTCATGGCTTGCAGAAGGCTCTTGTGAAACAGGAGCCTCCTCGAGCCAGGTCTCATAAGATCTTGGAGGTCTATTTCACACCCAAGGTAGCTCAGGTACTATAGAAAGCATAAAATCAGCAGGATGGCTTGTGTTGCAGTGTTGGAAACAAAAAGGTTTTAACAAAAAGCAAAATAACAAACTCTTTACAGAGAAAAACCGATTGAGGTGTAAGAGGTTCTTGCTCCTGGTAAAACACCTCACAAAAGCAATTAGTTTCTTTGTTCTCTTCTTTTTCTAGTAAATTGCTCAGGTGGGACTTTTTGGCTCCTGTCCAATTGGCTGTCCTTGAGGTGAAGTCCCCCAAGCCTATAAGATTAAGATGCCTTTTTCACCTAATCAAGGAGAGAAACTTCTGGGCTTCTTTCCTTTTTAAGGGGACAGAGGATAGTTTTGTCACTCTGTCAACAAGGGGCACATTCCTACACTCTTGGGTGTTTTAGGACGGAGTGTTCCTGCTCACATCATACATCAGAGCACCTCTGTTGTGCCCCCAGCCCTCCCCGAGCCACCCGAAGCGCCAGAAGTCCTGAGTCAGAGCAGCCACTCCGTCACCCTGTCCTGGCACAAGCCGCTGGGTGACGGCGGCCAGGACATCCTGGGCTACAAGGTGGAGAGGAAAATCCCAGGAGTTGGCTGGCAGTCCTGCAGCGAGGGCCTCATCCCAAACACGGAGCTCACCGTGGATGGCCTCGCCCCGGGGGAGCCCTACAGATTCCGAGTGTCGGCCGTGAACAAAGCGGGCGCCAGCGAGGCGCTGCACTTCCCACAGATGGTGCGGTTAGGTGAGGATGGACACAGGCTCAGAGAGGACGGCAAGCTCCTGCAGACCCTACATTTTGCATGGCATGCCTGCTTCACCCATTCCAGGCATCTCCCAGTGCAGCATCTTTCAGTGCTTGGCTGCCAGCACAACAAAGGAGGAAGAGCTTGGGATAAAAAAGCCGTTCTGGGCTGCTGTGAACAAAAGCTGCTGCGTTTTTAGCACTGTTCTTTGATGTCCTCCAAACTGCATCCAGCTGTCTTGCAGCCTGCACTGCATCATCCACGTGCTGGCCCCTCACCATGGGTTTCTTGCACTCCATGTGTTGGCCATGAGTGTCTTTTCTGGTGGAGTTAGGATGGAATGAGTGAAAAAGGGCATGCTGGAATGTGTTTGGGGTAACCAAGACTGTGACCATGAGTGGGCAGTGTTGTCTTCTTCACCCATCTTTCTCCTTTTTTTTTGTTTTTTATGCATCTTTTTCAAGAATCCCCACAAAGAAATGCTGGGGCATACAGTCTCTTTACTGACTGATGGTGAAACTTTGGAAGTTTCAGTGGGATGGGGATTCTCTCTCAGTCTTTCTTTTCTTGCAACTCTTTCTCTGGTATCACTCATCTAAATTCTTCAAAATGAGTATAATGGAAAAATACTCTTTTGCTTAAGGTTCAGGCACACAGTGACATTATTTTTGTAACAATAACTGCTGCCAGTGCTGGACCCTGATGACTCTGCACATGCTGACTTTGTCAACAACAAACCCAAAGCATCTTGGGCAGCAATCCCCTCACCTTGGTGAAATGTGCAGAGAGGAAGGTAAACTGGAGGGTTGTGCTCCTTTTGGGAACCCAGATCATCTTTCACATCCTAGTCAGCATCTCTGTGTTTTTCTTTGAGGTATCATGGTTCTACAAACAGCATTCCATTGGTAGGCCTCCTTCCAAAGTAAAGAAAATGCAGAGAATTTTTTGGTTAAATTATTTTTGCTTTTTGATAATTTTTACTCTTCCTAAGATAGCATAAATATATATCTATATGTTTTCTTTTTATTTCAAGGCAGAGATGAATGCTGCTTTGAATAATCTCTTTTCATTCTATTTATTGTTTCTTCTTTGTCTCACATCACAACTTCTTCACTTTGAAACATTTAAGATCTAAAAATCTGTAGAACTTCTTTTATACTGATGATGGGTAAATGAAGACCAGTGAACACACACAGGAATGCAGAAAATGCGACCACTTCTGCATGTATACGTTTAGATGGAGCTGATTTAAGCACTGGGAGAGCTTGGAAAGTAGTTTTGATATTATCTTTGGAAGTGCACGCTTTGGATGCTGCCAGTCTTTTTTTTTCCCCTTTAGTTGTCTACAACAGCTGAAAAATCTGTAAATGATGGATGGGTTGCTTGAATATTTTATGGAGTGGAGTGCCTTAAAGCCAGATGATTGTTCTTTGTGTTAATTCACTTTATTTTTGTAATTGCAGAGCCTCCAGTTACCATCGCCCAACCCTTGGTGGGAGGATCTGTCTCGGAAGGGGGGGTGGCTCGCCTGGAGTGCACATTATCAAATAAAACTGAGGAGAAAGTGACTTGGTTCAAGGGAAAAGAGCAAATAAAATCTGGAGGGAGATACGAGATCCTGTCTGATGGAACAAAGCAGATACTCATTATCCGTGGATTTAAACCTGAGGACCAGGACAGCTACACCTGCATGGCTTCTCCAGAAGTCAAATCTGTTGCCAGCCTATGTCTTGAAGGTATGAAGTGTGCATTGCTGGGGTGTTAAATCAGGTCTGGTATGGACATCCAGGGCCATCTCCACAGCTTGGACTGGAATTAATTTTCTTTTACAGGCTATGATAACAATCCACAAGGAATTGTTATTTTCCTGTTTGGCATTGCCCAGTGTGTTCCTGCATCCCAAATGGTTTTGAGTTGCTCAGATTAGAGTTTCTGGACACAGATATAAGCCATGATATTATTGTCTCTACATGAGTTTTTGGTGCCTTTTGAGATGCTTTGGGGTATTCTGTGGATGTCCCAGACAACCTGGGGCATCTCAAAAGGGGTGGGCAACATGTAGAGGCACGTGAATGTGTCCCAGACACCTTCAGACCTAGGCACATCCAACCAAGCCGATGTGTCCATGTGAGATGGGAGTCTCAGCTCCCTGCACAGCCACTGGAAATCTGTCCAGGACAGACAGGGAAGCCCTGTATATCTGGGAGATAGGATGAGACTGGGTAGCTTTCCAGGCTCCACTGGCAGTCTTAACAACCAGTTCATCAACTGCAACATTAAAAAGGGCACAAATCGACTTATTGGGTCCAAATGTGCAAGGAATAAATAAATTTTTTAAAAGTTGTTTGGTAATATTTTAAGTGCATGCATAGAATCACAGGACTGTTGAGGTTGGACAGACTTCCTAAAAATGGTGTGGTCCATCCTCCTCCTCAAAGTCTGGACAGCTAGGACAAGTTCACCAGGACCCAATTCAGTTATATCAACTTCCCAGAGATGGTGTGAAGTCTCCTTCAAAACCCAAGATATTCAAAACCCATCTGGACACTGAATAATGTGATCTAGGGGACTGTGTGTGACAGGGAGGTCGGACTAGATGATATCCAGCAGTCCCTTCCAACCTTCCCTGTCCTGTGATTCTGTAAATTTCCATGTTTTTCTCATGGGAATTTAAATGCCTCTGAGACTCTCCTGTGGAACATCTCCATGTGCTTTCAGAAAACTCGCAGATATTTAACTCCTCATCTGTTTCATTCCCTGCAGTTCCCACAGTGTCGATGCTGAAGGAGATTGCCAGGGAAGCTCCCCCTGCCAGCCGGGCTGAGGAGCAGGTGGATGGACACATCCAGCCCAGCCTGCCCCCTGAAGCTGCCCAGGAGGGAGATCTGCACCTCCTCTGGGAAGCCCTGGCCAAGAAGCGCCGGATGAGCCGGGAGCCCACCTTGGATTCCATCAGCGAGGTGCCCGAGGAGGATGAGAAGCTGCAGAAGCTGAGGAAGGAGGAAGCAGAGATGTCTCACTACTACTCGGAGGAGTACTCCACGTGTGACGAGCTGGCCAGGACAGGAGAGGCAGATTTCTCTTTCACAAGCTCTGATGACGAGTCTAGAGCTGGGACTCCTTCCCTAGTGAACTACCTCAAGAAAGCTGGGAAGAAGAGCACCAGCATTACCAGCAAGGTTCAGTCCACCTCCACAGGCAAACTATGGAAGCAGTGGGAGACAACCACTGTGGAGACCACTGTGGCCACCACAGCTGCTCAGCCAGCTGAACCAGAGCTGCCAGATTTAGATGACCCCTCCATGAACAAGGCGGCTGTGAAGATCCAAGCTGCTTTCAAAGGCTACAAAGTCAGAAAAGAGATCAAGCAACAAGAGTGCCCGGTGTTCACTGAGACCTTCAAAGACTTCTCTGGTGAGCCTGGAAGCACCCTGCACCTGGAGTGTGTGGCCCACAGCAAAACCGATATGAACGTCCGCTGGCTGAAGGACGGCAAGGAGGTCTCGGATGGTCGCTACTACCACATCGACAGCTACAGCGACGGCACCTGCTCCTTGATTATCGCCGGCCTGGACAGGAAGGATGCAGGCAAATACACCTGTGAGGCATCCAATAAGTTTGGCAAGGTCTCACACAGCGCTAAGGTGGTGGTTGGCGCTCAGGAAGCTCAAGCTCTTGCTAAGGAGAAGCGGAGTAAGCAGAGCACCGACAGCGAGACAGAGAGCTCGTCCGGCAGCGAGCTGGACGATGCTTTCCGAAAAGCGGGAAGGAGACTCCACAGGCTCTTCAGGGCCAAGATCTCCACGGAGATCTCTGATGTGGAGGAAGAGCTCTTTGTCAGTGCAGACGAAGGGGACATAGATGTGGTTGACCACCAGACATACCGTGAGGATGACCAGTACATCTACATCAAGTTTGAAGTCATGTCCGAGGCCAAGACGGCGGCCACACGGTTCAGAGAGATGTTTGGCGCTCTGGGAATTCCAGTGGAGATCGACATCTTGGAGCAAGGCCCGAAAAAAATCGAATTGCGCATTGGGAAGGCATCACCTCCCACTCTTGGGAAGTTTCCACCTCCAGCGAGACCTCCACCACCTTTGCTGACTTCTGACACAGGTAGGGGAAGAAAATCTTCCTTATTCCTTGGAAAAGAGAGTGGGAACAGGTCACAATGTAATTTTTTCACTCTCAAGCAAGTAATTTTTTTTTTAATTGTTGCTGATATTTTTATGAAAGCGTTACACTTTTAGAAAACATAATGGCTTTTTTTATTCTTTTTCATTTTGAGGGAGAGGAGGCACAGTGGTGTGGGGGTTGCAATGTATTTGCTTATCTGTGAAGCCCCTTTTCATGCAAGAAATGTCACCTACTAAAACATGACGATAAATACTACGATTATTGTACTTAAATGAATTATGTAGGGTTTAGAATGGTTCTGAGGGAGACAAGACATTTTGGCAAGAATAGGAGCAGGGATAATATATAGTTGGCAGCTGTGGTATTGCTGTGCTGATGAAATATCTTCATAGTGCTAAGGAGTTTCTTGACTCTTTTCTAGAGAAAAGATATTACTCTGCAATTAAAAAATTGGAAACCAGAAGTCTGGGCAGCAGGGGCCTAAAATATATCTTTAACTAAAACCAAACTTTTCTTTCTTCTCTCCAACCACCCCAACTTCAGCCCCCATGTTCATGACCGAGCTCCAAAACCAAGAGGTCCAGGACGGGTACCCAGTGAGCTTTGACTGCATCGTCATTGGCAAACCCCTGCCCACGGTTCGCTGGTTCAAGGATGGCAAAGCTATTGAGGAAAACGATCACTACATGATCAATGAGGACCAGGAAGGGTGTCACCAGCTGATCATCACCGCTGTGGTGCCCACGGACATGGGCGTCTACCGCTGCCTCGCTGAGAACAACATGGGCGTGGCTTCAACCAAGGCTGAGCTCCGTGTGGACTGTAAGTCTCAAAATCGCTGTAGAAAAAACAATCCAAGGAGTTCTGCTGAGATCTGGTTAGTTTATTTTTTTCCCAAGGAAAGCACCGTTTGATGCTTTTTGTGGAATTTTCCGTCACTCAGTGTCACCAGCTGTGGTGGTGTTCACAGGGGTCCCAGGATGAGGGAAGGGATGAGAACCTTGACTCCATGTTTCAGAAGGCTGATTTATTATTTTATGGTATATATTATATTAAAAGAAAATTATAGATTAAAACTATACTAAAATAATAGGAGAAAGGATTTCTTCAGAAGGCTAGCAAGCAATAGAAAAAGAATGGAATGAAATGATAATAAAATCTTGTGACTGACCAGAGAGTCCGAGACAGCTGGATTGTGATTGGCCATTAATTAAAAACAACCACATGAGACCAATCAAAGATGCACCTGTTGCATTCCACAGCAGCAGATAATCATTGTTTACATTTTGTTTCTGAGACCTCTCAGTTTCTCAGGAAGAAAAATCCTAAGGAAAGGATTTTTCAGAAAATATCATGGCTACAGCTGTTGAGTCAGGGATGGAAAGACTCTAGTCTTCAGGTGGATTAGAAGGTTAACTTTAATGAAAGTAGAAGGTCTTTTATAATGTGACTTGCTTAGGTGCTATTTGATTGGTCTCCAAGTAGAAACATCTCACACTATTGGTGACTATGAATAGCACACTGTGAAGAACCATAACTATAAAAAATGGTTACACAAAGAGAGATAATAATTGCTTTAGTTCTTGATTCCAAGAATTAAAAGAATTTTAATTATTTTAATTAAAAGAATTAAAATAATTTTAATTCTCTAAGATTCTCAGGCTCAGCCTGGGAGAAATTATCTCTGTTCTTTCTACAACTGAACTGAGAATCTCCACACCATTTGCATTTTAAAGGAAGATGTTTTGGCTACAAATTTTTCACTTGCGAACTTCTTGGGTTTAGCTGGGTTTTGCTAACTCCAAGGCAAGGTTCTGAGAAAAGCTTTTGGGGTGAACAGAGGTGTTTTCCATAATCCAAGGACGTGTGGGATCCTGCTGCAGTACAATATAAAATCCACCTGCCAGTCAATCAAATTAGTAAGGGAACTAAAATCAGTAAGCACTATTTAAGCAAGAAAAATAATTGCAAAGCTCAGATGATTCAAGACCCATCTTTTCCTTTCAACAGTGACCAGCACAGACTATGAGACAGCAGCAGATGCAACAGAGACATCATCTTACTACAGTGCCAAGGAATATATTTCAAGGTAAAATATGGAACTGGCTCTAACCTCTGACTCAGTGAGATCAATCTGTGTATTTATGTCAGGGCTGGGTTTGCTGTTTCGAGCAAATTTAATGCCATAAAGGAGCATCCAGCCCAGCTGAGATGCAACAACTGCAACAGCTGCACATTTATCATGGGCAGAATTGCTCTGGAGCCTTCAGGCAAGCCAAGATATTTCCTCAAGGAATCACTCTGTTACTTTTAATGTCAGATGGTGCTGAGTCTGTGCTCAGGATGCCAAAACCCACAGACTGAATGTACCTGAAATAGATAATTCTGATTCCAAATTCTTACCGGGCATCCTGATTTTCTTCTTTCTAATCCCAATTGCTGCTTAGCCGAGAACAGGAGGAATCCATGACTGAGGAGGAGCAGTTGCCCCAGATCTTTGATGAGCTTCATGATATTCACGTGGCACCTGGAGCATCGCTGGCTAAATTTCACCTGAAGGTGAAAGGTGAGTGGATCCCACGGTATTGTCAGTTTTCCAGGTCTGATACCAGGTTGAAGTGCTGGACAAGGTTTTCCAAGGTGTTCTTCTGCAGCTGTGACCCCTGGCTGAGCACCTTGCACCATTTCTGCACAAACCAGCTGGGGAAAGTGTTCATGCTGCTGAACAGGGACTGTTGGAGCAGACTCAGGCAGATTAAGCCTCATTTTGTCTCCATATATCCAGGCATAATGACCGGCACATGCTTCTGAAAACTGAATTCTGGGTTTCTCTGAGCACAGGAGCAATAAGGAGTAATAATCTTGACGCTATTACAATCATCACATTAATAACTAGCATTATGTATTACATATATTTATATAACCTAAATAACTATATCTAGTATAATGCATTGGTATTAATCATAATTATATAATACTACCAATAAAAATAAAGTTGGTTTCCTTCATTCTCTTCAATAAATTAATCAGTCATGGACTTGCCTTCCTCCATTAAGGGGTTGCTCCTACAATGTAAAAACTGCAAAAACATCCCTCTGGTGTGGACTCTGGTAGGGAGAGGTAGGGATTTTCCCATTTTCTCTTGTTGCTGTCTATAAAAATTATGAGAATGCATTTGGCTTCACCATTTCTCCTTGTGAACCATTCAAATCAGACCTAAGTGTTGATGTTTCAACCTCCAAGGCGTTTGCACATGCAGACAATATGACGAGTGCCAGAAACTGAGGAGACAGGAAAGAATTTTGACTGATAAATAAAATTTAATGTCTTTTTAGGCATCCCTAATTGGTTAAACCCTTGAAGCAGCAGCCCTGCTAAACCCTTGAAACAGCAGAGGATCTGGCAATTTGGAGATGCTCCCAAATCAGTGCTGCCAATGAATTTTGTTCTCTGTGTCTGTAACTGCCCCTCACAGGGTACCCTCAGCCTCGTCTCTATTGGTTCAAAAATGGGCAGCCCCTAAAGGCCTCGGACCGGATCCTCAAGACTGACAGGCAGGAATTCCACTCCCTGGAAATCCGCAACGTCACCAAAGCAGACGCCGGCCAGTACTTGATATTTGTCATCAACTCTGCTGGCTCTGCCTATTCCTCAGCCAGGCTGGTAGTCAAAGGTGGGTGCTGCTCTGTTTTGGGCTGTTTCAGAGGTTCTTGCCATGCTGTATAGTTATTTTTTACTGAGGAAACCTCTCAACGTAACTCAGGTGATGTGGGGAAGTCTGTAGGTAAAGGATGATGTGCTTTACTCTTGGTTCTTTATTTATTCACCTATAAATTTGCTGTTTAAGAAGATGATGATGCCGCTTCTCTGTGGTCTGACTGTCTCATAAGCAGGTATTTTATTCTTGCCCATCCTCATTAACCTTAAAAGTTCATGTCATTAAAACTTAGGGGCTCTTACAAATCATACCAATTTCTGTGTAATATCTCCACTGGAGTCACTTTGGGAGCTTTTTTCTGCAACTCCTGGATTGACACTTATTTATATTTGTCATGTTCTTTTTTTCTCCTTGTGTTCCAGATCCTTATGAGAAAGAAGAGCCATCCAAAACAGGTGAGAGAAGCCACAGCAGGTGGGAACAGAAGCCCCAGGAATTTTGCAGTCTAAACTCACTGTGGTTCTTCAATAATATTATTTCCAGATTCCCATGAGCAGCTGATACCGCCAAGATTCCTTGAAAGATTTACAAATAAGAAGGTGAAAAAGGGTGCAAGCATCACATTATCTGTGAAGGTTGAAGGTAAGTGAGCAGATACCTCATCTCTCTGAATAACACTTGAAATGTGTAATTTCACAACACATTCTTCTCTCTCTGCCCCCAAGTCATTTTAACCTCATTTCCTGTATCCAAAGTCTGGGATTCTACTCCCAACTTACATTTCTTACAAAGACACTTCATAGTAAAGCATCTTATTTTTCTTCACCTCCATTTTTTTGTATGTAAAAATGGGGATAATGACAGTTCGTAGTGTGATGCATGTTGACCATGAATTGTATGGTGATTGACAATTTTGATTTTTCAAAAAGATTTGATGTCTTTATGAGCATGCTGCAAAATGGTTTAACCTCCTTTATCCATATTATGCCTGTTATTGTTGGGAAAGTATCAGAAAATGGACCAAAACACCATTTTTTTCACAGCAAGGCTCATCATTTTAAGGGAGGAACACAAACAGGAAGATTAAAGCTTATTGCACCAATTTCCCTTTAGGACATCCACCACCAACAATCACTTGGATGAAGGAAGAGTCTCGGGAGGACATCCTGTGGATCAAACCAGACACCCCTGGGTACAAACTGGCCAGTTCCAACATGCACCACAGCCTGATCCTCTTGGATGTCAAGAAGAAGTACAGTGGAGCTTACACCTGCATTGCCACCAACAAGGCTGGCCAGTCCATCTGTACTGCCAACCTGGAAGTTGCAGATGGTAAATCTTTGCTGCAACACAAACGATTTCTCTGTATTTCTCTTTTATGCAGGGCCTAAGGGGAAAAAAACAAAGCAATAAAACAAGTGTGACTGTTAAGGAAATTATCCAATCACACCCAAAAAAAATAGCATTTTCTCAAGAGCAGCCATTTTTGCTTGTCTTACAAATGGCTACACTCTTTACTTCTATAATATTATATGTTTTAGATTTCTGACTCTGTCTTGTATAATCAACAGCATATTTTCTTTATAAACAGAAGGCAAGTCTCAAGAGCAACCAAATTAAGCACAAATTTTAAAAAACTAGAAAGGCGATGTAAAGTAAGTGGGAAAAGTCACCTTTTGGAAAATTATTTTGAGTGCTCCACCCTGCTGAGGTATTTTGTACTAGAGTTATTTGATTTTTGTAGGGCTTTCCAAGGCCTCTTTTAACACAATAAGATGGGGAAAAAACAAATACATACTGGGAATTGGGGCAGAGCTGTGAAGGATTCGATTTTTCTGTTATCTGCCTTGCATCCTACATTTTTATTCTACCAAGAGCTGCAGGAGCATAACCTGAGCAGTGTGGAGAAATTAGGCAATTATATATTTTCCATGAACAGGGAGAGGAGGGAGAAACCATTACCACCACAGGACTGGGATTATATATCCCAGGTCAGGAGATGCTGCAGTGCTCCACGGCTAGAAAATGTGCCTGCACTAAATAGCTAAAAAAGGACATTCTGTGCCTTCTGTCCTCTAATGACAAACCCCAATCTTGCAGTGAAGGAGGCTGAAGTCCTGACCCAGGAGCGTGTGATGGTGTCAGAAGCCATCATGACCACACTGGGGTAAGTTGGGTGTGTGGGAGAAGGGGGACGTGTTCCTCATTTAGCTCTCCTTACTGCCCATTTTATTGCAACTTCTAACTCTGTTTTATTTTCTTTTCCAGAACTATTCAGTCCTCTGAAGGTAAGAGAAGCTGCTTTCTCTCTCTTCTTCCTGTTCTCCATATCTATAGCTGAGACTGTCAATGTATTTCATGTATCCACTCATTTTTGTCCACTTTTCTTGAAATTGTCTGAAATGTTGGAACCTTTCAGGACTGCTCACTGTTCACGGGTGAATTATTTGGATGAACTGAGAGCAAGCACAGTTTTAAAAAAAAGGAGAAGGGAAGAAAATCAAACCTTCCTTCCACAGAAGCTTTTATTACTCAAAAAGAGATGAATTTTCAGTGACACTGCCAGCTTAATAACAAATTCTCTTTTTTTTCCAGGAGACCTTGAAGCTGGCAGAGAAGGTGTGCCCAAAAGCCCTGTTTCATTAGCTGATGTTGGCTCAGAAGAGTTCTTCCAGAAACTCACCTCACGTATCTCAGAAATGGTATCTGCAAAAATAACTCAGGGTAAGGAATCTGGAAAACACAGTTTAATTATGGTAGGAAAAAAAGCAATCTCTTTTTTAGGTGTTGTTTAATTATAAGTGAGATTTATGCAGCAGGTTTTGAGACAGTCATTCTATATAAAGCAAATGAACATTTGTCAATATTTAGGGGCAAGAAATTTAAGTAGGAGTGCATCCAACCTGCACATCTCAGTCTAGAATGTTGAACTAGGAAAAAAGCCATTACAGTAAATTGTAAAAATGTAAGTGTATTTTGCCTATCTTAGGTATTTTGAGTTCCTCAGATATTCATTACTCCTAAACCAGAAAGCAATCCTGTTTTCTGTACTTCCCACATCTTCAAGTTTTAGCTCACAGTGGAATTTTAAAATCAAATTAAGGCTGAAAACTCTGTGCACAGCTGTGCAGTAATCCAATGATTTCTTGAGTTGAGTGAAAAATTCTGCTTTGTGTCTGCCCTGGTTATCTTGTAGAAAAAGTTTAACTTGGAGCAAAAGTAGAGGCATTAACTCACCAACAAACATTCTAGCAGTGCAGCAGCAATACGTGCAGTAGGCCTGCAACACCATGTATTAAAACATCCAAATTATTAATTTAATCCTAAATATCAATAGGGAATCACACTAAATATTACTGTGAATGCTCATCCTGGGAAGAAGAAAAATAATGATATATTTGGTTGGTGTTTAAATTGGGGACACTCATCAAACACTTTGCTCTGCTCTTCAGCTAAACTTCGAGTACCAGGTGCAGAAAGTGATGATGAGTCAAGAACTCCCTCTGCATCTCCTCGCCATGGACGGTCCAGACCTTCATCCATTGCTCAGGAATCCTCCTCTGAATCTGAAGATGGGGATTCCAGAGGGGAGGTATGACATCTCTATGGGCAAGTTGGACACAAGGAGAAAACTAAACTTGGAGTGACCAACCTACTGTGGTGTAGGGATCTCCATCCTCTTTGGTGATGTAATTCAGTGTTGTAGGTGTATTTAGTAGTTAAATGTTGTGTCTGTGATACAGAGCACAGAGAATCAAATTCTGATGCTCACCCTTCGATCCTGAACAAGTGGTTCAAGTCAACATGGTCCCAAACATGACTTGGCTCCTCTTGCTTTCACAGCTGAACTTCAGGAAGTCAGAACTTGATTTTCTGTGGCCTTGGATAAAGTTGGCCAGAGGAATCTTGTTGGGTATCGCCAGCTGGGGGCTATGTACAGATCACCAACAGGACAGGATTGTTAGGAACATGCATAAAACAGCCTTGAGCTGTTTGATTTTCCAGCATCAGCCTCATTCCATGGTTATGACAATGGGAAGATGCCATCAGCTCACATCCCAGGCAGCAGACCAAGAACTTAATGTTACAACTTACTTTAAAAGTTTTTTGACCAATCACACAAAGCAAAAGCACATTGACAGCAGTTCCATCCAACCACTATAAGCACAAGTATCTTTGGTTAAAGAATGCTTGCTTATTTCAAATACAATACCTACTTGTGAGCCTTAAAACACAATGCACAGAGCTCCATTATTAAGCCTAGAACTTCCTAATATCTCACTAGATAAACTTTTCTGTAGCTTAGGGAGTTATTCTAGACAAGCATTAATGCACAGACCATTGTTCTATTTGTCCTTACTTTTCTACTTCTTACATAATTTTTCTGCTGACGTATCTCCATGGCTCCTGCATAGCTCTAATCACAGTTCTGCTGTCTCTGAGCTGCCTTTTGCAGCTTCCCAAAACCCTCTGATTTTATGGATTCCCACAGTTGGGAAGTTCTTCGTGAGGGAAATCAGAGCACAAAGTGACTGTAATTTCGTGCCTGCAGATCTTTGATGTCTACATGGTCACTGCTGACTACGTGCCCGCGGCGCCGGACAAGGAGACCATCACCCTGAAGGAAGGACAATATGTGGAAGTCCTGGATTCAGCTCATCCTCTGAAATGGCTGGTCAGGACTAAACCCACGAAATCGAGTCCCTCTCGACAGGGTTGGGTGTCTCCAGCTTATCTGGACAAGAAATTAAAGGTGACTGATCGTGCTTGGTTATTTCTCATTTAAAATTTCTTGTTCCTGTTGCAGTTTAGTGCTGTGCCTTTCGCAAGGAGTGATGGCAGAGGAGGTTGTTGAAAGGGTCTGGAACAATGTTGTACATTTTCATGTTTTTATTAAACAATATTTCTGGTCTGTGCAGGGGTTTCTGGGTTGGAAAGACCTAAAAACTCTCCAGTACAAAAGAAATTTCACACTGGTTTAGTAATTGTTGAAGTAAACAGGACTGGGAACACAAGAGAGATATTCCTGAGTATGTATAGACAAAACCACTGTCCACTTCCAAGAATTATTTTAATTTTTTTTCCTAATATTGTAGTTGTCTCCGGAGTGGGGAGCAACAGAAATTCCAGAGTTTCCTGGAGAATTTGTTTCTGAAGATGAATACAAAAGGAAGCTAAGGTGAGCTCGTGCCACTTGGTATTTGCACCTTTGAATTTTCCTGCCTTTTGAACCACTTGTATTTTGTGATTGATTTCAGCTTAGGAAAATTCCAGGCAATCGGGATCACAGAATCCTAGAATGGTTTGGGTTGGAAAGGGCCTTAAGCACCATCTAGTGTCAACGAGTCCCATGGGAAGGGACATCTTCCACTGGCCTCCATCCATCCATCCATCCATCCATCCATCCATCCATCCATCCATCCCATCCATCCATCCATCCATCCATCCACGTGATGCCTTAAGAGGCTACCTAGAAAAGAGGCTAGACAGAATTAAAGGAATAAAATAGTTATTTATTAAAAGGCCTTCAAAGGATACACCTTGGGCAGTACAAGACCCTGGCCAGGGCTACAGCCGAGATGGACACCACATCATGAGTTTTCACACTTCTATAAGTTTTGGTCCATTTCCAAATTGGGGTTAATTGTCCAATTACAGCTTCAGGTTATGCAGTCCCATCCTCCCAGTTTGCTCTCATCGATTTGCTCTTTGTACTTTTTGGGCCTGAAGCTGCAATGGTGTCCTTGGTTCTGGGGCTGGAAGAGGATTGTTTTGTGTGACTGAACTGTGAGGATAACTTGCTAACACTTTATATGAAGTTCAGAGTTACACACCAATGCAGTACAGAATCTGGAAAATATGAAAGATAAAACTCAAGGCATCACATGCATCCATCAATCCCCACAAAGGATCTTTCAACACACCCCAGGAGTCAGTTCCTCTGATCATAAATCCCCACTTTACAGCCTAAAAGCCTCTCAAGGACAATTGTGATGATTTTTCTGTGATTTCTTTCTGCCTCTCTGTCTCCCCTTCAGTGTTCTCATTCAGGAGCTGTTGATCTCAGAGGAAGATTACATTCAGGATTTACAGTTCCTCCAGACTCATCACCTTCGGTACACTGAGACCTGTCCCAGTGTGCCAGGAGCTGTTGCCAGTCAGAAATCCACCATCTTCAGGAATATTGATGACATTGGTCGCTTCCATTCCAGGTGGGCATTCCCAAGTGCCTTCAGTGGAGACCAAAGGGTGGCACTATTATTATTATTATTATTGTAGTTGTTGTTGTTGTTTTGTTATCATTATTTTTATCACTACTACTATTACTACTGTTATTATTACTTCTATTATTATTACTGGAATAATATTATTCCATATTATTATTCCATATTATTATTATTTCTTACTATTTTTCCTGATGTGGAGCACTGGCAGTGCTGAGGTGAAAGGGAATCGATGTTCCTTTCAGGACGGTAAATGATGGCATGTCTTAAATCCTACCACAGAGTTAGGACTTCATAATCCCCTTCAGAGCTTCAAGGCTTCCTGTGTCCAGCTCATTTCTTACTCTTTTAAGTGAATTTAACTGTGAAACAGTGAATTGTGTTAAAAAAGCAGCAAGATCTTACAGGCACTTCAGTGGTGTCTTCACAGAGATATTAACCCGCGTAAAACTGATGTCAGCATCCATGAATTTCAGAAAACCTTCCACTATCCCAGGGTACTCCAAGTCCCATCCAGCCATGTCTTGGACACTTCCAGGGAGCCAGGGGCAGCCACAACTTCTCTGGGAAATCTGTGCCAGGGCCTCACCACAGTCACAAGGAAGAATTTCTTCCCAATATCCCATCTGACCCAGACCTCTGTCAGTTTAAGGCCATTCCCCCTTGTCTTGTTCTCCTGCCCGTTGTTCAAAGCCCCAGCTGAGAGGAATGGCACTGTGCTGGGTGAAGAGGCACTGAGCACTTTAATTCCAATGTGGCAAGATCCCTTATTTCCCCCTGTTATTTCTGCCTTGGCTTGAACAGACAGGTGTCTGAAAAGGAAGGCAGGAGGCTCCCTTGAAATGGAAAATGCAAACCCCCTCCCTCCAAATTCTTAGAATTTTTGAAATTAAGGGGCTCTCAGGCAAAGATATGGAAATAGGAATAACAGTTCTTTAACAGGAAAATTAAAAATATACATGCAATAATACAAAAAGGAAAACAAACCACTAACAGAGTCAGACCCTGCCCTGCCCCCCTGTGTGTCAGGGGGTGGCACAGCCCCATCCCATGGGGGCTCAGCCCTCCTGCAGTGCCAGCTGTGCTGCTGCTGGAGCAGGGATCCTGCACAAGGGGGGAGTTTTCCTCTGCAGCTCCAGGGCTGCTGCAGATGGGCCTGGGCTCCCTCTGGCAATGCAGGGCAGCAGAAAGCTGCTCCTCTGGCAATGCAGTGGGCAAAGGCTGCTGTGCTGCTCCAGGCTCAGATTGGATCCAGGTAGGAATGCTTGGCTCCTCCCCTGGGCGGAGCATCTCCCCATGGGATGCTGGAATTGGATCAGCCCTGCAGGGACACTCAGTGGCCATGGACAGGAGAGATCTCCTGGAGGGAGGGTTGGCTGTGGGAGAGATAAAGAAAACTGCCCCATGAACAGAAGATAACTGCCCCACCTCTCACAGATGGCAACAGAATACCCCCAAACCATATTTTACAATCCAGGACGATTTCCCCACAATAACCTGTGCTCACCTGACATCTCCTGATTCCCAGCCCGGCAGCTGGGGCTGTGTTTTTAGCCTCATTCCAGCCCCTTCTCCTGAGATGTGCTGTGCTCCTGTCCCCACAGTGTGTTCCTGAGGAGCCTGCAGGGCTGTGACACTGACGATGACGTGGCCATGTGCTTCATCAAGCACGAAGCAGAGTTCAACAGGTACATCCAGTACCTGGTGGGAAGGGTCCAGGCAGAGTCCATTGTTGTCAGCAAAGCTGTCCAGGATTTCTACAAGGTAAGGCAGGAGCCAAAGCACATATGGGAAAGTCATCCTGTAACCCACTGCATCAAGAAATGACATTATTTATCATAAATGTGAACCTCAAAAGTATTTGTAATATATCTTGCTAAATATAATAGCAAAAACTTATTAACTTAAAATTAATTAAACTTTAAAAATTATTAAAACTAATAATGTTTAGTTCACTTTCTAGCTTTTTCTGTTTATGTAAATATGGGAACATATTTACATATATTTATGCATTTTTTAATATTATAAAGATTATACAGACATGAACATGGCTGTGTTAATGTAACTGTAATTAAGGGACATTTTAAAGGTCACCACATTATAAGACCAAGAGAACCACATAAATCATAAATATAGATAAGCAAATCTTGTTTCTCTGCTCCAGCTACTCAGGATTTTTTCTAGTGCTCTTTATAACAACCTTTCCTTGTTATTCCATGTATTTTTTCAGAGATACACAGATGAATATTTAACTAATGAAGATCCCTCACAACCACTTATCCCACCACTGCAGCACTACCTGGAAAAACCCATAAACAGGATCCAGCAGTACCAGACAATAATTAAGGTAAAGAGATGTTGTTACATGTTTATATTCTGCTCTGTGCAGCTTGTGCAGAAAATGATTTTTTTTTATTTCCTATTTCTTGGCTTCCTTCTGATAAAACTATGATTGAAAACTGCTTAAGTAAATAAGACATTGATCATCACCAGTGGTGGTGTTCTCTAAATAGTTTTGTAGATGTAAATCCAGGTGGAGGTTTACAGAATCCAACCCCATAAAGTTCAGTGAGCTTTATCTTTAAATATATGTAAAAATATATGTATAATATAATATATAACTATATGGATGACAGGTATGAATTTGCTTCAAACTCAGCAACGTTTATGTTACAAAAATAAGCAGTTTTCAGGTCTAAGATAATGACTTACCACTTCTTTTCCTTATGTTTTATACTGATATTATTGTAAGATGAAATGCTTGTTTTCTGAAAAGCTTTGCCCCATTCTACCACCCTAAAATATTTTGTCTTTCAGGATTGCATCTGTCCTACTGTTTTAGACCATAAGCAAACATTTCAGAACAGCATTTTAAACTATATTTTCATGGAAAATAGCACTAGGATACTCAGGAAGAAAATAATCATGACAAAATATTTATGTATTCTAGTGTTGTACAAATGAGCAGCTTGAATATTTTGAAGAAGTTTCTACTTTTGAACACAGTCTTGCACACAAACACCAACATTTTTAAGGATCTCTTGGAGGAGCAAAGGCATTTTCCATGCCTTCATTGCTGAAAGAGAGGAACAGGAAAAAATGTGGGAAGAACAGCGAAAATGCCATTTAACATTTTTTCCAGCCTCTCTTTTTATTAATCTAACGTTGACTCAGCTCATGAATTCCTTGTTCTATGCTCTTGTGAGAGTAAGCAGAAAAGAAATGCAATGGGTACATTTAGGATCACTTTAGAATTTTTGGTTTTCAACCTCCAAACCATATCTGGTGTTTGTTTCAACTTTATCTTTGCTTGGCATCAACTGATGTCAGGAAAAGCCAGACTGGCTGGTCTTTAATACTGCTGAGTAGGTAGGAAAGAAAAGACTTTGTTATCTAAGCAGTTTGTGGTAGGAAAAAGTGGGATAAAAGTTGCTGAGAAGGAAGAGACAGAGCAGGTATTAAGAAAATCTTTGGCTCTGAAGAAACTGTTTATTTTCTCTCTGATTATCCACTAATTTTTTCTTCAATCACCCACAGGAATTGATCCGAAACAAGGCCAGGAACAGCCAGAACTGCACTTTGCTGGAGCAGGCCTATGCCATTGTGTCTGCCCTCACCAGAAGGGCAGAGAACAACCTGCACGTCTCACTCATTGAGAATTACCCAGGGACCTTGGAGAGCCTTGGGGAGCCCATCCGCCAGGTAACTGCAATGTCCCAGCACTGCTGGCTCCGTGGGTGCCCTCCCCAGTTTCTAAGGAGCCCTAATTCTTGGAAGAAAATTATTTAGAAATTATTTATTTATTTGTTTATTTATTTATTATTGTTATGGTTATTATCACTATTATTATTACTATTATTTTATTATTATATACTACAAAACCAATTTGAAATATTATTATATAATTAATTATTATGTTAATTATTATATCTCATTACTATGTTAATACATTACTATATTAATATTGTAATAATATTAATGTATAATTATGAATTGGTTATAATAATTGTTATATATTATTATGTATAATTAAGTTATTATATATTATATATAAATAGAAAAATATATTACATCATCGATTATATTACATATTATATTATATTAGATATATGTAATATATGTTATATTATATTAGATTTTATTATTAATTATTATATCTCATTACTATATCAATATATTACTATATTATTGCTATATGAATATTGTAATAATATCAGTATATAATAATATATTGGTTATTATAATTGTTATAGAATTAATTATTATACATTATTGAATTGTTATATATTATATATTATATTTATATAAAAATATATTACATTACATTACACCACATTATATTATATCATCTTATATTATATTATATTATATTATATGATTGAATTATATCTGAAAGAGGTGGCTTGCTGATTTCACTTACTGCTGTCTAGAAATGGGTGTTCTGGCTCCGCTAAGGTTTGAAACACCAGAGCATGGATGCTTATGGAAGAATTCACACGTAATTCAGTTATTTGCCTTTTTTATCAAACAGGTAAAATCTTGCCTGCTTATCAAACAGAAATAAAATTGTTCTGGCCCCTACATGATCTAAAAGGGTTTTAACTCATCCTCTCATATTATTGGGAAGCAACATGGGGCAGCTCCTGGAGTTGCTGGCATCAACAGGCCCATGTGCTCCCCCAGGTCTATCCCATGAGCCAGGTGTGTGGCTTTTTAGGCGACCCAGCTATTAGGACACTTTAGGACTTCCAGCAGCCTCACTCAAATTCCTGTTTCTTTGTAGATTTACTGTGTTCTACCAGGCAAGTTATTTATTCTGCCTGCATCCAATTTTTCCATGGGAATCATGGTGTATTGCTGAGTGGAGTTGTAAGGCTAAATTACAGTGATACTGTGGTGGGCATTCATCTCTCCACATTTAGACATCCAAAAATTGTCCAGTCACACCCCTCGAGTGTTTACATCTCCCTGGAGATGCCAGGGCAAACCCATGTCACTAATTGAGCTGTGTGTGTCTGAAGCTATGTGAAATGAACGTCCTGCTCTGGTGAAGGTGACCAAATCGTCATATAAAGTGTCTGTATAACACACAAAATACAATTTTCCTTTAATATTTCCAAGCCTGTTTCTACCTGACAAGGGCTGTCTATGTTTCTGGCGCCAAATAATACCAATTAAATGTCAATGTAATGACAACCACTGGCTGTGCCTGATGAGTCATCTTTAGCATTAGAAAGCATCTGCTGGGCTTTAATAAACCACAGATGCATCAGGGGTGATGCCATAGAAAACATTTATTATCTGGGAACTGAAAAATGTGGTGAGACATAACTGTGGTAATTATTCCAGATGTATCACTGTGTGTTCTTCCTTCTTTTTCCTATCAGGGCCACTTCATTGTGTGGGAAGGAGCTCCAGGAGCTCGAATGGCGTGGAAAGGACACAAAAGACATGTTTTCCTCTTCAAAAATTATATTGTGATCTGCAAACCAAAGCGAGACACAAAGACTGACACCTACAGCTACATCTTCAAGAACATCATGAAGGTCTGATCACTTTATCCTCACATAAAGCGTTTCTCTGTCAATTAGAGCTTCAATATGTATCCAGCTTGAACATTCTTCTAATCTTTCTGAGCTATTCCTTTGCTTCAAAAGGTCTTTGAAGCCCAAGTAGAATCTACATTTATCCCAAAATATCTATTTTAAACATGTCAGAAACCATCAGGGTGGACTTTTACTATGCAGCAAGGAGATTACAAGTACAAGCATTTATTTATTTCTGTTCCCTCATTTAATTAACAGCATAAATATATTATATTGATGTGGATTTTGCTGCCTACAATGTTTTCTTGCATTTGTAAATCTCTGGTTTTGGCAATCTGTAATACTGGGAGTAAATTAGAAGGAATCTTATTTGCTAAATTCCAGTGGGTTTTCTCTGCTGGTTATGTCCTTTCCAGACACCAATTCCTGTTCAGAGATGAAAAAATTCAGAGCATTTGACCCTCTCATCTTCAGACATTCAGGGTTAAGACTGCCAGAAATTGAGGAAAGTGTTTTCACAAAGCAGGAGATGCTCAACTCCAATAAAAACCAGCCAACCAACCAAAAAACCATGGAGCTCCTGACCAAGCCCAGCCAGGGTTTTCTGACAGTCATCATCAATATTCATAGGCAGATTTTCTTTTCCAAGAAAAATAAAACGGGAGCATTTCCATGCTTTGTCCAGAGACTGCCTATTCTCTATTTTTTTCCATGTTGCCTGGGCCCAGCCCTTCAGGGCCAGTGTGTTCCACCCTTGGGATAACTTTTAATGCTGGACATTGCTTTCCTGAAAAATTAACCCCAGGAAAATGTCATTTTGGTATCCAGAAAGTCACATATACCAGGGGAAACAACTCTCAAAGTAGCTCTGATTGCTCTTCATCCAAAGCCATGTTGCCTTGCTCACGCGATCCGAAAAATCTTTGAAGAAAGCACAAATTGCCCCTTTTTGCTGTTGGGAATTGTTAAAAAACACAGGATTTGTGGTGACTTTCTTGCCCCTTCTGTCACTCAGCTGAACAACATAGATGTGAATGACCTGGTGGAAGGGGATGACCGGGCCTTTGAGATCTGGCACGAGCGGGAGGACTTGGTGCGCAAGTACCTGCTGCAGGCGCGGACTGTGAACATCAAGAACTCCTGGGTGAAGGAGATCTTGGGCATCCAGCAGAGGATCAGCGAGCCCATCTGGAGTAAGTGTGGCACCAGACAACCCAAACCTCACCGGTTTTCTTCTTGGATGGTCTCATTGGTTGTGATGCCCTGTGAAGGCTGACCTAGAACAGAGACTGGACAGAGCTAAAGAATAAAGAAGGGATTTATTAAAAGGATCCTTCATGGATGCACCTTGGGCAGCACCAGAGCCCAGCCAGGGCTGCACCCAAGATGAACCAAAATGGCCCCAAAATGCACGAGCGCTCCCGGGTCTCTCCCTGGGATCAGTTCTGCTCCATTTTCATCTTGCAGTTCATTGTCCCATTCCAGCTTTAGCCCCTGCAGTCCCACCCTGCTTGTTTTTCTCTCTCCAGCCCACGATGTTTGTGCTCTTGGGGCTGAGATTTGGATCATTTGTCCTTGGTGCCCAGCTGGAGCAGGAATTGTTTTGTCTCCCTGCTCTGTGCACAGAGCTCACCATGCCCTGATGTGAAGCCCAGACCCACACACTAAAGCAGCACAGAAAAATATAAAAGCTAAAACCTGAGGCATCAGGTTCAGGAAATTATAAAAGAGGGAGAGAAGCTCTTTATAGTCATTAAATGTGGGAGCAGATCCAGGGAGGGGATTCTGTCCCTCTGCTCTGTTCTTGTGGGATTCCACCTGCAGTGCTCTGTCCAGCTGTAGGGTCTCCAAAATAAAATGGACATGGAGCTGCTGCAGTGAGTCCAGAGAAGGCCTAGAAGATAATCTGAGGGTTTAAACACCTGTCCTGGAGGAAAGGCAGGGAGAGTTGGGGTGTAGGTGATCAGACTTCTACACATTCCAGTACAAATGACCCTGTGACTTCGCTGGGTTCCAGACTCTTTACTTGACCCCTGGCTTACACTGCTCTATCTTTTTACCTGTGTGTTTGCTTTGGAATTTTGTCTGGTCATTAATGTTTCATCAGTCTCAGTGTCATTTGAGATCCCACCAATTTTCAATCCACAAAATCCATCAGTAGGGATATCAGATCCTTTTATTTTCCAAGCATCAGCTACAAATTGTGTCCACTATAGTGTAAGGATATTTAGCCTCTTAAAATGCCAGAACAGCATTGGACTTAGTCCATATACACTGAAAACAAGTCTGAGCACTTCATTTTGTGCCTTTAGTAAAGTGTTTTAGTGAGGAAGACTATCAGAATAATTTTGTATGGTTACATATGGTATCAATGAAGCAATAAAGGAACTTAATAAAGGAACAGGTTGCCCAAAGTTGTGGCTGTCCCCTCCCTGGAAGTGTCCAAGGCCAGGCTGGATGGGGCTTGGAGCAGCCTGGGAGAGTGGAAGGTGTCCCTGCCCATGGCAGGGGTGGGAATGCAATGATCTGTAAGGTCTCTTCCAACCCAAACCACTCCATGATTCTCTGATTCAATGAAAGCATAGATTTTATTGTAAGGACACCAGCAGAATGCTGGTTTGGATACCCAGGCTGCATTTTATTTGAGGAATTGCCTTAACAGTGACAGATGTGTAGTGTCTGGATAAGGGACGTGCTTATTAAAATCATGGTCGAAAATAATTCCAGTTCAGCAACAAATTCCCTTTTTTTCATATGGTCTAACTTTATAGCCAACAACAGACATGTTACAGACTGAATTGAGTCTCAGACAAGCAAGGAGAGCATGTCACCTATTTAAGTCTTGAGCTGCTAAAATTTCCTGTTCAGTTTTTCCATTCTAAACCTCACAGATTTGCAAAAATTATTCCTATCTCACTTAGCAGCAGCCATGCTATGGACAGAGCCCCTTGCTCCAGACTAACACGCTTCCTCTGATATTTCAGTTCCTCCAGACTTTGAGGAAGAGCTGGCAGACTGCACAGCTGAGCTGGGAGAGACAGTCAAGCTGGCCTGCAAGGTGACAGGAGCTCCCAAGCCATCCATCAGCTGGTACAAAGGTATGAGCAGCAGGGCATGAAATGCACCCTCCAAATGTGCTCCCTGTCCATATTGCTGTGATAGTTGGGCAGTGGGTTGATGCCTTTAGGAGCTGGAACAGAGTTAACAGAGTGAAGGGGAATAAAGTGGATATTTATTGAGGAGCCTTCAAAGGCCACACCCTGGCAGTACCCAGATGGCTCCAAGATGGAAGCCAAAGAGGGCTTGGTCATGAGATCTCACATTTTTTATACGTTTTAGTCCATTTGCATCTAGGAGTTAACTGTCCAATTAATGGCTTTAAATTATGAAGTTTCATCCTCCTTGCTCACTTTCTCACCCTCCTCTTTTCACATTGTTCATGTTTTGGGCCTGAAGTTTGAAGAGATTGAGTCTCCAGCTAGAATAGGATTGCTTGGTCTTCACCACGCTGTGAAAAGATCCCAGTAGCACTTAATAGAAAGCTAAAAGCTGCACACCAACACAGAACAGAAAAGCTTAAAACCTAAGGTATCAGGTAATCCAAGAGCTGATTCCCTAGAGATTCTCAAGTCTAGAGATTTTGTGGGTTTGGGGGATTTTGGGTATGCTCCTTCAGCTGGAAAAGCAGAATTATGACTGCACAGAATGTACTCTGGGATAATTTCACTTTTAAATGAGGAGTGGTGATGTATGAGGTCCTCCAACACTACTTCGCCCTGGATGATATTTTTTAGAGAGCTGGATGAAGATGAAGAGCTGATTGCTCAACTACCAACACCAGCTGCAATAATACAGCTCTCAGCCCTCTCAGGATGAAAAGCTGGATGAAATTCCTAAGGAGGAAACTCTGAGCAAGCCATTTTAAAAGAAATAATTTCCCTTTCAGATGGAAAGCCTGTGGAGGTGGATCCCCACCACATTATAATAGAAGATCCTGATGGCTCCTGCACGCTGATCTTGGACAACCTGACAGGGGCTGACACAGGGCAGTACATGTGCTTTGCTTCCAGTCCTGCTGGGAATGCCAGCACCTTGGGAAAGATCCTTGTTCAAGGTAAAGTCCTGCCCAGATGCAGTATTTTAAAGGAGGTCTGCTAAGAAATACCTTAAACCTGTACCAGCCATGGCGTGACCAGCAGGAGCTGGGCAGTGACTGTCCCCTGTGCAGGCTTGGGGTCAGTTTTGAGAGTGCCATGACCAGAAGGACATTGAGGGGCTGGAGTGTGTCCAGGGGAGGGAATGGAGCTGGGGAAGGGGGTGGAGGACAAGAAGGGAGCTGTGGGAGCTCAGCTTGGAGAAAAGGAGGCTCAGGAGGGACCTTGTGGCTCTGCACAGCTCCTGACAGGAGGGGACAGCTGGGGGGGGTCGGGCTGTGCTCCAGGGAACAGGGACAGGAGGAGAGGGAACGGCTTCAGGTGTGCCAGGGGAGGTTTAGATTGGAGATCAGGGAAAATTTCCCCACCAAAAGGGTTGTCAACGACCAGAACAGTCTTCTCAAGGAACTGGTGGAGTCACCATCCCTGGAAGAGCTCAGAAAACATTTAGACGTGGCACCTGGGGATGTGGTTGACTCTTGGCCTTAGCAGTGTTAATGGTTGGAATCCATGACCCCAGAGGTCTTTTTCAACATAAATGATTTTATATTTCTATGATGTTACACATATTAGGACATTTCAGAGGTTCTATACAGTATATACTGAATAATATTTAAAAAGAAATTATGTACAAGTGCAGGCAGCTGGTTTTAGGTCAAAAAATTTGGTCTTTAGTATCCTTTAGACCCAGTGAGAATTTCCTGGTCAGGGACATGCCCTTCCTCTCTGCTCATATTTCCAGCCAGCAGTCACATTTACCTTTGCTTTTTGCAGTGCCCCCACGGTTTGTGAACAAGGTCAGAAATGCTTATCTTGTCGAGGGTGAAGATGTCCAGTTCACCTGCACTGTGGAAGGAGCACCCAGGCCTCAGATCAGGTCAGTCCTACAGCTCACATGGGAACAAATCCTGGTTTCCCATTTTGCATAGTCAGAAAAGTCATTTTGAGTTTATGACCCTTTCTTTACAGTGCCTTCCATCTTAACCCCATCCCAATGCTGGCTCTTCATGATCCAGACATTCCTGAGATTTTTAGGAGTTAATTCTAGCTAGAATTTGAAAAGAAATACCTGCAGATAGACCCTCAGGAGAACTCTGTCCAGTCGAAAACCCTGGAAAATATTTTATCATTGTTTATCCTCCCTGCCTTACACCTGACTTGATTGTATTCAGACAAAGAGCTCAGCAAATCCTGTCTTGTCATCATTTAAAGCCCTTTTCCAGCACTGACTGAAGAGATCTCTTGGGAAGAACCTCATAAATATGTCCAGGTTTATACCCAGCTATGATCGATCAGTGACCTTGGGGAGCTCGTGATGCTGCATAATTTTCCCTGGCTTACGCTCCATGTTTTCCCACCACTTTCAGGTGGTACAAGGATGGGGTGCTGCTGAAGGACACCAGTAAATACCAGACTTTCAGTGAACCACGGAGTGGCATCGCAGTGCTGGTGGTCAAGAACCCTTCCAATGAGGACATGGGGCACTATGAATGTGAGGTAAGTTCAGAGAAATTTCAATATCTGTCATCTGAAATGATACAGGCAGGAGAATTCATCTTACTGGCAGAGACCCGTGGCTGAGGAATTGCTCATAAGAATATTATAGATAGTCTTGAGCTAGATCTGGATTGTGAATGTCCAAAAGCTCCAGAATATTCTGATCTGATAGTTTGTTGATACAAGTAAGAATTGATGGAGCTTATTCTGGAGCCTAAACTCAGATCCAGATCTCTAGAGGAAACTCTTCTTACAAAATTTGGGACTATTCTGATGTGATATTTTGTTTCTGAACAGTCTTTAAATTATAACTAAGAAACCCTCTGGAGCTAAAAGAAAGAAATTAAGTCTAAGTAGGAGGATAAAGCATTGAAATTCCTGTTTTGTTTAGCAAGCATACATGGAAGTAGCTGATAAATTTTTAAAAATGTAAGATATTTTATGAAAATTAATCATAATCTATGCGCTCATTGTAATAAAACGTAAGTCTGAGGGCTTGGCAATAAAAGAAATTGGTGTTGGTTTAGGAAATTAGCATGGGTCAGCTGCTCCATGGTAAACGGTTCAGCTCACAGAAATATTTAGGAAGTTTGATATACTTTAAAGAATTCTACTGGAATTTTAGCAAAACCAAACTACCTTGCATTTGTCATTGACCGAGATCCTAAGGTCCAGTATTCCCTTGGTTGAGTAAAACTCAGTAACTATTGGATGATCAACAAAAAAAATCCTCTTTATGGCCACCTAAGTGTGTGTGCAACAGGAATCTGGGCCTGTAGGTAGAGACAGAGTTACCCCAGGAGCAAGTCCCAGCTGCAGAGCAAATATCCAGTAATTAAGTAATTAAGCAAATATCCAGTAAATAACTTTGCAGATGTGCTGTAACTTGTCTTTGTGAATAATTTTTGTTAAAAATTTGTTAAACTTTGTTAAATTTTTTGTTAACAATTTTGTTAAAATGAACTCCATCAAGCACCAAAGTGTCCCTTCAAACTCCAGCTTGGCACTGGGCTCACACCTTCACCCTTTTCTGCCAGCACTGAATTTCCAAGGGTAGCACAGGCAGGGTTTTATCATGACCAAAGAACCAAACCATGCTGTGTTTCATTTGGCACTGCACCATTCTCTCCAGCTGATGAACAGATTAGGGTCTGCCAAGAGTGGAGCAGAGCTTTACCACCACAGCGCCGCTGCCCTGACCCAGGAGAGGAGAGGAGACCAAGCCATCACCATTGAAGGTACGACCCTTGCCCAGCTCTGTACGTACACCAGCCCGAAAAACAACAAAATTCCAGTATTTTTTTGCCATCTTACTCATGTTGGTCGTTGGTGTCCATGTATCTGTACGTCTTCTGGAGATGTGCATGGGCACAGGGCGGCTCGGCTCTGTGCCCATCATCATCTGTTGATTTCCAAGCCTGGCAAATCAACTTCATATAATGTGGATGCATTATATGGAAAAGGAGGAGCAGATGAAGGGTTTGTCACGCCACCACTACTGCAAAAAGAAATGTTGTATGTTGTTGGAAAACTTGGAAATGTGTGTCAGCCTGGCAGAAATGTTACAGGGGCCACTGAGTAAAGGTGGAGATGTGTTGGGATTGTTCCTGAAATATCACTGAAGGGCATGGGGAGTGACTGGGAAAGCAGAACTGACAGCAGTGTGTCCTGAGCAATGATTAGTTCATCCATCCATTATTTAGGACTGTCCAGGGATAGCCATAGAGCCTGTTCCTTTTCTTTCTCTGCCAGTTTCACCTGGATTGGTAGGGCAATAAGAATTGATTTTGCACCCATCCAAAACAACATCTTTCTTCACAACTTTTACTCATTACTGCCTAAAGTTCCAGGGATTACTGCCTATCCCAGAGATTTCCACACAGAGCGTGTTAGTGCTTGCTGCAAACCCATCACAGCCCAGTTTAAATCCATAGCTACATCTCCCTAGGGAGCATTTCCTGGCATATGGAATTGGTTCTTTGTGCATCTTATAAATGTCCTTGTGTGGCTGAGCCTGAACCAGCCAGTCCTGTCTTTCTTGGAAAGCTCCCAGGGGCAGCTCAGGAGCTGATACAGCCAAGGGACCACCTTTGATAGGTAAGGGACAGATTTGGAGGGCAAGAGAGAGGACTGGGATAGGCACAGGCCTTTTCATGCCAGCAAACCTTGGTTTCACAGGCTTCTGTGGAGGCATGGTCAACAAAAGCCAGAGTTTTTCCAACAGCTCTAGAACCTTCTTTCCTCAACTTTGGTGTTCCCACACTGTCTTGTGATAATAACAGGAGTTCAAGTGTGTTGAACCCAGCTCAAGGGCATAATTGACATTATCAGCTTCCATTAAGAGCCAACATTCTGACTCATGAAGCTGCTGGGCAGAAAATGCTGGAGTCTGGAATAATATTCAGGGATAAATGATCCTCTACTCATATTTTTTCATCATTTTCTGCAGTCCTCTGCTGTTGGCCCTGTTCGAGACAGGACCCTGGTCTGGCTGGACCTTTGGGCCAGCCCTCTGTAGACACAAATGTTGTGCTGTTACATTCATCCACAATAAATTATTAATATTAGAATCCTGATCTATGAACTTTCTTGGCCTCATTTTAAACATGTTTTCCTTTTAGTTCTTTCCCAGAGCCCCATCAAAAAGCATTACAGGGAGGATGGTGTAAGTGTAGAAACACTAGAATTTTTTCAGCCAAATAAACCTTCAAGTATTTGAATTCTTTGTCTTTTCTGTGCCCCAAAGAGAGAAAAATAAGTTGTGTGCAGGATGTAGAGGAACACAAATAAATCTCTGTCAGGGTGATGTATCTTGATGAAGTTCACTTCAGGCAGATGTTATAAAGCAAACAAGGGTTGTATAAAATTTTAGGAGCATTTTCAGCTCTGGGGGTTGCAAATGTGTATGTTCAGCCCCAAATTTTTCATCTGCTATTAATCTGTAATCATAAACAAGAACAAAAAAATCATTGTGAGCTTGGTTACAGAAATATAATTGGAGTTTGCCTGGAAGCTTCAGAAACGTCATGAAATAAATTTGTTCTGTGATGTGTGCAATTGCTTGAACTCGGTAATAGGGAAGAAAATAGATCCCTGAGTCATCTCCAGGGTGAAACAGAGGGAGATCTGCTTCAGGCCAGTGGAGAAAATAGGCTCATCCATGGAGCAAGAGGATTGTTGTGAGCAGAATGGCACCAGGGATGAATTTGGCATAATGCACTTGACCGAGGAGGGAACTCGTTGCTTTCTTGAGAATCAGTAACCAGCCTTGATCTGCCTGGGGAAAAATCAGGTTCATCTGGCAAAGACCTGGAGGACAGGTGGATCTCGTGAAGGCTCTTTCCATCCTCACAATCCTTCCTATTTGTGAACACAGGATTACTTGTAGTTTCACCAAGAGGACAACATTACTGGTCTCACAACAGCAAATAGATCCCGTGTCTGCTTCCTGGCTCACTGCACCCTGGGTCTGAGTTTTACCTGATTTATCTCTGTTCCTGTGAAATCACCACTGTCTGGGTCTCATGAGGCACCCAAGGGACAACTATTGTAGTTTTTATCCTCCTGCATTTCTGTACTGTTTATTCTGCTGAACCAAACCCATGGTTTGGGATACCATTAGTCCAGTGGTTTATGAGCCCCTGACCTGCAGCTGGTGATGGTCCACAGTCCGAGACAACGGGTATGAAAACCAAAATTGTTTGGTTTAAATTCTCATTATGGAGGTTTGCAGGTCCCTTGGATGGACTAAACCCAAAAAGGATGGAAACCACTGGACTAAGGGATCCCTTGTGAGCTGAGATCTGCCTTCAGCCACACCTGGTCGCTGGACTGAAGTCAATGGAGGGTTGCTGAAAAAAATCCTCTTTCTGTGGATATTGGAAGAATTTGAGACACTTTTTAAAAAGTGTAGCTGAAAGAAGATCCTTCTCTTTGACTTCCAGTTGACTGTGTCTGCTTTGCACCTTGCTGCTTAACCTGCACACGGCACACCTGGGCTGAGGTGCTCTGGCATGTTCTGGTGTGATTTATCCATCCAGGTTCACTAACTGGATTATTTGTCAAGAAAAGCAAAGCCCAGTGCCTTGGAAAGGTGTTGCATTTCCATATGGATGGGCAGGTCAGGACCTAAAACAAGACAGTCAATACAAGGGAAGGAGTCAGGTACAGGAGTGGAGACAAAGCCATAAATAAAAATTCCCAGAGCAGCTACAGTCAGGTTACAATAATTCCTTCACAACTTTTAGATTTCATGCAGAGCCTTGGGCAGGTTCTTCAGGTACCTTGTAGTAGCCACCTTGTTAAAAATCACCAAAATACTTTTGAAGTTCTCACAAGGATGATTTAAAACACAGAGGAGCATCAGATGTCTCAGTGTTACTGAAGAATTAGGGCACAGGAGTTTGCCCCGTGGGATGTTCCCTGATTAGGGTGATGATTAGGGTATTTACCTCGTTATTTTTATTCTCTTGTCACCATGGTTTAGTCTCATTTTTGGCCAGGCCACAGAGTTTCCAGTGCAAATTCAGGAGAGCCCCATCTGCCTTTGCAGCCATGTCAGTCCTTGCAGGAGTGGAGCCTTTTGGTTGGTTGGGTTTGAGGGTTTTTATTTGTTTGTTTAGGTTCTGGTGGGGTATTTTTGATAGAGATCCTATTTATATAATATAAAAAACTTATATTCATGAGTTGAGCCACCAGCCCTGTAGGGATTTCAGAGACCTGTGGATGTGGAACTTGGGACAAGGTTAAGGTGGCAGTGCTGGCTTAGCAGTTGGATTCAATGATCTTAAGGGTCTTTTCCAAACTCAAGGATTGCAAGAATTGCTTATTTTAGGATTAGTTTTAGCAGTTCTTGTCAGATTTTGCACATTAGCCTCCAAGTGTAGCAGAAGGAGGTGAAAACAGAGCAGTGCTCCTTTGGTTCATGTCACCAGCATGAACTGAGCAGCAAAAATAGGTTTAAGCTTCTGTGAGTGGAGAAAAGAGACTTAAAAATTGTAATAAAGGCCACAAATAATCATCCATCCATCCATCCATCCATCCATCCATCCATCCATCCATCCATCCATCCATCCATCCATCCATCCATAGCAAGGAGAACTCACTCATCCTCAGTGTTCCATCACTTGCAAGCCAATGTTTTAATCCATTAACCAAAGAGATGTCTGGGCTGTCCCTAATGCTTACAGCTTTTAACCTGCTTATCAGGGGCTCCTGCTTTGCAAAGCTGTTTGCCTAAAATGCTCTTGAAAAGTTGAAATGATAAATCCTAAAAAATGCTAAAAATGGATGCAGAATATTTTCCTCTCGGGGAAAAACAACAGGAAAAAAAATTTTAAAAACCACCAAAAACAAACAAAAAAAAAAAAAAAAAAAAAGAAAACCAAAAAGAAAGAAAAGAAACCCAAATTCTCTCATCCTACTTTCGTGTGGTTCTGTCCTTCAGTATAGGATTGCTCAAATCCTCCCTCACACCTCGGACAGCACATATATAATTTATTAAATTCCATTTTCAGCTTTCTCATCCCCATATTGAATATTGAATCTCTTTGACATCCACTACAAATAGAAATATCACAGTTGGTGTCATTTGGGAGGACTCCAAGAACAGACATTCATAGAGCAACCATTAAAGAGACCTTTTCTTATAGACATTGTGAAATGTCATTAAATTCATTCAGCTATTTAGTTTATATTACTTAATTCTCATCTAAATACATTGCTGCTAAAATAATTGTAGAAAGCACCTATTATCAGGTGTATAATCCAATTAATTAAAACATTTCCATCAGAACTTCAGTATTTTTTGCTCATATACTCAGTGCATATGGATTAATCTCATAATATTACTTAATGAGATTTCTAAAAGTTATTTGAAAATTGCAGAATAGTGATTTAAAAATTCAGTGAAAATCTCTAACCTGAGTGTGGTAAATTGTTAGAGCACTCAGTTCATCTGCCATCACTGTATTATTATAATTCCACCATTTAAAACAAGGTTTGAGTTATTTAAAGAAAAACATTAATTAAGGATAGGTAAATGGGTTTATTGCAATTGTGTCCAGGGATAAATATTTGAAAATAGTTTTGCTCTTTACTTACCCAGTTAGTGTAAATTCAACTCTCCAAACAGATTTTGTTTAAATTCACCCAGTTCTGCAGTAACTCCTTTGAATCTCTGGGAAATTATTCCAGTTTTTTACAGGCATAAACAAGACAAGGCTCTGCAAAAAACCCATGAGCTCTAGGTCAGAAATTAACATCAATATTTGCACAAAATTCTTTTTCATTATGGTCAAATTTGTCGTTTTACCTGAGGCAGGGAAGAGCCCTTGGAAGTGAAGTGGAAGGAAAATTAGGTTAAAGTATTCCATTTAATATTGTAAATGTATTTTTAATTGTCAGTCAATGCAGGTTTGGGGGCACCACTGAAAACATCAGCACTAATCACCAGTTATTAAACAAATAATACAGACACTCCAAATTCCCTGGGCAAGAACTATTTGTGATTTTATAGATATTTCTAAGTAGCCGTTCACTTAAATTGCACTGACTGAAAATTACCACAGCTTATTTATTATAGGCTGGCTGGAAAACTGAAAACCAATTGCTGGAGATTAAATTATGGGAGTTTTTTTAGATATTTTGCTAGTTTATTAAATAAAAAGTGAGGCTTGCTGATTTTTTTTTTCTAGATCTGAAATAGGTTCAGCATTTCAGATGTGCTCAAAGCAGTGTTGGTCAGAGAGTATCTTAATTTTATTCCAGTAGAGAGGATGGGAAACCTGCTGAAAATCTCAGTTAGTTCTTCAAACAGGATCTTTCTACTTTTTAAAAAAGTCAGTTTTAAGGAATATTTGCAACACCATGAAATCTTAACTTTTGGTCTTGATACGCATCAACAGCTTCCAGTTGGTTATGGGAGAAGGGTCAGGAAAAATTGCAAATTAGAGCAGGAAAAAAAGAGATGGAGCAGACACAGGGCTCTCCTGGGTTTCCTAGGATTTGGGGTTTGGTGTTTTTTTATGCTGATTTTCTCTACTGATGATAATGATATTAGATTGTATATTTATCAGTTGGATTTTGCATCCAGTCCACAAAAGTTTGGCCACAATCCAGTGTTTGGGGAACTCTTTTTTTTTTAGGAAGTGCCATCACAGTTTAAAGAATTTCAGCTCTCCAGGATTTTCCAGATTGAGGCATTTTCAGGTTTCTGACACCATCACCATCTTATTCTAGGATAAAGAAAAATTAAATAAGGACCTTGTTTTCTAGCTTTGACCTACCAAACAAAAAATGGTAGAATAAAAAGTTTTTGCTAAATCGTTCTCCACAAAATATTTCATTTCAAAGCCAAATGTTCAGAGAGCATTCTGGATTCTCATTCCTGGTCAGCAACACTAAAGATGATGCTGGAAATAACCACAGAAAGCATGGATGGGATGGTACAGTTGGTTATTTTTCACTCCAGTTTATGTTGATGAACTGAGCAAAGATAATTTAATCATTTCAGCTTTTGCCTTTCTTTAACCCCATGCTGTTCATACTGTTCTCTTTGTAGTCACTGAACAAGAGACTAAAGTGCCCAAGAAAACCATCATCATGTAAGTGCTGATTTTTTTTTTTTTTTGGGTAACATTTGTGGGTTTTTTGCCTTGCTGCCTCTGCATGATCCAATAACAAGCTTGTGCTCGTTGGCCACGCAAGTGTATTCATTCCCAGATCCCACGGAATTCTGTGCCATGCCAAGTGACCACCTCAAAAAATGTCCTTTTGTTCTTTTCCAAACATAGCAGCACTGGTGTTAGACACAGCCTGGGACAGTTATTTTTTGATATTACACAGGAAAAATATTCCTCCTAATGCTGGTAGAGTTTCACAAGAGCTCAGGAAGGTAGAGTCTGACTTTCACTGTTGAATGAAAAAAAAAAATCTGGAAATCTTTTACCTGAAAATATCTACCAATTTAACAAATATCTCAGAGCTTAGAGCGATTTCTTCTGGCTTTATTTTAAACTTTTCAGGAAAGGCTTGTACGATCAAGCAGAAGGAAGATGAATATTTTTATCCCTTTCTATCTCTCTATTTCTAATATAAATAATTGTCCTGATGACTTGGTCTTTTTAGATACTTTGAGCCTGGTTTATAGTGGATGCCTATAAAATACAAAGATTAATTACTGCAAGAAGCAGTATTTTCTCAGTCATACACAGCCTAGAAGCCAAGCAGCCGTTAAAATCTTAATTTATCTTCTTAAGCACCATAGAGAAATACATAATAAAATTGTTTCATGTGTTGGAAGGGGGACCCTGGCCTGGGACAGGATTTCAGAGCAGCTCCAAACCACTCCAGTCATGTCCTGAGGACAGGAAGGAGTTATGCAATGGATATTTTGGGGGAATGCCTTCCCTCAATTGCTGCACTATTGCTAAAATCAGCCCTTGACTTGGACAAGAGGCTTAATGGATGTATTTTATCTTTGTTAGACATAAAATTGCAACTGAAGGATGGTTAAGAGCTGCTTACCTTTTATCCCTTTTATTGTTTTCTGTGAGGATTATTCCTTTAGACCCATGCACTTGGCCCTTTTGGAGGCTGTGGTTTGTAAATTGTCTCCCCTCCCAGAAGCTCAGTTAAATATCCAGCCATTAGATCTTTTTCACCCTGCAAAAACCAGAAAATAAAGTGTTTTTACCTGTATTACCTCAGGATTCAGACTGGGGCAACTGAACAGAGAGTTATTTTTTTAATGTCCCATTTGGAAATATTGTGAGAAAGTCATGAGCAGGAGGGAATCTCAGAACCAGTCCACACCTAAAACTTGGTAAATCACATTTAACCACATCTCTGTGCCTCTGTCTGGAGCAGCAGCATTAATACTGGTGGATAAAATAATATTCATTAATGCAGAATACCATCAGTTAAGCTGATTTCTGAATTTCTGAGATCTCAGTTCCAAAGGCTGTTCTTCAGGACAGCTCCAGGTGGGATTCCTAAATCAAGGGCTGCAGCCTCAAAGGAGTTTGGTAAATTGAGGAGTGGGATCTCAGGCAGAAATTCCCCTCCTTTTGTGGTCATGAACTTTAAGTAAGAGTGGACCTCAACTGAAATTGGGATAGTGATGGGGGAAAGTTTGGGAATAATTCTGAAAGGGAAGATTCCAACTCTTAATCTGTAGGAAGTTGATGAAAAGAAACAGCTTTAAAACTACTGTCAGAAAATAATAGATAATTGAGAGATGGGATTGAACCATAACCATATATGCAAATCCCAGACCCCAAAAAACCCCATTTTAACTTTGCAACATAGATCATGGTCTGCTGCAAGCACCCAAGGATTCATTCTCATCTAAAATGATTCTTTAATTCTGTGTAATTGAGAAAGGCACCATGGCCAGTAGGAAGGCTCTGCACAGACCTTAAAGGTCTGTGGAAAAACTGCAGAAAACTTAGGGAAAAGAGCAAAGCAGTGGAAATGAGCAGAAAAGAGGGTGCTCTGCAAGGAAATAAATCTCCCTGTAGCTGATCCAGTCCTGCACTCCACCATGTCCTCAAAGGAGAGATTGATGGTGGAAACAAACCTGATCTCCAGAGGAGAAGGAAGTACAAGTTTTCAAAAATAAGACCAGAAGATCAGAAAGGCTGCAATAAAGCCAAGAGGATTAGTCTTCCATGATGGCTATGAACAGATTCTCCATTCTCAAGGGGAAAAGTCAGAGCAGAAATGTCTGAGGAGCAGAGGGTGAACTTCAGCTCCACGTGGCTGTGACTGGAGGATGGTGAGGAGGAAGAGAGGAATTAAAAAGCTGCTGTCTCTATTCCTAATTTCAATTCAGGCCACTGTTTGACCCTTCAAGTTAATTCTTTGTTTTTAACCCCATTCCTTGGAGGTAGGGACAGAATCTCAACACAGGAGCAAAATGAGTTTTACTGTGATTTTACTGTGATACTGTGACTGGAACAGATGTGAAGCATTGGCTTCCTTGTGCTTGCCAGGAAAACACTGGCAGAAATGTATTTACTTAAAATAAAGGTAAGAAATACCACAGGAAAAACCTGCAGGAAAAACTGCATGCTTAGTATATAAATTAAGAGCAGTGGAGCCTGGGTTTAGGCCTTGGGTTAGAAGAGACTTTTAAAGATAATCTAGTCCAACCCCTAGCTGTGAGCAGGGACAACTTCACCTTGATCAGGCTACTTAAAACCCTCTCCAGCCTGACCTTGAATGTTTCCAGGGATGAGGCATCAACCACCAGCCCAACTTCAGTCAAAAAAAATCTAAAGTAAAGCCAGCAGAAATATGCTGAGAAATCACAATTATGCATCTCAGTGTGGCTTGGTATTCCTGTGTCTATTGAAGGCAGTAGGATCAGGCTGTGTCTACACTAATGGTATTGTGAAGAGTAAAAAAAATTCCTTTTGGCATAGATGACTTGTGCAGGAGATGTTCTAACTTTCTTTTCCTGATCATCCACATTTTAAGGTTAATCCCTTTCAGTGTAATTGTTCTGCATGTGGAAATGCAGATCTCTGGTCTCAAAAGAGGCTGTAATTAAAAAAAAAAGAGAGAGATGTTGCATTAATTGAATATTATTAAGAAGACACTGACCCTACTGCAATAAAAGGCATTTAGCCATTGAGGTGGAAGGAATCAGGATTTTAGCCAAGAATACTCAGGAAAAGGTTAAAGTCCTAAGTGTTTAAAATTTTGGGGGTCCAAGGTAGCAGAGTAGGTGATCAGCACAAGCACATGAAATACAGCAGCAGCCAGCAGAGCATCTCTCAGCTGGACGTGCTCGTTGTGTGCTCACACGCAGCAGAGGAGGTTCATGGATCAGGGGTTTTCCCTGGGGAGAAGGGCACTGGATCAGGGGTTTTCCCTGGATCAGGAAGTGGAGATGGGCATGTGGGTGTGTGCTCTGCGTGTGTGTCCCTCCCAAAATGACCGCTTCCCCAAAAGCTGCAATGCTCACCCCAAACTAACCCCACGCGGCGCTTCAGCCGGCCGCGGCATGTGCTGTGGAGCGGGGCTCCCCAAAAAGTCTCATCTTCCTGCCAACTCCACCCCTTTCTGCCACCAGAGAGGAGACCATAACCACGGTGGTGAAGAGCCCAAGACAAAGGGGAAGGGTTTCTCCTGCACGTTCTCCTTCAGGTCATTCTCCTTCCCGCTCTCCGCGGGCGGAGCCAGTTCCGGAGCCGGTTTATGTCTCCAAGATCAGGCAGCCTGTCCACAGACACGACCAGGAGGCAGCAGCAAAGTCTGCTGCTGTTCCCATGCTGTATGTCACAGAACACGAGGACATGCAAGGGGCAGCGGCGAGAGACGTCGTTGTGGAGAGCACAGTGGAAGAGAAAAAGCCCAAGTGGGTCGAAGTGGAAGAAATCATTGAATTCAAGGTGAAAAAGTCACCAAAGCCCACAAGGAAAAGAGGTTCTTCCCCAGTAAAACAAGAAAAAGATGAGTCAGGGGTGTTAACGTTCACTTTTCCCAGCTCAAGGCCAAAGCGCTCCCCAGAAGACGATCCCAACACAAACAACTCCAACAATAAATTGGTGGAACAGTCAAAATCTTTGCCGAATGAGGGGCTCTCTGAAGGTGACATCCAGCCTCTGGTGTACACAGCCGAGCAGGAAGGACCTCAAGTCAGCGGCGAAGAGAGAAACTCCCCCTGTGGGTCTGAGCAATTAGGAAGTGATTCATTTATGGATTATGGGAGTGAAGGAAAGAGCTGCCCTCAGGAGCCACGTGCTGACTGCGGGTCAGGCACCACCTCCCCTCTGCTCGCCTGCGGGGGTGAGCCTTTGGTCTTCAGTTTTGGGACAGCTGTGGGAGACCAACACCAAGTTCTGTTCTCCCCAGTGAGTCCAGAGGGTAAGGAAGGGCTCGATGAAGTGGATGTCTCTTGGCCTGTTGGAGAGGAGGTACCTGAAGTAATACAGGACATCCTTCCCGAAGAGGACAGCGTCATCGTGGACGAGCCAGAGGAGCCACACACCGACGACATCAGCACCCGGGACCGCAAGATTTTAACCCACAACGGCAAACTCTTAACTCTGGAGGACCTGGAGGATTACGTCCCTCAGGAAGGCGAGACCTACAGGTGTGAGGATCAGAAGCCCATGGCGGAGAAGCCCTGCGAGATCTCCGTGCTGCAGACGGAGATCAACGAGCCCACCATCGGCAAGCCGGTGCTGCTGAGCCTGGTCAGGCCCGTGGTGCCCGAGCCCAGGCAGAGGTTCTTCAGCCAGTACGAGGAGCATGTCCCCGGGGCCGTGTTCCTGTCAGCCTCTAGGGTGGCTGGTGTGCAGTCCTCAGGCCCTTCCAACATCTCCTTCCGCGTGAGCGACGCCCGCGCGGCACCTCCTGGCCCCTCCTTCACGGTGAAGCCCTCGTTCTGCACCGAGGTGCAGCGCTCCGCGGACAACGGGCAGTCCAGCTTTAAAACTGAAGTTTCCACCAGAACCCTCAGCTATGGGACTGTTGGCGAGCCTGTCACCTTGCACATCAGCACAGAAGACCTCTCCCAGAGCTGAGCGGACGCCAGCGTGGTTTTTAACACCAAAAAGAGCAGCTTTATGTAAAAAAAATAAATACCAGAATTGTTGTAGGCGAGGGGAATTGGTGGCGAAGATTACAAGGGAATGCCTTAGAGGGAAATGTATTTAAATATGATGTGTCAAGCTTTTCCAGTCTTAAAGGGAACAGTCTGTCAGAACAGTTTGTAACTTTAAAAGCTTTGATCTAGATGAACATGTATCATTCCATAGTGGAGCAGTGATGGGAGGTTAAGGAAAAGCCTGATTCTTCTACCTATGACAGAAATATAGATGAAGAAGTGTGTTTTTTTTTTTTTGTCCATGAACTTAATGATTTTTTAAAGTGCCAGTTTTTGGTGTGGCAAGGAGGTGAAAGTATCTAAGCTTTTCAGCATCCTTCAGTAGCCCAGGACAGGGGTGTCTCCTGTCACTGTGTGGGCCCAAAGGTCATGAAGCTTCACTGTGCTTTGACTCTGCTCTGCACTTGTGACGCCAGTTAGCTCTACCAAAATTTCTTCATAAACCTTTCAAGATGCACAGTCTGGTTGCATTTTTTTAACCTTCTGCCAAATAATGAGATATATAGTAGATATTACATATACCAGAGATTCAAAGGGCTGCTCAGGCATTTTTTTGGTCGAAGTCCCAGTTTGAGTCTAGTCAGTGGAGGGAGTCCCACTGTCATGAGGAAGCAAGAGTTTTGTTGTTCTCTTCTGCTTTAAGTGAAAAAGACTGTCTTTTCTAAATGACTGATATTTTCAAATCCACTTCCTAGTTGTCTGATAATGTAGGTTTCATTATTCTGCATTCTAGTGGGGTGGATTTATAAACCATATCTTTTGAAATATAATTCAGTTAACATGCACTGAAAGATTAATGTGCTGCACAAAATAATTTCTGCATCTGCAATCAAACAGTAACAAGTACAAAGAACCACAGATGTGGTCCTCAAAGGACCACAAATGTAGTCTTTGCCAATAAATATGACTGGATGAGAATTTGTTCTCCTGAATGTGCCAGTGGTGAAACATTCCTGCTAACAGATTGATCCATGATGTCCCCTATATGTGATAAGAGGAATTTACCACTGAGCTACAGCAAAGTAGCAGGAGCACAAAGACAGATTAAATAAGAAAAAAAAAGATAGAAAAAAGAGCTTTACCATAAATATTCACTTGAAACATAGATCTGTTCCAAATGTATTGGGCTGCCAGTTGCAATTGCATCATTTTACTGTAACCAGGAAGGTCGAGATGCCTCGGAGAGGGACTGACTGTGGAGTTCCTCTGGAGCGTTCCAGCAGGAATGCTGCGTGAGGGGGAGGCTGAGGTGCACTGAGCACAGCCCATCCCTGTTGGCTTCACCAGAAACGGATGTAGCCCAGACCTCCAACAAGCTGCTCTGAAAAGAGATGAGCTCCCAGGCTCAAATCTTGGTGCCAGCTGGAGTCAGGTGGAGCTCACTGATCTCAGCAGGACCCTGCACTGGCCTTCTCTGGTGGCAGAGATGTGGGGTGAAAGGTCCCCACACCCTGTCCCAGCTGAGCTCTGCAGAAGTGTTCATTTTTGGATTCGTTTGTGGTTTATGGAAACCAGAAATGTTCAGGCACAGCTGAATTTCTAAGCAGCGTGAGGAGAGAGGGTGGAGTGAGTTTCTGCCTTGGGAAGGAATGGATGATGTTGGCTCAGGGTTTCCCAGCCAGCTGAGATTGAAAAGCTTGTTTTGGAGGCAATATTCCTGCCAACAGGGAATGAATTCACAAAAGGTGCTTGTAGAAAAGTTATTTTTTTTCCTTCTGCAGCTGCACCTTGTGCTGACTAAAATGAACATATTGGTTTCACAGCCTTTCACTTTCAACATCCACTCAGGATGTCGTGTGCACTACCTTCATGATATAGGATGCTTTTCCAGTGGTGAAGGAAATCAAGCTTCCTTTATGGTACTATCCCATTTTTTATAACATCTCCTTGGTTTATACTGTTTGTTTTATAATGAAGCAATAAGATGGATATATATATTAGTGCTTTTTTCATATATTGCACTGTATGTTGGAAAGTAACAGGCACACAACAGGGAAATGCTTTCAAAGCTAAAAATATTTCTTTTATTTTGAGCCTGATTCTGATCACAGTTATTCCAGTATCAATGTTGAATAATTCCACAGAAGGAAGTGGATTTTATTCAGATTTACGAAGATACTGCTGAGAAAAGATTTTGCCCTGTGATTGTCTTCCAAAAATGTAATAGTCAAACAAAAGATAATGTGGATGTATAAAGGAACATGGAGGTTTCCTCCTGGTGTGGTCAACACTCAGGTTTTTCTAAAGAATCTCTAAGGCTGCACTTCAGATGGTCATAGAAGAAATAAATATACTTTGATTCATTAACTCAAAGCAATTAACATCTGTTTACATTTTCTTTTGATATTTAAGCAGAAGAGAATCAATTGAAGGGAATTTTTAAAATCCTATGCAAGGCTCTGTTCAAAAAGTGAAAGGTTTATGAGACGTTCATTACATATACTTTCAAAATATTTTCCTAGAGGTTAAAAATTCTGCTTGTAAGTGATTAAACTGTGTAGATAACTAATGAGATGTGTGGGGATTTATTTCCTGTAGATGAAAAGATACAGCTGTATGAAAGACTTTAATACAGTGAATGTTTTACTGAAATTCCTGGAGGTAAATGGGTATTAATAAAGTGGAAACTTCAGTTTGCTTGAGATACAAAAAAAAAAAAGTAAAAAAAAAACACACACAAAAAAAAAGTCAAGTGCAAGATATGCTGTTAGATGCTGGGTTTAAATCAATAAATGTCTTGCATCAGCTGTCACTGGACTTGTTGGGTTTCTGTGTTCTTTGTTACAGTACTTGATATTCCATCAGCTCATGCTCTTCTCCCACTGACTTCAGCAGCAACTGGGTTGCAATCTAAGAATATTAATACATTTGGGCTCTGGCTTCTTTTTATGGACAGTTTCGGGAATGTTGAAGTGAAAAAACCCAGTTTTAGGGATATTTCACATCCTCTTGGGTCCTTCTCTGAGACCGAGCTGGAGCTCCAAAATTTGTGTCAGTCTTGAGTTCCTGAGGATGGGCTGAAGTCGTGGGGTGGAAAGACTCAAGGCTGAGATTTCAGAGCTGGGAAAGAGGTTGTCCATCACAGGGTATCATCACTGTGGTGTTTTTTATGTCTGTGTATCTTGGGGGATATTAAAGTTCCTCAGCCTGAATCAGTGTCCAAAAGGAATTGGTGTAATGTCCCTTAGGCAGGGAGGGAAGTGGTGGTGTTGAGCATGGGGGAGACCAATGATTATATATAACCTCTAGATCTATATCCATACATCTGTGAATATATTTCCTAATTGAATGTTTCATGCCTTTCCAATCATTTGACTCATTGGCAGCTGCCCAGTTCACAGGACAGCACCAGTTGGCAGAATTCACAGCAGGAGCACCAGAGAATCCAGGTATTTTTCTGGGAAAATATTTATTGTCTTCCAGCCAGCCCAGGGCTGATGAACACTGATGTGCAGTCTGGGACATCATGTGAGCAAATCTTGCTTTTTTCCATCAACAGATTCAGGAAAGAAATATTTTGTCACCATCATGATCATTGAAAACAAAAATCAAGTGAGAGGTCTTCATCCACACATAGCCTTCAGCTTTATTTTCTTTTGTTTATTTTCTCAGGTCTAAAATGGGAATTGACTTTCTTGAGGCAAGGAAAAGAGCAGAATCAAAACCCCTACAGGGCATGCTCATTAATGTCAATGACATTAAACAACTCAGAGCTGTTTATTCCAAATACTCTTTTTTCTCAAACCATGTGATGATTTGAGTTTTCTCTCTTGATTGGTGATAATCTGCATCATGAACTGATCATTGTCTTAACCTGACCTGCATTTTCTCTGTCTTCATGATTACGTGGGCGCTTCCCTAGGTACATCCATCCCTTTGTTGTGCCTTTTCGGGATTTGTGGGAGGTTTATCAGGCAGGAGATTGGGTGAGATGAGCTCCTGCAGTCTGTGATCCTATCCCAGCCTTCTACATCCAAACCCATCAGAAATATTCAGATATTGTGAAGCAGGACAAACACATCACCCTAGAGCAAGGAGTGGCTTTTCTGCCAGACTTTGATGAAAAAAAAACAGCCCTCCCTTCATTCCCCTGCCCTTCTCCAGAGTCACTGATGGCTGATTCCTGTTCACTCATTTTCCTTCCCTGTGAGATACCATCTTCCTTCATGCAGAGTCTGTATCAGTGCAATGGGTTCATTTCACTGGTCTTACCCAGGGGTTGATTTTTCCCCAGAGGGTGGTTGGGCACAGCCCAGGCTCCCCAGGGAATGGGCATAGCTCTAAAGCTGCCAGGAGTGTTTGGATAACAGTCCCAGGAACAGGGTGGGATTTTTGGGGTGACTGTGCAGGGCCAGGAGCTGGACTGGATGATCCTTGTGGATCCCTTCCCATTGAGGATATTCTGTGATTCTAGGATTAATAAAAGTGTTTTTGACAGACCAGGCAACGTCGGGTTGAGCTGGGAGATGGATCCTTTGTTCCACTGTCTGGGAACAGCCCAGGTGTTCACATAGGTACAACTTCCCAAAGCATTTTCCGCCAGCCTTCTTATTTTAACTCTCACCTACACTCCCTCTTGCTGGAATAAGCATTTCTCCATCAACTCCCTTCTCTAGGAAGGGAAAATGCCACGATGGCAGATATTTCCATGGGTTGAATGGTGCTGCTGTTTTCCTTTTTTGCCCTGAAGGGAGAAAAGTTGTTGTTCTTGTCTGTAGGAATGACTTCCCCCCAGTCAGAGACGGAGACTTCTGTGCAGGCCTCGCTGCAGCGCGCTGACAAGGAGATCAAGACAGCCCTGAAAAAGCTGCTGGACTCGGCGTCGCTGCTGGTGACTCTTCCCCCTGGCATGAGGGCAGATGGTGGCCTTGGCCTTGTCCCTGCTGGCTCTGCTCCCTCAGAGCCCTCAGGGGCAGCAGCCGGGCCCTCTGTGGTGGTTCATGAAGCCAGCACCCAAACCCAGACTGCTGGAGGCCATGGTAGGTTTGGTGTGAAGCTGGGAGATGTTCCCCCAGGAGTTGAGAGACAGAAAAATATTGAGCACGCCAGTAATGATATTTTTAAGCTCATTTTTCTGTGTTGTTGTGTTTTGAGGAGATGAAGATTTAAGAGAGGGCATTCAGACCATGGCGGGTGGGTTGGGGTTAGGTTGGATGTAAGTTTGGGGCGTATCTTTCTGGAAGCAGGAGGTGTTTGAAAACCATGGCTGAAATAGAGTTTAGTTCATCACCTGCCCAAAATTAAGGAGTAGGGGATCTTTTCCACCTTTGGGCTATTTCCCTGGTCTTGCTTCAAGTACTTTTGGGGAGAAGGTGGGGTGAGATCCCTCCTTTACATTCAGAGAATCATTTGGGTTTTGATTTGGTGGGGTGGGTAAGGGAGGTTTCTTTTATTTTATTGTTTGCTCTAAACAAGCTGGAAATGTCTTTAATATCCTAAACCAACTGTCAGAGACTTCCAGAGGGTTGGGTACCTCAAGTTCACCTGCATTTCACTGAGCCTGGACAGGCTTCTTGCAGCTTCTCTGTGACTAAAACCAACTGTGTGTGTACCTGTGTCTTGCCAGGAGAACAATTCCTTTGTCTTTCTGTTGTTTTTAAAAAATCATGGATGAGCGACAACCCTTCCACTCTTCCTCTGCTTCTGCCATAACAACTTGTCTAAGCTGTCTCTGTGTCAATTCAGAATAAGTGTTCTCCACCACTGTTAACTCAAAGGACAATGCCAAGTAACCTTCAGCCCTCAAACTCCAGATAATTCCTTAAAAAAATTAATATTCTTAAAACTTAGCAAGAATAAAAGCTGTTCATGGAATCAGACCCAAAATAACAGCATATAAAAAAATGTCAGGGCTTTAAAACCTTTTTTCCTTTCGAGTCACAAATCATCTTTGGAAATAATCCTCTGGTGGAGTGGGATGACTCAAAAATCCTCAAAAGTGTCACCTAGCAGATTATTTCCTCAGTCACAGCTAAAGAGAAAATACAATAGTGAACGAGATGGTTTGGCAGGTCTTTCATCTTGTTATGGGAATTATTTTAATCAGATGGAGACTTGATACCTCTCTCTATGTTCACATGCCTTAAATAAAAAGGAGGTAAATATTTCAAAAGTGCTGGTGATAGGAAAGAGATCCCACAACCTGGGATCTCTGATCCAGTAAATCCTTGAATAACCATGTTTTCCACCCCAATGGAGCTGTTTTATGTGATTTCTAGAAACAGCTGCTCTTTTCCAAAACCAGCCAGCACCAAAGATCCCTAGAGTGCTCCCTAAAATATTCCTACCTGCTGGGTAGAAGACTCCTCTGGATTTAACATTATTTCCTTAAATGAAAAAGGAGATGATGCACTTTATCCTACAGTGTAATTCCACTGGTCAATATGAAAAGACATTCGGGTACTTTTGGAATGTGAGATCAAACCAGGTTTTGAATCTATATCTGATAAAATAATTAATATTAAAAGAAGAAAAATAACTGAAACGGCCATCAAGCTGCACCATTTTTTGGTTTCATCAAGCCCCACATGCCAGACCTTGTTCTGGTGTAGCTCAGAGCTGTACAAGGACATTTTCCAGTGGAGGTGCAGCAATGCTGATGCTAAAACATCACCAGGTCCTCTGTAAGAGTCCATATTACCTCCATATCAATCATATTGATATTGGGCTCTTTCTCCAGGCAGCACTGACACAACCAGAGGACACAGTCCCAAGCTGCTCCAAGGGAAATACAGGTTGGATATCAGGAAAAAGTTTTTCACAGAAAGAGTGATAAAGTTCTGGAATGGCTGCCCGGGGAGGTGGTGCAGTCCCCATCCCTGGGTGTGTTTAACAAAGCCTGGATGTGGCACTGGGTGCCAGGGCTGAGTTGAGCTGTTGGGGCTGGGTTGGACTCCATGATCCTGAAGGTCTCTTCCAACCTGGTCATTCTGGGAATTCTGTGAATATCCTCAGCCAGGCCCTGCTCCGACCACCAGCTCACGTGGATGTGAGCTCAGTCATGTCCCTGGTGCTGTCTGTGATCATAGCAGTGAGTCAGGAACTGTTCTAATGCAAAGCTGAATGGAAGAATTCATGTGGACAAAGCTAACACTGGGTTATTCCCTGGAATGCATTTCAGAGATGGACTTGGCAGTGCTGGGCTGATGGCTGGACGTGTTTCTAAAGATCTTTTTCAACCTGGATGCTTCTGTGATTCCATGACTTCCTCACAGCCATGAGCCAGAACTCAGAGATGGTTAAATTATCTCCCACAAAGGCTGTGTGAACCCACACTATCCTTCCAGCTCACCTCTATTTCCCTGTCCCTACCAGCTGCCTTTCCCATCTTTGTCTGTGTGCATTTCCTTACAGAACAGTCAGTTTAGCCCAGTCAGCCAAGTGCCACCACTCTGGTGCTGTCCAACCCCTTTGTTTTGTGTGCTTTTTGCAAAAGTGCCAAATTCTCCTCTAACCTTCAGTGGCTGCACCCAGCTGCGCTCAGGTGGGCTCTGTTCTGGCACGAGGCACACCAGAATTTGGCTCTGCAGTTTGGGTGTGATCTCATGGGTGGCATGTCTAACCTGCCCAATTTCTGCTGCCAGCCAAAGCTCAGAGGGAGGTTCCAGCTGGAGAACCAGGGGTGCCAAAGCCCAGCCCTGCTCCTTCCAGGGAAGAGGAGGCTGCTGGAGGGGAAAGCACTCGGGAACGCACTGTTCCCATCGACAGGTAAATACCCACCTCCATATATCCAGGATATCCACGTGGATTTCTGACTGTGGTGCAAGAAAAGCAAGTCCTCTGTGGTGGACCCAAACGGTTTCTTGTAGGTTTGTCATTATTTTCAGAATTCTGGTGACAATGCTTTGTCAAAGAGGGGCAAAAAAAAGTTGGAGAGAAATTAATCCCCCCCCCTCCCCAAACCAAAATTCTTCCTGTATTCATTTTAAGCAAGTCACTCTTTGCTGGTTAAACAGATCAATGGCAGGATGTAATGCTGCACCCCTTGTATGTGGCTATGCCATGATCTTTTCTCTTGGGTTTCTTGAAAGAACATCCCCAGATGCAGGGGCAGGAGGCTGGTACAGGAGAGAAGGAGACGTGGTCTGGGATGTGCACAGTGAAGTTTACATCGAGACCACAGAAAGAACTCGTGTGTATAAGACTGAGGAGAAGACTCCAACAAGTAAGACCAAACCCTGTTTCCCTTTCCCAGTCCCATGATTCTCACTGTCTTCTCTTTTGGTGACAACTCCTGACTGTTTCTTTTTAATTTAAATTTTTTAAATTAATATTTTTAAATTTTTTAAAATTTTTGAGTGGTCACTATTTATTAAACAAAAAGTAATAGGTAAGTGTGAAGATAAGAAGCCTAAAAGTAATGTCAGCATGAAGAACCCCAAATATATTGCTGTTGTACCTCTTGATTTGACTTTAAACTACTGTTACATCCTAAATGGCCTGTCCTATAAATCCCATTGAGTAACTTCAACCCTGCCAGCATGCTGGGAAAGAAGTTTCAGTTTCATTTGCATGCAGCAAATGCTCTTTTCTCACCAGGTCCTCCCTACATGCAAGTGACAATAGAGGACGTGCAGGTGAACGCTGGGGAACGTGCCAAATTCCAGGCAGTCATTGAAGGAACCCCTCAGCCCACAGTATTGTGGTTCAAGGTGAGTGCAGACTCTTCCCTGGCTGAGAGTGAGGACTGTACTGCACAGTTCCACAGGGAATTTCATCTGCTTTTTCCTCCCACATCTCTCACACTGGCTCTGGATCGTGTCTGTAGTTTGTGGAACCAGCTGTTCCCACTGAAGCACCACTGTGCATCCCTCCCTGTGTTGTCACCCTGCAGAGAGGGAAACCAAGATGGTTTTGGGGACCAAAAACAGCAGGAAGAGAAATTGTTTCTACCTGAGTGCCACTGAGATGTGTGCTGCAGTCTGGGGGCAGGAATGGGATTGAATGGTTTATCCCAATTGTCAGGTTTATCCCAATTGTCAGTGTGAGTTCCAGGCTCTGTATCTTTCCTGCAACTACTTAGTAAAATCGATGTGACTAAGGATAATGAATATTCCATAGAAGGGAGAGAAATTATTTATTATTCCTTACAATATTGTTGTTATATCTTTCTAGAGCCTCCCTTCCAGGCTGAAGAGCCCAAATCTGTCAATATCCTCATCCAGAGGCTCTTACAGAGGACTCTGATGATGATGATGATGTACCAAATAGTGCCACACCATGGGCAAACCAAGCATTTATCAAATGATGCTTTGTGTCTTCTCCTTCATTTCTTGCCTAATAATTTCTAGCATCTGGTACCTTTTAACTCCCACCAAACACTGGGCTAGTGCTGTTGTGGAGTGATTTACTCTGACTTAAATTTTGGTTACAGTTTAATAAGGAAAAGCTCAGAAACAGAGATTTTATGATTTGTGCTACTATATACATATATGTACATATTGTATTCTATATTTTTATCTTGCATTTTACTGTCACAAGGACCTTTTCCAAATGCTCACAATCTGCTCTGTGTCACACACACTCCATCCTGCCCCTTTCTTCATAGCACTTATGGAAAAAAAACAGTATCACAGAACCATTAAGGTTGGAAAGACCTCCGAGATCACTGAGTCCAACCTCTGACAGAACACCACCTTGCCAACCAGACCCACATCCAGTTGTTTCTTGAACAGGGATGGGGACTCCACCACTCCCCTAGGCAGCATTTTCTCCATGAGGTTGGCTCACATAAATAATCTGGGTTGTAGCTCAACTCTGCTATCTTGCTTTTGAAGTGATGCCTTGAGAAGGCTGACCTGGAATAGAGGCTGGACAAAGTTCAAGAATAAAGCAGGGATTTTTTAAAAGGATTTCCTCCATGGATGCACCTTGGGCAGCACCAGAGCCCAGCCAGGGCTGCACCCAAGATGAACCAAAATGGCCCCAAAATGCACGAGCGCTCCCGGGGTCTCTCCCTGGGATCAGTTCTGCTCCATTTGCACCTTGCAGTTCATTGTCCCATTCCAGCTTTAGCCCCTGCAGTCCCACCCTGCTTGTTTTTCTCTCTCCAGCCCACGGTGTTTGTGCTCTTGGGGCTGACATTTGGATCATTTGTCCTTGGTGCCCAGCTGGAGGAGGAATTGTTTTGTCTCCCTGCTCTGTGCACAGAGCTCACCATGCCCTGATGTGAAGCTCAGACCCCACACTAAAGCAGCACAGAATCTGAAAACATAAAAGCTGAAACCTGAGGCATCAGAAGAGCAGAAACATCTGTTTCCAAACATGGCTTTTCCACTGCCAAAATGTCATTTCCTTCCCTCAGGGCACTTCACTGCTGACAGACAGCGACAGGATCCATCAGGGGAGGGAAGGAACAACTTATTTCTTAGTTGTGGACAGTGCTGCCCTGGAAGATGGTGGTGTTTATACCTGTGTTGCCAAAAATGCAGGAGGGGAGGTTTTGTGCAAAGCAGAGCTCGTCGTACGAGAAGGTAATGTCACCCTCTCTCCTGTGAGGGCAATGTCACCCTCTCAGCTGCAGCAGTTGCCACAACTGCCATGGCAGTGTGTAATTTGTTGCAGTCATTATTCTGGTACCTTTATGGAATCTGTTCTGTGTTCCTGTGTAGTGTTTATATATGGCCAGTCTGGCAGGATCCAGGATAAAATCAAATCTCAAAATCCCAAAATGGTTTGGGTTGGAAAGAACCTTAAAGATGCTCTAATTTCCAACCCCCTGCCATGGGCAGGGACACCTTCTGCTATCCCAGGATCCTCCAAACCCCATCCAACCTGAACACTTCCAGGGATGGGGCAGCCACTTCTCTGGGCAACCCCAAAGTTCATTTTGACACATTCGTCTTATCAAACAATTCTACTTGATTCTCCTTAGAAGTTCAGAAGACCCCTCTAATTTTTCCTGCCTTAAATTGTCCTGTAACAACTTTGAACACTATTAGCAAGGCACTGTTGTCTGAATATTGACCCTTTTTTTTTTTCTTCATTTCCAAAGCTAAGAAAGACCAAGAAGGAAAGAAAGTGGCCACCAGGAGAAAGCTCCACTCCCATTATGAGGTTAAGCAGGAGATTGGAAGGTAAATGAATTTTTCAACTCTACAGCCAGGGAATGTCTCATTGCCCACCTGAGCTGCTGAGGCAGAGGTGGGTCCTGAGAATTTGGAAATAAAGGCAGAAGTGGGATGCCACTCCAAGGTGTGCTGGGGCAGCTCCAAGCAGATAAAACATCCAAAGGCTCACAGATTAGTGCCTGGATGTGGCTTCTTGGCAACGGGAGCATCCCAAGCCTGTCACATCAGGTCTGTCCAAGGGATACAGGAGCACCAGCACGAGCCTGCATCAGCTGCAGCAGCTTTTCCCGTGATGGGAACACCTTGCTTCCCTTTGGAGACAGCCAGGAGAGGGCAACAGCGCCTCACACACAGCAAAACGAGCTTCTCGTGATGGAGAAGTGAAGCACGGAGCAGCAGGGAGCTGTCAAAGGCCAGGCTGGGGGAAAATCTCTGCCCAGCTCTGATCAGGGCTTGTCCTTTCATTCCTGGACAGGGGCTGCTTCAGCTTCGTGAAACGGGTGGTGCACAAAGGGAACAGGGTGTCCTGTGCTGCCAAATTCATCCCTCTGAGGAGCAAAACCAAGTCTAGAGCTCATCAGGAGAGGGATATTCTTGCCTCTCTGTCCCACGACAGAATTACCAGGCTCCTGGATGAGTTTGAAACAAGAAAAACACTGATTTTGATTCTGGAGTTGTATCCTTTTCTGTGCAGTTTTCTGGAGAGGCTGGGAAATACTGGGTAGAGCTCAATAACTAAATATCTAAGTAATTAATAAATTTTTTTTTGTTTTTCTGAGAGAAAAGGGCACACACAATTCTTCTCTGCACTGCAGGGCAGCACAACTCTGTGAGAGTTCCACTGCAATCCTCAGCTTTGTTGGGTGAGAAAAATCAGACTTGTATATACAAGTGTGAATGAGTCATTAAACACCAAAATAATTTTGAAACACCTGGAAGTTATGAGCTCTGTTTCCATGAGATCCAGTCCAGGTGAGCATAAGGGAAATGCAGAACAGAAACCCCAAAATCAGCAGGCAGATTTTAGGAGAAGTGACACCAGGTTCAGAGCAGCCCATGATGATCCCATAACCCATGGTGATCCCATAGCCTGAGATCACCTCGTGAATTCTGCTGTTGGCTGGATGGAGGAGGTTCCAGAGTCAAAATAAGCTTTTCCACGTGGTTCTGTTGTCCCTTAATGCCACTGTCAGATGCTCCAATGAAGAGCTCCTGGACCGTTTATTCAAGAAGAGCGTGGTCACTGAAGCTGAGGTAATTTCTCATTTGAAAGCCCAGAGCTGGTTCTTTCTGCATTTTCCTTTTTGGAATATGAGAAATGTCTTCGAACCAGTGATAATCCATCAAAGCAGAATCAGCCTTAACAATGTGTTCCTGGTAACTTTCATTGCTAGTTGGGTTTTTTTGGGGAATAACTACAAACAGCCAGGGGGTTTGACCACCAGCACTGCATTCAGCCTAAAAAAATATTGTATTTGCTCTCTTGTCATAATTTCCTTGCTATCTGTCATCTGGAGCTCCTATCTCCACTTCCTTAGTACCACTTTATCCCCCTGTAACTGTATTCTATCTACTCTCTTTCTGTCTTTAAAAGAAAAGCTGAAATTTTGGGTTCTAAGGGATTTTTTTTTTACATCCTTGGTGCTAAAAGTTCAAAATGTTTCACATCTCCCATCTAGTAGCTAGGTGTCCAGTATTTATTGGTAAAATCAAATATTTTTTTGAGAAATTCTCAGATGGAAAAATCATAGAATGGTTTGGACTGGGAGGAACCTTTAAAGATCAAATCTTGGTGAAATCAAGAACTCTCCTATTTACTCTCCTAGTTTAATAATTGTTTAATTATTAATTGTTTAATGATGGACTCAATTCTTAGGTCAAACTATACATCAAGCAAATTTTGGAAGGAATCAAATATCTTCATGACAACAACATCCTTCATTTGGACATCAAGGTAATGAGCAACGACGTGTTGGCCAGGGATTGGGTGTTCTCTGAATTATTCTTACACCTGAAAATACTCCCTGCTCTCAAGAAAAACTTCCCCATTTATTTATTTTTCACTCAACAGCCACTGAATATCCTCATGGTTTATCCTGAGAGAGAAGACCTGAAGATCTGTGACTTTGGGTTTGCCCAGAGGATCACGCCTGTGCAGCCTCAGTACAGCAAATACGGCTCTCCGGAGTTTGTTGCCCCAGAAATCGTTTCCCAGTCACCAGTGTCAAAAGCAACTGATATCTGGTAATCTCTCATTTTCCCAAAAAGCTTTTCCAGGCCCTCAAAGGCCTGAATTTCCATTAGTTGTTAATTAGTAAATGGAGCAGTGATTATAACACAGGAAACCGAAAGCTGACAATCCAAAAGCCATCAAGGCTCTTTAAAGCTCCTTCTGTCTAATTTTTTTCAGCCATAATTGAACTCTGACTGCTAATTAATGCAAAGGAGCATCTTGGAGGAGATGATCTCCATTCCAGGCAATAACTAGAGGAAATAATCCTAAAGAGCTTTCTAGAAAAGGTGAAATGTTAAAAAAAAAGAATTATTTTGAGTCCTTTCCTCTATCTGTGCTTTAAAAATTAAGGATTGCTTGAGAAAAATTTTAAAAACATTGAAGGGGGAAAATGAATGGAAATGGAAAAAAAATCAATAAATAGCTTTTAGGATTTATTATTATTGAAAGGTGAGGAGAAGGTGATCTTGCTGTTCCAGTGTCTAGTGGCAAGAGGAGGGGCTTGAGAAGGATGGAAAAATAGTGACAAAAATGACATTTGTATTCCCTCTCTCTTCAGGGCTGTCGGAGTCATCACGTATTTAAGGTAAATAAATCTTGGAAACACCCCCTCAATAACCCTTTGTCCATCAGAGCCCTGCAGTACTTTCAAGTGAAGGATTTGAGTGGAGCATTCAGTCCTTCCATAATAAATACAATTTATTTTGTGGTTTCCTCATTTCCTGGTTGCTCCTCATGAACCTTGCAGGTCCCAGGCATGGAGCCCCTCAAGTATTTAAAAACCCCATGTAAGCATTTGTGCTTCTGTAATTTGACCAGAAAACAGAAACCTAAAACCTGTCTCTTTTCATTTTATGGTGTTCAATAAATAAGCCTCACGTGCAAATCTCCATTTGCTGGGGAGAACGACAGGAAAACTCTCCTAAACATCCAGAACGGGGAAATTTCATGGACCATTCCTGATGTTGTTCACTTGAGTGAAGATGCAAAGGACTTCATGAAAGGGATCCTGCAGCAGCACCCCAAGTGAGTGCCCTCCTGTGCCTCCCTCTGTGCAGAGCTGTTGGCGTCTCAGCAGCCACATCCCAGCCCATCATTTGGTTTGAAAAGTAGACAGCTGAGTGAGATGGGCTGCATTTTTCCCTAATTCTTCCTCATTATTCCCCATTACCCATCCCACAACTTGGATATTTGCCAAATTGGCCTCTCCCTGGTGTGGAGATGTCTTTGCTCCCTGTCTCCTCCAGGCTGAAGAGTTTCTGGAATGACACAGATGAGTGGGAAGAGCACAGACTGGTATGGAGGAAATTAAATAACATTGACCACATTCATTAAGCAATTTCAAGTACAAAAGTTGGCTTGAAGGCATATTTACAGGCATTTGGTTTTAATTTCATTCCTACTCTTTCTGCCTGCTGCCAAAGCTATTTTCCCTCTGGCCACCTAAAGAGGCAAAGTCACTCTCAGAGCTGCTCTGGACACCCTTGGGCCCCTGCAAAGAGCCAGGTGCTCTTCCTGAGCATCTATGGGGAGTGTCAGGCTGAAAAAGGAGGATGTTTTCCCCTCAGGGGAAGGAAACCTTGAGTTAGAAGCTGCTGTGTGTCTTTTTTGTTTCTTTGCTCCAAATCAGCATCCCAAGGACACAGCCCTAAGTGTAGGTGGGTGTCTGCATGCAGCAGCACCTTCAGGAAGCTCAGTGATTGCCGTTGGAGGGGATTTTCTACTCAAATGTCAATCTGTTCTCTTACCAGATCCAGGCCAAGTGCTTTGGACTGTCTTTCCCACAAATGGTTCATGGTAAGTTTGTCCTGGTCTTCTATTTGTCAATTTTCCCTAAAATCCAATCTAAACCTCCCTGGTGCAACCTGAGGCCATTCCCTCTTGTTCTGTCACATCAGTACAGAAAGGAAAGTGGCATTGCAGACCAAAGTTTATATTCCAAAGCCTTAAATCACTAAGGAAAAGAGTCAAAAATTGCCAACAGCAAAAATAATTTAATGACAGGTATTGAACAGGTTCTGATTTAATCACTGAAAAGCTGATTTTGTCTGCATTTTAACTATGAAAGAACTGCAGCATTTGATCTACTGTAACTTTCCTAAATTAAGCAATTGTGTAAAGAGGGAATTCTAAAAAAAACCCCACAAAAACTCCTCAAGAAATGGGATCAGGATTTTTTAACCAGTGGTTTTCCTCTCATTCCACCTGGCAGCACAACGTCCCTCTTGAAGCAGCTCATTTTATTAACACCAAACAGCTCAAATTCATTGTGGCTCGGAGCAAGTGGCAGGTGAGTTGCCCCTAATCTCTGTTGATTCTGTTTAGTTATATCTATTTTTAATTGCTGAATAATTTAATATTTAATATCTGAATCTTTGAAAATCTTCTGGGCTAGGACAGGGAGCTCAGCAGAGATCTGAGCATGGCTGGGAGTTGGGAAAAAGCCCAGGAGAGGTGGATGTGTCAGGAATTAATTATCTAGGCTTTTACTGCCTGGAAACCCATGCAGGTGCCTGGAAGACACAAGGTTGTGTCTAAGTTGGGTGCCCTCAGCTGCCTTTGCAATTGGAACTGAATTACAGACAGGTGCTGAGAAAATTCCTCTTTTCCTGAAGTTCTCTCAAATAATTGGATTGATTGCCTTCTGAACATGCCAGTTTCTCTCTGCTGGCTGGAAGGAGAGGCCCAGCTTCAACTGAGATGCCCCACAGGGCAAAATTTAGAGCAGAGGAATCCCATCTCCTACACTTGGTAGGTCTTCTGCTGGCCTAAGTCACTGTAGGTTGTATTGCAGTCAAAGGATTTAAAGCCATTTACTCCAGTGAGTCTCTCATCTGATGTTGTCCATCAAAAGCTCCTTTCCACCTGTTTTGAGTGGCCAGATTGACTTTGGAAATCCCAAACAGAGAGTCCTGTTTCCTCCCAGTCACCAAAGCAAGTTTGTTCCCTAGAGCCAATTTAATGTCATGTCAGTGAAGAGGAAGATTTGGAGAGAAAACGAGTCCAGGATTGGTGACATGTGCAGAGGATGGCAGTGTCTAATCAGACTCATGGGTGTGGTATTTAGGAGTGCAGGAGTTCATTTTGGTGTGTTTGCTTTCCATACTCTGACCATGTTCCCATCTCCTTGTGCTGTGTCTTGTTTTCCTTCTCAGCGTTCCCTGATGTGCTACAAATCCATCCTGGTGATGAGATCCATCCCAGAAATCCTGGAAAGGACCCATGACAACAGCTCCCTGGCCATCTCCCGACACCTCATTGAGGAAAGCACTTCATCCAGCACCAGTGGCTCCTCTTCAGACAATGAGAACTCGAATTTCCCCCAAAAGAAGCACTTTGGCTCCACCCCTGAACTGCACTTGCCTGTATTTGATGCCCCAAGCCGTCCTGAACCTCTGAAACGTGCAAGTGAACTGGAGCTCTCCAAAAGCTCCATCCCTCCAGTAAAACCCATGAGGAGGAAATATGCTTCAATGAAAGCTGAGGTGGGGGATAAATCACCCACAGAAAGCAAAGAGTTCATGACAAGTGTCTTACAGGAGAAAGAGGAGAGGCTCACTCCCAGCCTTCGGGGAGAGCCATTCCAAAAAAGTGTCGCTGCTGAGCCTTCATGCCTGAGGGCTTCCACAGAAAGCACATCACTTGTGCATCAGAAAGAAAAACCAGACACACCTTTATCCGAAAAGGACAGAGGTGAAGAGGCAGGGGATGGGGCAGAAAAGCCCTCTGCCTGTGTTCCCAGGCAGAGTGTCATTAAAAGCACCTTCTACAGCCAAGCAACGGAGCTGCCTGCGAGGCCGCCGTCGTCACCAGGCAGGGAGTTCAGAAGGCACCTGGACAGAGCCAGGAGGACTTTCCGGAAGGCTGGCTATTCAAAGGTGCCCCTCAGTGGCCTCCGTGAACCCCTCCTTGAGCAGTTTGAACTGGAAGAAGAAGAAGAAGGAGGAGATGATCGCAAAGAAGGTCTGCTGGGATCCTTGACCAAATCCGCCTCGTTTGACACGGCCAGGAAGCCACCACACCCTGCCATTGCTGGTGGCAGCCGCAGCCGCTCCCTGGATGACTACAGGCTGAGATCCTCCAGATCCCTGAGGGAACAAGAGATTTTGGAGGAGGACTGTGATGTGTTGTCCCAGGAAAGCTGCCCTGAAGGCAGTGATCACTGCGACGTTTCCGCGGGGCCTGGCAAGGGATGTTCTGCGGGCACGGCAGAGCAAGGGGACGTCAGGAGAGCCAGCAAGGATTGCTCAGGAGAGAAATCCTCTCCCTCTGCACACTGTGAGGGGAATGGCTGCCCACCTGCTTTTATACAACACATAGAGGGACTTCCAGTGTCACCTCACAGGAGTGAGAACAGGAAGCATTTATTGAAGAAGTCAAAAGCCACTGAGATTGAGGAGGATGTTGAATGTTTGGAAGGCAAAAGGCCCATTCCAGCTGCCCAGTGCTCAGATGTAACAGCACCATCAGCTCCAAAACATGAGAGCACAGAGGGTAAATCTGCCTCTGGCCGTGCCTCTGACTCTGCTTTTCAGGAGGGCAAAGAGTCCATTTCAACCCTCACACCGTCAGAATCCACCCCAAAGTCTTCTCCTCTGAGTAAGGGAGGTGTGTGTCTGCCTCAGGAATCTGCTCCCACTGACACCCACCCAGATCTAACAGGTGGAAGCTTGCTTGTCAAAAGGACAGCCCCAGCCCCACCTTGGAAAGACAAAAGGCAGAAACATTCAGATGAAAAGACCTCTGCTCATGGCACTGCTGAATCTGAACTCATAGAGCATGAAAGCTCTGCTGCTCCAACAGAACAGACAGAAACTGAATCACTTCCAGTATGTAAAGACAAAAGTGAGGAAATTCCTGGGAAAAGTGTTCCAGCAGCTACTGTCATGCTGGGCAAACAGCCAGGTACCCTCACAGCTGGTGAAGGTGTTCCTCAGAAGCTGAAGACCCATAAAGATGTGAGATCTGCTGTCCTGGAAGATGCAGAAGCAGCTGTTACAGGAATCACTCCACCATCAGCCCATGGTGGTGAAAGCCAAGCACACAAAAAGGCTCCTGTTCAATTAGACACAGCATCAGCTGTCCTGAAGGGAGAGCAGCTCACTGCTCCCAAAATCCCACCACCAGGATCAGTGCCATCTCTGGTCTCTGACAGAGCACAGCAGGCTCTCAGCAAGGAGGAACTTGCTGCTCTGAGGAGCAAAAGCTCAGCTGTCACAGGGGTTGTTTCCAGTTTGGCCCATGAAGGAGCTGAACCCCAGAAGGTTCCTGAAGGCCATGGCTCAGAGCCTGCTGCTCTGGAGAGCAGACACCCAGCCAGAGCTGCCTCCTCCCAAAGCACTGCTCTCCCTCAGGTCTGGGAGGGTGAAAATCAAGAACACCCAGAGGTGTCAGTTCACAGGGAGATGAGATCTGTTGTGACAGCAAGTGGAAGCCAAGCAGCTGGACAAGCTGTGGCTGCTCCTTTCCCCAAGGCTGGACATGGGGTGCTTGAGCAGCACGGGGCTGGGATTTCTGATGGTCTGGAACATGGCAGTTCAGGTGCAATAACTGCTTCACAACCAGAAATTGCTCCAGCTGCAGCCTATGAACTGGTGTATGAGGAATATCCAGAGGGTTATGGTGAGGATGGAGGCATTGCCTTAGAAGGTGGAAGATGTGATTCTGGAAAAGCTGCCCCACCTCTGCTCCACAGGGATCATCGTGGTCAGGAGCTGTCACACCACAGATCTTCTTTTTACAGTGATGAGGAGTCTGCTGTGCTGGAGGGCTTGGTGGATGAGATGGTTTCCCTCTCTGAGGAGATGAATGTTTGGGCAGAGTCAGTTTCTGGAGAGAAGGGAAGCAGGAGGCACATTTCCCCTCCCAGAGAGATGTCCTACAAAGGCAGCCAAGCCATGGACACCTCCTTCCCTTCTGTCCAGCAGGGTGGAAGAGGAGAAATCACTGAGCAGGATGACCTTGCAGAACCCTGCCTTGCTGTGAGTGAGGAGCCAGGAGTCCTGGAAGAGCCGGGAGCACAGACAGTTCCTCATGAATGTGAGCACCTGGAGGACTTGGCATTTGAGACCTCCCCTTCCAGCCCAGAGAGCCTTTCCTCCACAGAGAGCCTGGACACTGCAAGAAGACCCATCCCAGTGATCAAGGACACTGGCAAACACCCAGAAGTTTCTTTGGTGAAAATCAAGGACCTGTCAGATGAAACACCCAGTGTTGGCAGCGGCCCCCAAAAATTTGACATTTCAGAAGTGGAGCCTGCCTATTTGAATTTCTCAGATTTGTACGACATTGTCTATTTCCCATTTGAGTTTCTGAGCTATAAGAAGCCTTCACCCAAACCAGTTCCTAGACGGTTCATGTTCCTTGGTGAAAGGGCAAGGTCCCCTCCTGCAGGACATCTCCATAAGGATAAAAGACTGTGCATCAGGGAACAAGAAGACAAGAACAGGAAGAACCATTTGGAAATATCTGAGGATTCAAAGGCAGCTAACTTATTAGCCATGGGGAAAGGGGCAGAGAGCCATAAAGAAATGTATAGCTCCCAAAAGGACTCCAGTGGGAAGCAGAAGAGCTCTCTCCACACCAAGCCTGGACTCTTTAAGCCATATGCAAGGTCTCATTCCGTGGAGCAGTCGGTGGAGCAGAGTCTGAAGAAGAAAGTAAAAGCTTCTGTTGCTCACATTTCAAGAATCCTAAAAGGAAAAACATCTCCTGAGCCAGAGGAAGGTAATTATTTCCCTCTGTTCCTTCACAGATTTGCTGCCATAACTGGGGTCTGCTACAGCTGCCCTTTTCTTTTTCCCCAGCATGTTTGAAGCTGTGGTTAGACTGGAATTTCAAATCTGGCCGTGGCAGGTTCTGAATTCAGCAGTCTCCACCACCAGGTCTCTGTTACTGGCTGGCTTCAGTGCAGTCAGCTGGGTTAATCCACTGATGGAAGGGGCTCAAATTCCCCGTTTGAGGCTGCACAGAAGCAGAGCAGGGCTGGGTGATGCTTTCCTTGCTGCAGTTGTCATCTGACCGTGGCAAATCTCTCAGGTTAAAGTGATTGGGAGAAGCTGAAGTCACCCTGGTTACTGGATATGGGGATCTGTCCTTTCTTCTCTGCCATCCCTGGATATTCCCTGTTCTTCCAGGACACTGTTCTGTTTGCAGCAGCTGTCACAGACTTCTCTATTAATCAAAGGCTGGTTAATAAGGGAACCTGTGACTATTTATGTGTGAAGGCAGAACTGTCACTGCAAATAGATGCCATGGGGAGAAGGATGGCCTTGAATGACTTCTCATCCTTTCTCACAACAGAGTTTGGTGAGCTGGGAAGTGAGGCAGCAGAAAAGGGGCTGTTAATAGGGGCTGAAGGATCTCTGAAGAGGAAATCAGCACTCCCTTCATTCAAGCTACCAAGCCTCATCCCAAAGGAGAAAGGTATTGCTGTGGCAGGAGCCATTGGTTTGTTTTACCCTCAGAGGGTGATTCAGGAAAGAATTGCTTTTTCCCTAGCAAGTTTCCCCTTGGCTCCGTCAGGAGCATTTTCTGAGGTCATGTTACTGTCCCAGTGTTCAGCAGAGCCCAGACAAACACTGGGGAGGGCAGCTGTGGGAGGCTGGCAGTCCCTGGCCGCTGTGGAGAAACACAGAAGAAAACCTGAGTTCCCCCTTTCTCACAGAGATAGGAGCAGATTTGATGCTCTACAGGGCTTTTTTCTTCTTCAATATCCATCTTTCATGTCTCCTTCTCTCTTGTGTCATCTCTATCATAGAATCATTTAGTTGGCAAAGACCTCTAAGTTTACTGAGCCCAACCATTAACCCAACACTGCCAAGGCCACCACTAAACCATGTCCCCAAGTGCCACACATCTGTTAAATCCCTCTGGGGATGGTGATTCCCTGGGCATCCTCCTCCAGTCCTTGACAACACCTTCCATGAAGATATTTTCCCTAATATCCAAACTAAACCTCCCTTGAGGCAACTGGAGGGCATTTCCTCTTGTCCTATTTGATCCCCTCATCCTTGAAATTCCATAATTCAGTTTTGCTCCCATATTTAAGTTCAGCCTGAGGAAAATCCTTGCTGTGACAGGGCCTCTCTCTGCTCTGAGCTGTTCTGCTGCTTTAGCTGTACCAGGGCTGAGCAATGCAACTATTCCCCATGGATTTTCCAAGATCCATCTGGTCTGTCACACCCATGGGTGAACAGGGTTCCTTCACCTGTGTGCTCTTGTGCTCGGGGGATTCTCCAAATGGTGGTGAAAGGAATGGGGCACCATGAACCAGAAAGGTTCTTGACCCCATTAGAAACACTCTCCGATGTCCTGCAGGGATTTATTTTTGTACCAGGGCTGGGCAATGCAACCATTCCCCATGGATTTTCCAAGATCCATCTGGTCTGTCACACCCATGGGTGAACAGGGTTCCTTCACCTGTGTGCTCTTGTGCTCGGGGGATTCTCCAAATGTTGGTGAAAGGAATGGGGCACCATGAACCAGAAAGGTTCTTGACCCCATTAAAAATGCTCTCTGATGTCCTGCAGGGATTTGTTGTCCACCAAGCTCTCTGGGCCATCCTGAATCCCCCCTTTCCCTCCTCTCTGCAGCCCCGTCGTTCACTGAGGAGCTCGCAGACCAGGCTGCGGCCGCCGGACAGTGCGTGACGCTCTCGTGCCGGACAGCACCTCACTCCTCCCTGCACATCAGCTGGTTCAGAGGTGACACTGCCATCCCTCCAGAGAGTCCCTGACGCTCAGGACAGGGCCTGCAAATTACCTCTTGGTATAATTTTCAGGGTACTTATGTCTCCCATCTCCTGCTTTCCAGATGGGATACCTGTCCAGAGCAGCAGCCGGATCCTCATCTCCTCCACGCTCAAACACTTCCAGCTGTTAACAATCCTCTCTGTTAATGCTGAGGATTTTGGTATTTACACCTGCGTGGCCACAAACTCTCTGGGCTCAGCATCCACCTCTTGTGTCATAAGAAAAGCAGGTGAGAGAAGAAGTAGCTATAGAAATAGGTATTTAAGTAATTTTGTCCCCAAAAATGTAACCTATCAATACCTTGGAGGTGAGATTTCTGCACATGGGTGCAGAGGAAGAGCTCTCCCTTGCTGTGGTGCACAGCCTGTGCAGGGTTCATTCCTTTTTCTTCACTCCTTATTTTCCCTCCTGGATTAAGAGCCACCCCAAGACAAAATCTTAGTACTGACTTTAAATTAAGGGATGGCAAAGTTGTTGTTCCACTAGCTGTGTGTATATATATGTATACATAAAAAACAGATACATGTTTTATATATATATATATATATATAAATAACATCTGCAGCTGAAACATGCTGGGTGTTGAGTTTTGTATCACAGCAGTGCTGCTGTTAACACTCATGGGGTTTGTGCCTCCTCTCCACAGAGGTTCCCCCCAGCCCTCCACCCCCTGACATCGTGGAGGTCTACAAGGATGGAGTGCAGGTGGTTTGGAAACCTGTGGAAACCAACACCCCTGTCCACTACACTGTCCAGTGCAAGACTGAAGGTAAAGTGCTGTCCTGTTGCTTTGCAAGGAACATCTTGGTTTGTATAATCTCTTCACCAGCTGGAAGTTTTATTGTTATTCAGAAACAGCCTGATTTAACTCCCCAGTTTAGAGTTAGGAATGGGATTCATACAGCTATTATTTAACAATCTAAAATTTAGGAGTTGTGCTGGTTAAATCAACCTGGAATTTGCATATTCATACCAAGGCTTTGCTAAAGTGTGAATCAAACAAGGCTGTGTGGAAGCCACAACCAAAAAGGGAGAAGCTACAGGAGAAAATGCCTGGTCTGATATAATCTGATATAAACTCTGAGTAATCTGACAAAATGAGACACTAATGAAACAACATCATCCCAGGCTCAGGTTTTCTGTACAGTCTTGGAGAAAAATGATTTATCAAACAGGCAATTTATCCTCTGCTGAACAGCTGCGCTTTCCTTTCCTATTGACTGTGGAGGAAGCTTAGGGCAAAGAGCCAGGACAAAATAACCAAAGTTTGACAAAACTGCATCACCCCTTTGATATTCTCTTTTGAGGCTTGGTCCAGAGGGTGGTGAGAGTCAGTGGATCATTTAATCATGGAATGGTTTGAGTTTGAGTTTGAAAGCACCTTAAAAACCATCAAATTCCAGCCTTCCTGCCATGGCAGGGACACCTTCCACTATCTCAGGGTGCTCCAAGCCCCATCCAGCCTGGCCTTGGGCACTTCCAGGGATCCAGGGGCAGCCACAGCTTCTCTGGGCACCCTGTGCCAGGGCCTCAACACCCTCTGAATAATAAATTCTTCCTGACATTTAATCTAAGTCTCTCACAATTTAAAGCCCTTCCCACTCATCCTGTCACTATCTGCCCTTGTCAAAAGTGGATGTTTTCCTGTTTAGTTACAAAAGCTTTGTATCAAATCCCCAAGGCTGTTCTGTCTCTCTTGGGATGGATTTGCTGTTGTTATTATGAGTGTGATGTCTGATAGCAATTCCTGCTGCAGCCACACAAACACAGCCTGGATTCTGCTTCTCCCTGTTCCTTCACTTAATTCTCCAAACAAACAAACAAACAAACACATGAACGCTCCCTTCTGGATTAGCATGGGCAGCAGCTTTCTGCCCTTTCCCTCTGGAGCTGGTGTGAGTTACTTTCCCTCCAACACCACTTTCTTTACTCTTATTCCTTTTGACACAACTGTAGGAGAGATTTTGGGGAGGATACAAACACAAGTTCTTCCAATTAGGAAGAAAAATGGGGAACAGCATCTACAATTTTCCACTGCGTTCTGTTTATTTGGCAGGAACTTGCAAAATCCTACTCTCCTGAACACAGGAGGAGTAAGATAATCAGGAATAAATTCCTTTTTTTATCCATTATTTGAAAACATGATTTTCTATGCTGCTTCTGCACATATTTTTCTCTATTTCTAAGCTGTATATCTGCTCCTTCTTGCACAAACAGCCCCCAATTCAACCATTACCCTGTAAAATCATTGATATCTTGGGTTTGGCTGGGGAATTGCTGCTTATCCAATGGTTTGAGGCTCTTTGCCAGATTTTATTTGAATGGGAAGATGAGTTTAATCTCAGGCAGTTGCAGGGAGTTGGGTTCAGCCTTGAGCACAGCGGGCACAGCATCATGTGGGAGGAACGCTGATTAAATGTTTGCAGGGCATTTTCTCCTTCCTAACTTAGTCCCATGAATAATGAGTCCAGAATGTACCTACAATTCCAGTTCCATGAGAAATCATCTGAGTTTCATAAAACCTGAGTAAAAACCCCCATCTCTCAAACACTGGGTTTGCTGGGATGGTGTTAGTGGATGGTTCTGTCTAGGAATCCTGCACCTCATGGTCTCAACTGGATTCAAAACAGGGCCAACAGGAAAAAAAAAATATTTACCTTTTGTTTGGAGTTCTTGATGTATATTTCCCGTAGAGTTTGGTGGCATGAATTAGATAAAGAGAAAAAACACAGGAAAATGTCACCATTCCTCTGGAACAATACTGGCACAATTTGGAATTATCAAATACAAACCAGGTGATTTTAGAGAAGGCAGAGCCCCAAAGTTGGCCATGGTAAGTTGGTTTCTCCACATTCCCAGCACATAAATAAAGCTGGTGGGGGAAAAAAAAAAAAACCAAAACAACAAACCAGGAAAAAAAACAGCAAAATAAAAACCACAACAAAACTCCAAATTTAAAAAAACCTCCAAGTCATCATGACCACCTTAAAATGAATCCTGATTTCTTTTCTCTCTGCCCTTGGTTCAGATGGGGAGTGGACAACTCTTGCTTCTGACATCACTGACTGCTGCTACTATGCCAGAAATCTCCCCCAGGGTTACATCTACAGCTTCAGGACAGCCTGCAGCAGCAAGGCAGGGATGGGCCCCTACAGTGACCCCTCTGCCAAAGTGACAATCACTGCCAAGGAGCAGATGGGTAAGACCAAACACCCAGGAAACTTTGGGATTTTCCTCCATCAAACTCACTGCATCTTTTTAGTTGATGATCCAGAAGCCAAGAGAAAGTGAATCAAGGCCAATTCCACTTGGCTCAGGGTTGTTCAGGGCTTTTGCATCTCAAATTAAATTATTTTCTAATTATTTTCTGGTTCTGGACACAGGGGAATAGGTATAAACATCTTAAAAACCTCAATAAGATAACAACATCGTGTAAATATAAACAATGTGTAGCTATAGAAAATTTAATATGATAAAATATAAATGTATATATATTATTTTTAAAAATAATATATATTAAATTTAATAATAAAATAACCTGGGAGCTGTAGATTACCTGTTGAAGACCCAGTTTTGATTTGAGATTATGAGGAACTGGGTCTTGTACAAAAAAAGTTTTACTGGAGGCATTTATCTACTGATACAGATCTCGCACTGGTGAAAACTCTGGGCTTACTTATATTACAGACTAAATCCTAAATTTAGTAGTTAACTTGTCTATTCTGGAGTCTTCCATTGGGAATTATTGTCCTTCTGTGGTGAATTTTCCAGTTGTATTTTGTCTCTGAAGTATAGAAACACATGTTTTTAAAATTAAGATATCCATGGTCCCACAGCAAACATATCCTCATGGCAAAGGAAATGTCCCTTCTGTAAAGAAATACAAGGATGCTCTAGCTGGAATTTCCTCCCAATGGAAAGGATTGCTCTGTAAAAATTGGTTCACAGATATTTTAAACTCACCCCAAGTCCTCTGCTTTCCTTTTTCTCAGGATTTCTTATCATATCTCATCTTTTCCAACCAGATGCTTTAAAGGGATGCTTTAGTATTTCAGGGGTTGCTTGGACACAACCAAACACCAGAACCAGAGCAACAAGCTCCAGCTGTTGCTCTGAAATGCCCAACCACAATTTTTCTAATTGCTTCTAATTTCTAATTAGAGTTTCTAGTCAGTTTTTATCATATCCTGAGGATTTGGTATGTGAGAAAATAAGAATCAGTGGCTAAGAGGTTTGATACCATAGCACACAACATAGAATCCATCTCATTCTGTCTGCAGTGGCCATATCAGGGAATTTTGGGGTGGACAGAGCAGATTCTGTTGCATTCCAATAGCAGTGGGTGCTATATTCCAATATATAATCCAATAGCAGCTGGAACACAGAGTCCCCTGGAGAAAGCTCTGCTTGTTGTTGTTCACAGACAGCAGGGGAGACTCAGAGAGGCTCCAGTTTCCACACAGAGCTGTTTTGCCATGTAAAGCTGTTTTCCCTTTCTCCCTGCAGAGCCTCGTGCTGCCACCCAGGAGTCCCCATCAGCTGCCCCTGAAGAAGAGAGTGAAGTGATCTCACCTCCTGAGCCCTTCCCAACCTACCAGACCTACGCCTTCCAAACTGAGATCAAAAGGTAGAGAACCCAAATGAGTTCTTAATGACCCAGAGGGAAATCCCACATGGGACGGAGCAGCTCTCCTACAAAGAAAGGCTGAGAAAATCGGGGTTGTTCAGCCTGGAGAAGAGAAACTTCAGAGTGACCTCACTGCACCTTCCAGTACCTGAAGGGAGCCTACAAGAAAGATGGAGAGGGACTTTCCATAAGGGGATTTAGGAACAGGACAAGGGGATGGCCTTAAAGTGAAAGAGTAGGTTTAGATTAGATATTAGGAAAAAATTCTTCCCTGTGCGTGGTGGTGTTGGCAGGGGTCTTAGGATGAGGGAAGAGACGAGAATGTTGACTCCATGTTTCAGAAGGTTTGATGTATTATTTTATGATATATATTATATTAAAACTATACTAAAAGAATAGAAGAAAGGATTCAATCAGAAGGCTGGCTAAGAATAGAAAAAGAATGATAACAAAGGTTTGTGACTGACTGAGACAGTCCGGACAGCTGGACTGTGATTGGCCATTAATTAAAAACAACCACATGAAACCAATCACAGATCCACCTGTTGCATTCCATAGCAGCAGATAATCAATGTTTACATTTTGTTCCTGAGGCCTCTCAGCTTCTCAGGAGAAAAAACCCTAAGGAAAGGATTTTTCATAAAACATGTCTGTGACACTTGTGAGGGTGGGGAGGCCCTGGCACAGGCTGTTCACAGAAGCTGTGGCTGCCCCGTCCCTGGAAGTGCTCAAGGCCAGGTGGTTTTACCACCCTTACTGTAAAAAAAATACTTCTTCCTCATATCTGGTCTAAATCAACCCTCTTTTAGTTTAATGCCACCCCCCTGCTCTGTCACAACAAATGTGCTGGACAGGGGGCAGCCAATTAATTTATCATTAAATGAGCCCAGGGCTAACAAAGTTTCTTGTCCTTGCTGCACCAGTCTTTGCAGACACGGTGCTGGGATTCAACTTTCTCTGCCTAGAAGAAAGACACTGATTTCTGTTGCCAACAGGGGTAGTTCTCTTGCTCTCTCCTCTCTCTCCAGAGGAGTTAAGCTCTCACTCCTGTAATTTAAAGTGACTGTGCAGTTTAAAGACACAGGAGGATGTGCAAACTGTGACAGTAGATGCAATAACTCCCCACCAGGCACAGATGAAAAGCACAGCAGGGGATTCTGGTGGTTTTAAAGAACAGGAGAGAAGCTTAAAGTGCCTTTGTGTTCCTTTGCACCAGGGGCCGGTTCAGCATCGTCCGGCAGTGCCGGGAGAAGGTGAGCGGCAAGACTTTGGCCGCTAAAATCATCCCTTACTGGCAAGAGGACAAGCAGGCTGTGCTGCTGGAGTACCAGGTGCTGAGGAAGCTCCACCACACCAACATAGCCCAGCTGAAGGGTGCCTATGTCAGCCCCAGGCACCTGGTGCTGATCCAGGAGATGTGTGTGGGGCCAGAGCTGCTCCACTCCTTGGCCTTACGGTAAGAACATGAGAGAAGAGTTTTCCAATCAGGACTGCTGTTGGGAGGAAGATACCTGTTGGTTTCTCCTGACAAACTGGATCATTCCTCTCCATCTTCTCCTCTGTGCTGTCATTGCACACAGGATTTGTAAAGTGCTTGTTCTGCGTCTCCTTGTGAGATAAAAAAATTGAGTTTTCTACAGCAGGACAACTCAGGGCCACCCAGCTGAGATGTTGAAAGCAGTTTACAGTGGTTGATATGAAACTATTGATGCCTTGTGCAGGCTGACCTAGAACAGAGACTGGACAGAGTTAAAGAATGAAGCAGGGATGCCTCCATGGATGCACCTTGGACAGCACAAGAGCCCAGCCAGGGCTGCACCCAAGATGAACCAAAATGGCCCCAAAATGCACGAGCGCTCCCGGGGTCTCTCCCTGGGATCAGTTCTGCTCCATTTGCACCTTGCAGTTCCTTGTCCCATTCCAGCTTTAGCCCCTGCAGTCCCACCCTGCTTGTTTTTCTGTCTCCAGCCCATGGGGTTTGTGCTCTTGGGGCTGAGATTTGGATCATTTGTCCTTGGTGCCCAGCTGGAGCAGGAATTGTTTTGTCTCCCTGCTCTGTGCACAGAGCTCACCATGCCCTGATGTGAAGCTCAGACCCACACACTAAAGCAGCACAGAGTCTGAAAAATGCAAAAGCTGAACCTGAGGCATCACTATCTCCCAGAAGAGTTTCCTTACACCAACACCTATTAACCCCAACACCATGACATGGAGGTTACTGAGCGTCAGGAAGATTCATTGTTTCTCAGTGGCACAAAATGGATCTGCTGAAATCCTGCGATTAAAAAAAGAGGGAATTGTGAGCATCAAATCTGCTTTCTGTCTTTCAACTCTACAACATCCTGTTGTTGCATCTGTAAGTCTGACTCACAGGATGGACCAGCCTCTCCCCACAGAGCTGATTTGCTAAACTAGAGTTGTTTCTTCTTGACTCTCAAGGGTCTGATGGGATCAGACACCCAGAGGAGGGTGATAGCGGGTGTAGAAAGGCATTTCTGGGCATGCAGACAGGACACCTGTGTTTTCTATCCCCTTTCTCTCACTAGGACATCATACTCAGAGGTGGAGGTGCGAGACTACCTGTGGCAGATCCTCAGTGCCACTGAGTACCTCCATGCACACAGCATCCTGCACCTGGACCTCAGGTCTGAGAACATGATCATCACTGAGCCCAACCTGCTGAAACTCCTGGATTTTGGCAATGCACAGTTCTACACACCAGACAAATTTATTACCATGGACAAATGCTCGGACTATGTGGAGACCATGGGTGAGTAGAGCACAGTTACAGTGACCTGGGGCTTATCTGTAATGTGTGATAAACAGAAAGACACAAACATTGGTCAAGGCAGCAGGTGGACCCAGCAAGAAAAGCCTTCCAGGTGCTGCTCTCCAGTAACACTGTGAGTTTGTGGGAGCAGTGAGTGGTGACAGCTGTCCCACTGCAGACCACAGGGGACAGAGCTCATAGCAATGCCACTCCGGCTGGCATCCATGTGTCCATTTATCCAGGGATAAAGCATTGCTGCCATCTGCCCAGAGGTTCTCATGGTTTCACCACAATCAGCATCCATGTGGAAGCTCCTCAACCAGCTCCCTGTCCTGGGAGCTGCCTCTTCTTCCCTCTTGGGAAGGCAGCAAATCCTAAAAGTATCCACTGCCTTTGTGCTGCTCTCAGTGTGTTGGAGAGGAGCTTGCCTCACACAAGTTTTCTTTTCCAGCTCCAGAACTGCTGACAGAGCAAGGAGCCCTTCCCCAGACTGATATTTGGTCCATTGGAATCACAGCCTTCATCATGTGAGTCCATTGGTTGCTCCCTGTGCTGTTACTGGCTTTAAAATCACAGTTTCAGATTTTAAATCACAGCCTCCCTACCCTGTGAGTGGCTTTAAAATCACAGTTTCAGAAAGTAAATCTCAGCTGTGCCCCTCCTTTGGCAATGCCATGGAAAGCTGGGGGATGGAGGGGATGGATGGGCAACCTGTGCCAGGGCCTCAATGCCCTCACAGGGAAGAATTTCTTCCCAATATCTAATCTAAAGTTCTTCTCTTTTAATTTAAAACTGTTCATCCTTGTCCTGCCACTATAAGCCCTTATCCAAAGTCCATCTTGGAGGCTCTCTTGGAGCCCCTTTAGGCACTGGAATGGGCTCTAAGGTCACCCTGAAGCCTCCTCCAGGATGAACAATCCAAATTCTCTCCGTTTTTCCCCAAAGGAGAGGTACCCCATCCCTCTGCTAACCTCAGTGTCCTCCTCTGGACTCACTCCAACAGTCCCACATCCTCCTCATGCTGGGAGCTCCAGAGCTGGAGGCAGCTTCATATTTTTCAATTCTCTTCTCCTGGGGCAGGTTGAGTGCCAACTACCCCATCAGCTCGGATGTACCCTGTGAGTTCCTGAGAACAGCCAGGAAGGGGAAGCTGAAGCTGGCGCGGTGCTACGCGGGTCTGTCCGGGGGAGCAGTGTCCTTCCTGCAGAGCACTCTGTGTGCAAACCCTTGGTAAGAAGCTGCCTGTCCTCCCATCACATCCTGGGTGTTGCCCCTTCTCTCCATTTGCAAGGATTCTCCTGTCATGGACGTATTTTCTGAAAAATCCTTTGCTAGGATTTTTTTTCTCCAGAGAGTCTGAGACAGCTGGGCTGTGATTGGTCATTAATTAAAAACAACCACATGAGACCAATCAAAGATGCACCTGTTGCATTCCACAGCAGCAGATAATCATTGTTTACATTTCGTTTCTGAGGCCTCTCAGTTTCTCAGGAGAAAAATCCTGTCAAAAGGATTTTTCATAAAATATGTCTGTGCCAGCCTCCCCATGCAGCACAGAGCCCTGACTGACCCCTCACCTCTGTCTGTCCTAGGGGAAGGCCCTCAGCCTCCGAGTGCCTCCAGAGCCCCTGGCTCCAGGAGACAGGTCTGGACAACAGGCAGCAGGCACTGGTCACCTTCCCCACCACCAAACTGAGGAATTTCCTCATGGAACGGGAAAAGAAGAGAGGCCTGCTGTGCTCCAAGTATGGCCTCATGATTGCACAGTGACGTGGACGTGGTGACAGATGGGAATCACCTCCCTGTGCCCTCCTGCACCGGGTGTTTGGTACCAAACCCTCCTCCAAAGAGCCAAGCTGCTCTTTGTCCCACCCCACTGTGTTCTGTCCGTGTGTCCTGCCTGCCACGGGCTGTTTCTGTGTGACTCGTGGGGGGAACTGGGACACTGGACAATGAAGGCAGCAAACCCAACAGTGACCTTGTAACGTTCAGATTTTGTGTCACTAAGAGACTTTGCCACTTTGAAGCTGAGCTGCTCTTCCCTGGGGAGCAGAGACACATCCACTTGGAGATGTGGCAGCAGTGTCCCTGGCAAAGGCCGAGTGTTTGAATTCTCTTTAAAAATCCCGAAATGTCACGTTCCTCTTTGACCTTCACACCCTGCTTTCCTCTGCAAAGGATGGTGTTGGCTGTGTCATTGCTTTGTACTCATAACTTCAGTGTTCCTTTGAGTTTCTCTGCAGTGATTGATGTATCCCTCAATTTCCCATATGAGCAGCAGTAAGAGGCTTTCTCAGAGCTGTGTCTGACTGTGTTTAGAGGAAGGAGAACAGGAAAACAGTTCCTAATACATTACAGCTCCATATTAAAAGTGAGGCTGTTTATCCAGGGATGCTCTTTCCCAAGAAGTTTAACCCATATTGTTCCAAACCTGAAAGATGGAGCATCATGACTCCTTCCCTTGCTGAGCATGCAGAGCAGGAATTGTGACTGAGAGCAGAGGAGCTTTCCCTGTGCTGCGGAGAGCAGGCACCAACTCAATAGACTGTAAAATTTGGAATGCTGAAGTGTGCTAGAGGAGAGAAACCCAAGGGCTTAGTGCCAGACTCCATGCTCAGTTCTCTGGGAGGAGAGCAGAGCTACACGAGACAGACACTGCAATGAGGGCTGCCCCCAGGAAACCTTTCAGGACTCTGGATCCTGTCCAATTCATCTTCTTTCACAAATCCAGTCAGGTTTTTGTTGGCACAGGCTGGTTCTTTGCTCTTGCTGGTGCACTTTGGGATGGAAAGGTCAGTGCCAGGGAAAAGCCTATCTAAACATAAAAAACAGAATTATAGATTAACTCACTTGGAGCTTTCATGCTCTTCCATATATGAATTGTTTTCTTTTTTGCTTCTCACAATTGCATGCATTTGAGCATGTCTGAGCTCTTTTATAGACTCAACACTGTTTGGTTAAATAAACCATTCTGACAAGCAAATAAAGCCACATTTTTCTGCTGAATCATTGTTATTACTTTTACATTCCTTCCCCAATCCCAGTCCACATTTGTGCAGCACACATCCCTCACCCCTCAGCTCTGACCTGGGCTCTTTGTGATAACTTGTATACACTGTCTATTAGCTGGGAACCACTTCCATGCAGGACATCCACATGAGAAATCCTTTTCCTGGAGCTCTGGAAGGAGGACATCACCTGGTCAGGATGTGATGATGGCTCTGAGCTGCCCCAGCTACCCCAAGGCATTCCTGGGCATGGTTTGGAGCTTGCATTGACCAGAATGTGAGAAGGGCTTCAGATGGATGACAAAAAAATAGGTGAGAGCTGTAGCTGGAGCATGGAAGGAGTGAAAAGGTGCTGGAATTGCTAATGGAAATATCAGCTGTCTCAGTCAAGCCTTACAGGTAGTTTTTTTCCTTGGTCCTGCCACAGCTGCTTGATAGTTTCTGCCTGAATTTCGACCACCATCATGAGGTCAGGGCTACTGACCAGTCTGGCAGGCTGGGATAGTTTGCCTTTAACATGCAGTTACAACATCATGTAACATCATGACCTTTGCAGGACAAAGCAGAATCTGCATCTGATGTTTGGACACGTGAAAATGTTTGAGTTTCATTCCTCGACCACAAATAACCTCCAAAGTTCAAGGTCAGTGTCAGCATTAAAATCAATCCACTGTTCTCCATGCAGGATAGGCTTGGGTTTAACTTCTGTAAGGAAGTGGTGAGAGTCCTAATTGTTGAAGGATGATAAAGCAAAGCAGAGCTTGTAGAGCAAAGTTTTATCCTGCACTGATTCAGCAGATAAAAAAAATATTTGAGGGCTATAAGATCACAGTGGCTGTAGTCCATAAGGGATTGAGGTTGCTCTCTTTGGAGGCCTCATCAGATGCAAGAAGGGAGCCATAAACGAGAAAAAATTTCCCCAAGGAAATGCATACATCTTTGGAGAGGATATTTGCTGCTCTCTGACCTTTCAGGGGTTCACCACAAGCTGATGCCATCCTGCCAATGATACTTCATGTGGAAAATAAATTATCAGGTGCAGAACGTGACCAGACAAGCCTAGGGACCAGTCAGTCACCTATTTGAACCCAACCAGCCCTTTTCACCCCCTTACATCTCAATTTTCCTCCCTAAATCACCCAAATCCCTCTTTTATCCCCCTTTGGTTCCTCACCAACACATTATTATTTAAAGTCCTGTGCGGTCCCAAAATGCTCTTTTCCTACACAGCATAGGATGTCTCTCCTGCCTTGACACAATGCCCCTTATCCCAGGTGGTGATCCAGAGAGCTGTTCCTGATGACACATCTGCATGGGAGTCATGCTGGGACCATGGGGCTGATGCTCTGCTGGGGCAGCCCTGGGAGGAACCTGGACAAACCCTTACTCCTTGGAAGCCCTGAATTTGAGTTCCCACCTGCCAATCTGACCCTGTGCTCCTCCTGGCTTTCAGTGGGCTGATGGCCCCTGGGGTAGGGCTGGGAGTAGCCTGGCAGGGCACATTTTGTCTCTCAGTGCAGATTACCCTCTTCTATCCCATAACCAACACAACAAGCAGCAGCAGCACACGAGGAGGAGGAGGTACCAACAAAAGCCATGACAAACATTGAGCAAACAAGATCATATCAGTGTTGGCACTGCACAGATCTGATAACCATGAGATCAGACAGTTTGTCCCATAGGTGACACCAGAATAAACACCACCCCAGGAGTGCCCAGGTCAGAAGCGTGGCCGGTGTCTGAAGCGAACGTCGCGGACAGGCTGCATGGTCCCAAATCCCCAGCGGCTGATGTCTATGGCTGGGATCTCCTCCTCCTCATCGACCAGCTCCAGGTCAAAGTGACTCAGCATCAAGAACACAAACAATTTCATTTCAGCAGTAGCAAAGAAGCGCCCGGGACAGGTGGAAACTCCTGCCCCCCAAGGCATGCTGACGAATTTCAGCTTCTTCCCGTTTCTGTAGAAATCTCTCCTGGTGCCGTCTGGGTTTACAAAACGGTCGTACTTAAATTTGTGAGGCTCCTCGTGGATTTCTGGGTTCATCTGCATGGAGATGTGTGGGAACAGAGCCACCCTGTCCCCCCTGCGCAGGGTGAACTCTGTCCCACTGCTTGTCCTCAGGGAGGTGTCCTCGAGGACAGCTCTGACCAGCATTGGGGCTGCCACCAGCCTCAGGGTCTCCTCCAGAGCACTGTCCAGCAGAGGGGTCTGGTTGAGCATGTCCCTAGTGACAGTAACTGGGGGGCTCCCTGCCTTTACTTCCTGCCCACTCTCCCTCAAGACTTTATCCACCTCATCTCTCACAGCCTTCAGAGCCTCTGGGTGCTTCAGCAGATACAAGAGGAGCCAGAAGGCAGTCGGGCCCGTGTTGCCTTGGGATGCCCAGAGGAGCATGAACATGAATCGCTCCCGCATGTACTCAGGGACACCATTTTCTGCCAGAAGTTTGTCTTGATCACTTATCCAGCCACTGATATTGTCCTTCTGCCAGACATTCTTCACAGACAGCACGTTCCAGAAGTGTCTCTTCAGCCTCTCAGCCTCTCTTTTGTCCTTGGGAGGCAGCAGAGCATAGGCCAGGCAAGGGAAGAGGCGGTCGTACTTACGGAACTCCTGGAAGAGCTGGTTGGAGTGGAGGCGATCCTGCTCTTCAGCTTTTTCCTGGCTCCCTGCCCCTCGGGGTGGCTCAGTGCCATACAGAGCCAGATACCCAGCTCTGAAGACAATGTTGTAGCAGTAGTGGAAGAGGTTTTCCTCCTGCCACACTCTCTTCTCTCCTGAGCTCAGTTTGAAAAGCAGCAGCTTCCGAAAGCTCTCCATGGTGGCTTGTGTGAGGACAGTGAGGCCAGCTCCCATCAGATGCTTTATGCTTGATGTATGAACTATGCTATAAGTGGCTTCGGTGGGCTTGTAGCCAAAAGCCTGCACGACCAGCTGAATTACACTAGTCCGAAAGTCCAGTTTGGATCGCGATTCCTTCACAATGGTGCCAAAGGAGAAGGGATCCATCACAAAGGTGAAGTAATGGCCACCGATCAGCACCGTGAAAACATCCCCGTGTTTGCTCTGCATCCTTTTGAGAAACTCTGAGCTGTCCTTTCTGAATTCCAGCAGATGGCCCAGCCAGGGAATGGTACCTTTGTCCAGGGGTGGCTCATTGGGTCTCTGTCTCCGAAACACGCCCAGCACATAGAGCCCACCGAGCAGTGATGACACCAAGGTGCAGAGGAGAACCATCCAGAGCACCATGAGAGCTGTGCCCATCCAGGAGCTGGGACTAGAGGCAGGCTGGGGCAGGAATGTGCATTTTATCCCCACCCAGCAGCTGATAGGCAGATGCAGAGCTGACAGCCCGTGTCCTCATTGGCTGTGAGTGTTTGCCTTGTCCCTGCGGAGAGCTCTGCTCAAGGTGAACTCATCCCTGGATGAACAGAGATTTTTAAGGTGGAAGGTATGTTGGAATTCTGTTGGAGTACCCATGCTATATTAGGGGGATGGGTTTTGGCATGAGGAAAATTCCCCTCTCTAGGCTGCATGGAGCCCAGATTTTGTAAGGAAAATGTTCAGAGAATCCCACTCTGTGATTTTTGCCTTTAAGACCAGGCTATGGACACCCACTGAAAAAATGAAACCAAGAGTGGATGTTGGGAATGATACTGGCAATGAGCACAGGACCGAGGGAAGGGGTCCTGTGCTCATTTCCACAGCTCACAGCTGAGCTGATTTGGTCCCAAAAGCCAAGAGAAGGAAAAGAGTCTGACATTTTGGTGTTCTCCACAGCACATGGTGTCCCAGGAGTGCTTTGCCAATGAACAGTGCAAGTGCTACTGCTCTGTCTGAGTGCCAAGCAAAGCAGCTGAGCTGCACCACTGCATTTGCTTGGCACCAGAGGAGTCCAGAGTTTCCAGATGCTCCATCCAGACCCTGGCTGGGGAGCAGTGCCCACAGGGACCAGAGCACTTCTGCTTTTCCCACTTTCCCTTCTGCTTCTCAAACTCCCCAGTTACCTCTCTCCAGATGGGGTCTGGGGACAATGTCAGGGATGCTGTATACCACCTGGCACTGCTCCTCTGGGCGCTGCCACCCTGACTGCCACCACAGCCTGTCCCAGCCCCTGGTGCTTGGACCTCTTCTTGTGCAGGATGGAGTGTGACATTAACTCCCCTCTATTCCTCACCTTTGCTCTTCCCTAGAGCATCTCATCATAAGTTTTCCACAGTCCCAAGAGCCTTCCTGTGTCTGGGATCACAATCTTCATTTTTTTAGCCTCCCAGCTGCTGTCCCTTTTCTGTCCCTTTCCACGTTCCCTACAGTGACCTGACCCGAGGAGTGAAGGCCACATCATAGCATCAGCTAAATATTTATTCTGGCTTTGTTTTTTTAAGGAAAGCTCCCAACCTTAGCATTTTGGAAAAACACTACAGCAATGTTGGGAAGAAAAATAACAGCAGTGATCAACTCAAAGCCCTTCTCAGTCCTGTAACTTTATGTAGTAATAAAATAAATGTGATGAGTGCTTTCTCTTAAATTAATCATTTTATTTGTACAACTGTACAACTCTAGGCAACTTCCACACTTAATAGATTTTCAGGATGAAAAGGGACCATTTAAGGTTCAGAAGCATTTGGGGTGAATAATGCCTTTAAATAAAAGTCAGCAAACTCAGAACCTTGAACTTCAAAGCTGCACTGGGTAATAAGGATTGACCTCTGTGCTCTTCTGCTCAGGACATGCTCTCACTCTGTTGTGTTTCAAAGCCAATATTTATGTTACAGGTGGTACCCATGGATCTTTTTTATTTTGTCAAACTGGATCTAGGAAGGCAAATACCTCCACCACCGTTCTGCTGAGCCCCCTTTTTATCTCTTTCTCACTGATTGTTATTGGTCTGGACTTTGTTCTAATCAAACTGTCTCAAATCAGCTGATGATCAAACTGATCTCTAACCAAGGCTCTGCCCCTTGGAGAGCCACAGTTCCCAGCTCAGCAGGTCCGTGTGGCACAGCTCATCATGACAGAGAAAAACTCAGCTCAAAGGTGTCCAGTCCTTCCTGTTTATCTCCTGGTAGAAAACAAGATTGTCCTGGTTAAATCATCTGGCAGATGGTAAGAGCCAGGAGAAGCAAAGCCATCCCTTGGCAGTCTTTCTGGCCTGATGGATGAGCATGGGATTCCATCCATGGAAAGCCCATGCCAGGGAGGAGAATCTCTCCTCAAGTTTTAGTTTGCATTTTTTAAGGCACAGCATTGAGAAATCTGATCCTTTGTTTGCTACTGCCTCACACACTCCAGATGGGAACTGGGTTTCTTCCACTAGTGTAAATCCAGGACAATTCTTTTGTAATAATTCCACTTGCAACAGAAACAGATCCCACATGTACTTTTCCAATCCCAGTATGGAAAGTCCTCATCTCAAGGCTGTTGCTAGGATGAACTATTTGGTTACACAGTGCTGTGGGCTCACACCAACTCCATCATGGGCACAACAGAGGGCTCACACATAATGTAAATAATGTAAATAATGTAAATATTTATGAGGCATTTGTGATGCTCAACATTTCTATCTCAGCTGCGTATCTGCTGCAAGATGGGCTCGTCTGAGAGTCCTGGATGGAAAAGAAAGCACCTCTCCTGAAAATGGCCTGAGGGATCTTCCACAAATATGCCCTGAACCGTTTCTTCACAAAAGCATAGAGCAAGGGGTTGAGACAGCAGTGGACAAAGGACAAGCTCTCCGTGACCTGCAGGGCATAGTCCAGTTTCCTGCTGCTCTCACAGCTCCTGATCACACCGACATCTTGCAGGGAGTGGAGGATGAGCACAACGTTGTAAGGACACCACAGCACAAAGAAGACCCCCACCAGAGTAAGGACTAAGCAGAGAGCTCTCCTGGAGCCAGGTATCTGGGAGGTGTTGAGCACACAGGCGATGCGGGAGTAGCAGAAGGTCATGAAGAGGAAGGGGAAAAGGAATCCCAGGATGTTTTGAATCACTCGAAAGACAACTTTCCAAAATAAATGTTCCTGGCCATAATCCTGGGTGCACATGATGGTTTTGTTGTGAATTTGCCTTGTGCTGGTGAAAAGACCATCAGGAATGGAGAGAGATATGGAAAGGACCCACATCGCCAACAAGACGAGGATGGAATTCCTCCACACTGTCGAGCTGTGAGGAGACCAAGCATGAACTATCTGCAGGTACATGTCCAGGCTCATGCAGCTCACAAAGAAGATGCCACTGTAGAAGTTCAGAGTGTACATGGCATTTAAGAATGGGCACAAGATGTCCCAGGTGACCCACTGAGAAATGTACAGAGCCCAGAAAGGAAGGGTCAGTAGCAGGAAGAAGTCTGAAACCACCAAGTTCAGCAGATACAACTCAGTCATCTTCTTTTTCTTCTTGATGTACATGAGGAGGACAGTAAACAGGAGAGCATTCCCAGCCATTCCAAGCAGGAAGATGACGGTGTAAAATGATGGCAAGAACACCCTGCTGAAGGAGAGCACCTCCTCTTTGGTGCAGAGGCCATAGAGCCCGTAATCCTCCTCATCCAGGTATTCATATGGGTACTCACTCGAATTGACAGCATCCAGCCATGAGTCTGTGGTTGTTGCTGTCACTCCTGAGGTTGTATTTGACCAGTGGCTGCCTAGGAGCAAGGAAAGGAGATCAAATGTTCCAATTCACACAGGAAGCAAACAGCACATCACAGAGGGAACGTGAAACACATCTCTGAAACACACAGATGTTTAGTTCATAGAATCATGGAATAGTTTGGGCTGGAAGGGACCTTCAAGATCATCTCATTCCTGTCATGGGCAGGGACACTTTCCACTATCCCAGGTTGCCTGTAGCTCTGTCCAACTTGGCCTTAGACACTTCCAGGGATCCAGGGGCAGCCACAGCTTCTCTGAGAACCTGTGCCAGGGCCTCACAGCAAAGAACTTCCTCCTAACATCTGGTCCAAACCCACCCTCTTTCAGTTGGAAGCCATTCTCCCTTTTCCTGTCACTCCATGCTCCTGTAAAAAGTCCCTCTTTGTCTTTCTTGCAGGCTCCATTCAGTCACTGGAATTTCATGGGTTTAAATTTCTGCCACTGTCTGGTGAGTATTTTGTGTGCTGAACAATTTGGCCTTTGCCTAAGCACAGGGATAGCTGTCTACATGTACATATTAAAAAAAAAAAACCAAAACCAAAACCCCAAATTAATTCTGCTTTCCTTACTCAGACACATAAAACTTAAAAATGAATGAGCACAGTTTCCTCTGACATACGTCACTACTTCCTCCTGGCACCACCACAAGCTTTTAGTGAAGTTTCTGCTCCAAATTACAGGAAATCCACCACCACAGCTCACTGTGAGCTGCTTATATTCACCTGGGTCACTACTGAGAAAGCAACATCTCAATTCTTGGTAAAGAAGAACCTGCCACCAGCACCTTTATGTTAGTGGGGCTGTTCCCAGAAGGGAAATGCTGAACATCTCCCTGCTCCTGGGAGGACACGGACCCCTCTCCATGCCAACTCTAGGACAACAAGACATGGATTCTGGTAAAAGGCATTTGTAAGTTGAAAATACTGATTTCATAGGATCCCAGAATGATTTGGGTTGAAAAACCTTGAAGAACATCTTGTTCCAGCCCTCCTGCCCTGGGCAGGGACACCTTCCATTATCCCTGGCTGCTCAAAGACTCATCCAAGGTGAGGACACGTAGGCACCAGAATCCAGTCCTGAATTAGGGTGAGAGGGAGAGATTCAGCTGGAAGAACATTGCTGGAATCACTTCTGCATGACACAAGGCATGAGACAACCCCTGCAGTGGTCAATCATGGGAACTGTGGGCGTCACAGATGGCTGCAGCCCAGATTTCAGGAAATGGTGAGTGATTGGGAGCCTCCTACTTTTGGGATCTGATTTTCAAGCAAAAAAGCTGTCCCTGAGGAGCCCATTTCACACAGTAGGAGATGGGACTTTCCTGGTGCTGTTGGCACTTTGAAGGTTAATGAGGAGTTTATAAATCAAGGTTAATCTTTTGGCAGCAAAACAAAAAACAGTTTTGCAAAAAATTGTGTAAACACCCCTCTACCCCTAAAGCAGGCATTTTTTTTCAACCATGGCCAAAGCTACCCATCTTTTCCCTGGAGCTCATTTTCCAGCAATCCCAAAGAGGCCTGGCTGTGTAGCTCTGGTCTCTCCTCGAGGATCTGTTTGTCCCTGCAGAGATGTGCAGGGTTTAGGGATGGCTGCCTCCCCACAAACACCCAGGGAAAGGGGTGCCCCTCCACCCCAGAGCTCAGAGTGGGCGTGCAGCTGTAAGGGGTGAAGCTCTGGACGTACCTGCTGTGGTCCCATGACTGAAAAGGCTTAAATACCCATTCCAGGCAGTTCCAGGCATCTAAAAAGAAAAGAAAAATGGGTTTGAGCAGGATTGAAATGTTTTTGTGCTGTCTCACAGTTCTTTGGCAAGTGCTGCAGAGCACTTCAGACAGAGCAGTGGGAGAGCAGGGATCTGCCATGGGAAAGAGCCACAAAAAGACTTGTCTGGGAATGAGCTTTTTAAAATTTCTTTTCTGTGTCATATTTTGGAGGGAATTCACCCTCAGCTGTGACTGCAGACCTTTGAAAGGAAACCAAGGCTGCTGAACACAGCAACACCCGAGACTCATAAACTCCTTCCCCTCACACCCCCTCTGCCCACACCAGCACAAACCGTTCCCAAAATTTGCATTTGGGGTCTCTTCCAGCCCACTGAGATGTCTGTTCTCCCTCTGCCACATCCTTCTCCCTCCACATCAGCCCAGCACTGGCACTCACATCCCCATCCCGTACCTCAGAGTGGAAGGGAGGGCTGAGCTCAGTAATTAATCCCAGCCCCAAGCTGGCTACCCCTCCAAAACACAGGAGAGCCTTGCCAGGTTTCTTGTGTGGCCTTGTCTACAAGCAAGAAGCAGAAAAGGCACTTACAGGAGCTTCTTCTCCTCTGTCCATCCTGCCAGAGGCTTGAACCGAGCTTTTAGGAACTTCTTTCGTTTGTGCAACAGGACAGTCAGGAAATATGAGCTCAGCATAACCTCCCTGGCTTTGTTTTGTTTTCCTGCTTTTTATCATTCCTTGGCAGCTCTGGAAGAATGATCTCCACCCTGTTTGAGCATAACATCTACAAGAGCTCCCAGGGCTGAGCCCCTGCTGTAAAAATCCTTATGTTTTCCAGGAAATGATGCTGCAGGATCCTCATCCTTGGCAGACCAGAAATGGCAAAGGCATTTCTGATGAAGTGGTTTATTGGAGGAGTTTTTGGGCATCAGCATGGGTGAGTGGTCACACTCCTGCTTGTTTCCTCATCTCACCAACAAACAGGGCCATGAGGACACCCTGGCTGTGCCAAGGCTTCCCCTGTGCCAATCCCAGTGCATTTAATTCACCCCAAACCAGCCTGGTAAAAACAAGAGAGCAGAGCAGCAGTGATGGCCACAGCTCCACATCCACAGAGATTCACAGAGGATTCACAGAGAGAAATTTGTTATTTTTACCCATTTCCATGTTTGCCACCATCAGCTGCTGCTGCACTTAAAATATACCCTGTAATACATATCTATTGCTATAATATGTGTGCAACACACACATTAGCAGACAGCAAGAAGCCACTCATAGAGCTGAGACACTGGACACACACACAAGGAAGCTGCAGGTGACAGAGGTTTCATTAGGCCAGCAATTAAAATGAAATAAGTTTTTGTTTTTAATTGAGTTTCTGCCCTGAAGCAGAGAATTAAACGTGCCTCTGAAAGTCACCGGAGAAAGTGGCCTTCACTGTAATTTATTACAAGATATTAACTCAATTTCAGGGCTGGTAATTGCATCGATTTTTTGTTTCCTTTCAGACTGCAGGGCCCTAATGGCTTTGGCAATTAAAGTAACCAGATTAGGGGTAATGGGCAGCACATTTAGAGAGATGCAGGCTTGTCTGAGCCACTTTATTTTGTGCTGCCCAAAATGCCACATGTGGGTGGCAGAGTGACCCTGCAGGAGCAGCAGCTCTGCCTTCCCCCAGCTCGGAGATGGGGAGGTACAAACAGCACACAGGAGCACTGGGCTTAGGGACAAAAGGATTTATATTTGCTGTTTTGCTCTGACAAGTTCTCAGATTTAGGAGAAGGTTTTAGGCATCTTTGGGATCCCAATGGATTCTTCTTCCTCTTCCAGAATATGGTTTACATCAGGAGCAATTTCTAGGCTGTCTCTGGGCATCAAAATCCTGGCACGGAGTGGGGCTTAAACGAGGTCTGCTTGAAAGCTGAAATATGGGAAAATATAGTCAATGACATAATTCAGCAGCAAGAAAATCAGACTGAGGGAAAGCCAGAGAAGCTGTGGCTGTCCCATTCCTGGAAGTGTTCCAAGTTGCATTGGGCTTGGAGCAACCTGATCTGGTGGAAGGTGTCCCTGACCATGGCAGGGAGTGGAATGGGGTGAACTTTAAGGTCCTTTCCAACCCAAACCATTCCATGATTCTGACATCTGGTGGAAGCTCTTCAGCAAAAGGACTAAGTAAGAGCCCAAATTTCACATAATTTCAGAAATGTTTGTTGCTGGTTGGGGTTTATGTACAAATCACAAACAGGACAGCACTGCTGATGAATGTGTCTCAAGCTGTTTTATTTTCTAGCATCAGTATCATTACAAAGTCGTGACAATGGGAAGATGCCAGGAGCTCACATCCCAGGCAGCAGACCAAGAACTTAATGTTACAACTCACTTTAAAAGTTTTTTGACTAATTACACAAAGTAAAAGCACATTGATAGTAGTTCTATTATAAGCACACGTACCTTTGGTTAAAACAATGCTTGCTTATTTCAAATACAATATCTGCTTGTAAGCTTTGAGATACAATGTACAGAGCTCTATTATTAAGCTTAGAACTTCTTAATATCTCTAGATATACTATTGGAGCAGATACTATATATCTCTAGATATATAATAATATCGCTATATATACTTTTTTGTAGCTGAGGGAGTTATTTTAGATAAGTGTTAATAGACAGACCATTGTTCTATTTGTCCTTACTTTCTACTTATATAATTTTTCTGCTGACCAATTTTGTGGCTACTGTTTCTCTCTAATCGCAGTTTTGCTGTTTCTGGGGCTTGCCTTTTGCAGCTTTCTCAAAACCCTCTGATTTTAAGGATTCCCACAGTGTTTAGGTGGGAAGGGACCTTAAAGACCATCTCATCTCATAGGGAAGACGTGTGCTGGTGTCTTTACAAACAATTCCAGGGCGAGGGGAATGGCTGTCAATGGCTTTGAAACGGGGCTTAATGTCTCTACCTGATTCAAGTAGTGGGTTTATTACAGAGCCCGGGCAGTTTGACTCCTGAAACAGCCAAATGGGGCCGCACAACCTTGAGTTTCTAAACTTTGGGGTAAAATGACAGGTTAGAGGGGGGAATATGAGGTAGGTGGTTCGGGAAGGCGGCACCTCCCTGGTACCTCGGCCAGAGGGGGAAGGCAGAGGGCAGCGAGCGGCGGAGTTTGGGATAAAAGGAGGCTGCGCCCTCCGGGACCGAGAGAGAGAAAACCCCGCGGGGATGTGCCCCAGGGCCTCTCTCCTTTACTGAATGAAGCTGCAGGATCCTCTGTCTCCTGTATGGACACTGCCTGTTCCCAGAGGGATTTCCCGTACAATCCCATCCCTGCCATGGCAGGGACACCTTCCACCGTCCCAGGCTGCTCCCAGCCCTGTCCAGCCTGGCCTTGGGCACTGCCAGGGATCCAGGGGCAGCCACAGCTTCTCTGGCCACCCTGTGCCAGGGCCTCACCAACTCCCAGGGAACAATTTCTTCCCAATACCTAACCTAAAGCTCTTTCCTTTTTCTTTAAAAGTGTTCGCCCTTGTCCTGTCAGCCCTTGGGTGTTGCCAACAGTCTCCACCTGACTCCACGTCACAGTGGAACAACACGAGACGTTTATGTAGCGAAAAGCAGACAAGCCGCAGAACCACCAGCAGCCGTTTTTCCGCCTTGTTGCCGGAGCCAGTGTTTTGGTGTTTTTGGGGCTAACCCAGAGTCGGAGCCCCCGGCCGGCTCTCGGTACCGCGAACCCAGGACTGAGGCCGGGACTGAGACCAGGGCGGGGCCCGCAGCGCCCCCTGCCGGCCGCCACCGCCTCCCCGCCGCAATGCGGAGCTCCGCGCGCTGACGTCACCGCCCGCCCCGCCTCCGCGCCCGTATAAGGAAGCGGCGGTCGCGGCCACGCTCCGGATTGGCTGTCGTTGGGCGCGCGGGCGCGGGGCACGCTGGGAGTTGTGGTCCCGGCGGAGGGGCGGGGCGGAAGCCGCCAATAAGAGGTAGGGGCGGGCCCGGGCGCGGCAGACGCCGGCCGGTATCGGATCAGCGCGGTGAGAGCCAGGTCTGGGGCGGGCGGGACCGCCGGGCACACAGCCTGAGTTCTGCAGGCGTTGCGGGTGCCTAGGGCTGGAGCCAGGAAGGGCTCCCATGTGGGGGGAAGGTGACTGGGGCAGGAGTGGAGCAGAGGCCCCGTGTGGGGACGTGGGGCAGAAGGCCGGAGTGCGGTGAAGGTGCCTGGGCCGCAGTGGGGAACAGTCCCCATGTGGGGTGCGGGGGCTGGGGCTGGAGTGGGGAAGGGTCCCCACGTGGAACTAGGCTGGCGGAAAGCAGCCTAGGGGTACCCAGGGCCTCCCCCTTGCCGGGAGGGATGCTGGGACCTGTCACCTTCCCACCCGTGGTCCTCCCTCAGTGTCCCTCCCTCGCGGGTGACACCGGTCACACAGGTGCCCTGACCTCCCTGTTCGGTTTGGCAAGGTCAGGGCAGCCGGGCCGTGTGTTCCACCCAGTTTCTTCTGCCCTGTACCCATCTTGGTCTGAGCTGAAGGTCACAGAAACTTCCCGTGGTGGGTGAATTGTTTCACTTTTAATATAATTTTCTTGTGTAAATCTCACCTCTGGCTGTCTCCTCCTCTGCTGAGTGATTGAGAGCTCTTGTTACCTTCTCTGAATGAATCAGGCTAAAATTATAGTTTACATTCAGCAAATAAGAGTGGTTATAGCACAGGCCAAATCCTAGAGAGATAGAGAGACCAAATCCTTTTGCCTTGCAGAGGAAATGGTTTGAGAACCAGTCTGCCTGCTCACATGGGTGTGCTCGAAATGCTGCACAACCAGGGAGCACGGCCGCCTTTGAAATGTCTCTTCTGCCTAAAGTTACTGGCACCTGCTTAATGAAATTCCTCTTGGTTTATTCTGAGAGCCTGGGGCCTTTCTAAGTGCCCCTGAGCTGTGTTTTGCTGTTGGTGATAAAGCTGAACAATAGCAGTAGATTTTTTCCTAGCAGGGCCTTCTGTGGTGTCACTGGCAGAAATTGTCATTAACTGAATGATGCATATGCTGAGCACTGAGGAGGGAAGGGGTCTTGGTGTAATCCTTGCAATTCCCAACACAAAAAGCTGGGAAGTTCTGGAGCATGGTCTCACTTTGGTGATGATGATGGTTCTGTGAGTGGAGCCCTTCTCAAGCTGTTGCTGCTTTTTATTTTCCTTGGGGGAAGGTGAGAAGTCATCTGTGGATGACTTCTCCTCCTGATGTGACCCCTCACGAGTCTGCACCTATTGAGGGCTTCAAGACTTGCTCAACTCCTTGGCAGTGGCTGTTCTCCATCCCTGTGTTCTCCACCAGGAATTTGGAATTATGTTGATGTGGGATAGGCTGTGGTGACTGAGGAGCTGCCAGGTGGGACTGACCTTGTGCAGCAGCTTGTGCTTCCCAACCCAGCTGCTGTGGCTGCTGCTCTTGGCAGGGAATGAGGGGGAGAAGTGAACTTTGCTGAGGTCAGAAGTGCCATAAAGGACCAGCCTGCGAAAGCCAAGCAGAGTGGTGAGGCATGGAATTCCTAAAAGGAAAGGCAGGCAGTGACCAAAGCTTTCTGTCGCTGCCTGTGGCTATGAGGGGATCACTGCCATCTCTGAATAGCAGAAATTTGTTGCTCTCCTACATTTTTTTTTTTGTTTTGTTTCATTGTTACCTCTCCTGGTAAGCACAGTCCTGCTTCCCAAGATTTCGCTTTAATTAAACCATCTGTGCCTGTTCTTATATCTCACTACCTGGATATTTGTGATAAGGGATTTTCTTGTCCTAAAGATTCTCTTTATTTGGAGTTTCCAAAACCTGAAGGGAGGTTCTTTGTCTTCACAGCCACAATGTCACCCAGCCAGGAATCCATTTACCCTGACTATGAGACAGAGACCAGCCAGACCTCGAAGCTGATAAAAAAGTTTAAGGAGACGCCGTTTGTGCCCATTGGTGAGTTCAGAAATGGAGAAATGTGTTTGCACAATCAATGTGGGAAACACCATCACTGTTCACCTTTTTTCTGTAAACAGGAAATTACTTTGAAATTACCTCCCCATAATAGTTGTCCTAAAAGAAAGAGAGAAATTAATGAGGTCTATTACCTTAAATAAAAAAAAAAAGAAGCTACAAGTATAAGATAAAAGCCCCAACAAATAAACCCTGAAAGGATTTTTAGGTGAGGCTAGAAAACATGTGAAGGTGATGCTGTCAAGTGGTTTAGGAGTGTGTTGTGCAGCTGTTCTGGAGCACAGTTCCTGGGAATTTTGTGACCCTTACAAAGTGACTTAAAAGCTATCGAAATACGAACCAGAAGGATTTGAATACAGCCTGTGTGGTAAATGTTTCAGCCCTCTGCTACTATCACTTAGTTTCAAATGCATTTTTTAGTAACTTTTGTGTTACTCCAGCTTGAGGAAGTTGTTCAGTTCTCAGCCTCTCTGTTGAGATTCCCAAAAAGCTTCTGAGGGGAGCAGGGATCAGCTTTTGTGTGACACAGGACACGTTTTGATTTCCAGCCACCTTAAATAGAGAGCAGCAGGGTCACTTGGGGTGAACTGTTCCAAGCTTTTGCCAGCACATTTCTGTCACTGCTTCCGTGCTTGCTGCACTTTGTCTCCACCTTGCTGGGCTGTACCATGAACTCCAGGAGTTCCAGTTCCCTGAAGCAGGTTGGCAGAGCTCAACTTTGACCTGTGTCAGAGCTGGGCTGAAGGCCCTAAAACTGTTAATTGGTATTTAATGAGAGTGAATTATGTGTTTACAGCTTTCTGGTGGCACTGGTAATGCTCTGGCTCAGGGAAGACAAACTGCCCGTGCTCTGCTCAGTAAAATATACACAGCACTTAAATCTTGGCATGCACCTATGAACTGTGCAAATAATCCTAAAAATGGAATGAAATAGATGGAATTGGAAAAAGGTTGTATATTTCTCTGTGTATTCTGTGAAAGCATGTCATGGTTTGACACTGGCACAATGCCAGTGCACCATGAAAATATACTTCCCTGGTGTTTGCTGTGAGATGTGACCAGGAAATAAGCAAAGCAGGCCTCTACCTTAGAAAAAAAGTTTATTAACTAAACTTCAAAAGAAAAAAAACCCACACACACACACACGCACACACACACCTGGAAAATGAAAACTCCACAAAAAGATTTCCTCCTCCCCCCACCACATTTCCAATACATCTTCCAAATTTCAAGTCTCCATCCATCACCCTGTAAATACTCAATTTCAGTCCATCAAGAGGAGAGGAGTCCTTCTTGGGGCCATGGTGACCTCTTCCTTGCATGCCCAGTGCTCTCACCACTGGACATGGAACAGAGCTGCTTCAAGGGTTATCCTTTTAAGGGTGCTTTGACCAGTTCAAAAAAAAAGCACAGTTTTCTCTCACTCTCGGGACCTCTTGTCCCCCCCATACTTGTCTACCCCCTGGGGCCGGGGGTCTCCAAAACTGAACCCTCTCAGTTCTGAGCCATCGCCCCCCCCCTGCATGCAGCCTCTGTGTCGCGAGGAAGCATGGTTCTGTCCATGGCTGTACCAAAAAGAGTCCAGCAACCAGCTACTCCATCATCTCTTTCCGGCCTCTTCTTCACTCTCCCAGCCTCACTCACTGCTCCGACTGTCATTCTCTTGCCCATTTCCTCTTTATCATCCACTCCATCTCCCCTCCGGGAAAGGTCCAAATGCTCTGTGAGGTCTTCATCGTCCAGAAAGGGGTTAACGAACTCCTGCACGCGGCCAGGCTCCTTCCCTGCTGCACTCCCCCCTTCCCCCTCCTTCTTCACAGGCCGATATCACTTCAAGGCCACAGGCCCGTACCAGCTTTCTCTCTCATCTTCTAGCTGGGGGGTGCTGCCCAAATCTTCTCGGGGCCTCTCTCCCTCTGTCTCTCCTGGGTGGGGGCTGCCCAACGCCTCCTGGTGTCCCCACCACCCTTCCATCTTGAGGGGTCAGGCCTACCTCTGCCGGACCGCAGATTTTCCCCTCCCCCGCCCAGCTCGAAGCCGGGCAGGGGAGGCCTTGCCTCTTTGCTGGCCGGAAATCAAAGAGAGAGCCCAAGGGAGTGCTCTGCTTCTAACCCCTGTGTTCTCAGAGGTGCATCCACCCTCAGTGGCCAAGCCTGGTGTCAGTTTAGAATCTGAACACCTATTGGCCTCTGGCCACTCCATTCCCAGAAAACCTGCTTCCTCTAAACCCACGACAAAGCATCAGTGTTGGAGCTGGTAAAGCTGAGGCTGTTTGCTCTGCTGAAGGGCTATCAGTGAATTCTGGCCCTGGGAAAGAGACCTGGTGGAGCCTCCCTCCTCACAGCCTGGGGATGATAACGTGTGACTTGTCCTGTCCTGCTGGCACCTGGCCAAATGTGACAACACCCAAAATAGCAACTGCAGCAGGCCAGTGAATACATCAGGGAGCATTCACACACTGATAGTCTGAGCATCACCTGGGTGGAGGTCTTGGCTGTGTCTGTGCAAGAAAGGAGGTGTGAGGAGCCCTGGTGCTGTCTGAAAAATATCCAAGGAATTCTCACACCTTGAGCTGTAATGCCAAAATCCTTTGGCATTTTAATGCTGATGGAAGTCTCTTGCTCTTGCCTGCACTGATTGCATTGAATGAGGTAGCACTGGAGTAAAACCAGGGCTAGGATTTACCACTCCACAAAACCAGAGTGATTAGACCAAAACAGGCTTATTTTAGGATGAGAGAGAATGGCCTCAAGTTGTGCCAGGGGAGGTTTAGACTGGATATTAAGAAAAATTTCAAGGAAAGGGCTGCCCAGAGCAGTGGTAGAATCACCATCCATGTAGGGATTGAAAAACTGTATAGATGTGACACTTGGGGACACGGTTGTGGGGGTCCCAGTTGCTGGAATACCAGTTGTGGGTTTCTCTGGCTCTGGATTGAAGGCACCTGAGACAGTGGTTCATGTTTGGACTCAGGTGTTTATTATTTCTTATCAGTAAAACAGTCTCACTACTGTGACTTCAGCAGCTTTTCATCAGAAGGCACAAAATGGCCAACAATCTCTTGTTCCAAGGGCTTTTCAGACTAAACTATCCAATTAAGAACTGACACCTGGATTATTTTCTCTTTTAACCCAATAACTGATCGCACAGAGCTGCAATGGGGACTTTTCTGCCCAATTACAAAACGCCACCCAAACCCATGGAGAAGGAGGAAGAAGAAAGAAACCCAGGATGACACCCTGTGCCCTCCATCTTGCTTCCATCCACAACACACTAAAAATCCCAAAACCTCAATTTCTCACCCAGTGGCACACCTGCACTGCTCTCTATAATCTGTTTCACACTTTTGTGGATTCCAGTCTATCTTGAAGTCTGGGAAACTTTCTCCATGGATGAGGGTCAGAGTCAGTGCTGCCCTGGGGGTCAGGGCACCCCAGAGCAGACAGAGAAATATTCCTACTGCCCTGGGTTTCCACACACAGTTTAGTGGTGGGGGTTGTTTCCCCTTGGCAGTTGTGGGGGAATGGTTGGACTCAGTGATCTTCAGGGTCTTTTCCAACCCAAACAGCTCAGTGGTTCACAGGCTGTTTTGTTTAGGTGGGTCCCTTCACTCCTGGTGCCCTGGATCTCCACTCAGAGGGATGCTCTGGTTGCCTTGCAGGGATGGCTGGCTTCACTGCCGTGGTGGCCTACGGGCTGTACAAGCTGAAGCACAGAGGTGACATGAAACTGTCCCTTCACCTGATCCACATGCGTGTGGCAGCCCAGGGCTTCGCCGTGGGAGCCCTGACGTGTGGTACGTATGGAATTTGAGCTCTGCTTGGGAATGGCAAACCATGGAGAGCCTCTTGTATCTCTCCAGTGGATAACAGAGCTGGCATGGCTGGGTGGAAGCATCCAGAACCTTTATTTCAGGATGTTTGTGCTCCTTACTGCTGCTCAGTCAGCCTTGCTGGAGTAATCTGATTTTATGTATTTAAGTATGTAATTTCAGAGTAGCAGTTTTGATTATGTCTAGATGTGGAATTTGAGGTTCTGCATCTCTGCCTCTTACAGACCAAAAAAAAAGAAAACATTAATCTGACATTAAATGTGTTGCTGTTTATGAATTTAATGCATTGGAAGATCTACAGCATGTGTAGACCATGGTATTACATATTTTTATATATATATATATATATATATATATTTTATATATACACATGTATGCAATATATATGCATATGTGTATATATACACATACTGTTAGATGTATATATATGTGTGTATATATATATTATATATATATGTATGTATTTTTTCAGGACTGGACTTGTGTCTCTGAATGCACAGGGACGCTGTGCCCCTGATCTGTACATCCCAGGTCTCCTGTGTGTGTAAATGTCTGTCCCATGAAACACTGTTTGTCTGTACTGCATTGCCAGCAGGAACATCAGAAAAGCTTGACTTTGGCCACAAAATCAACTAGAATTAGCTCAGGATCTGCATTTTCATAAATTGCATATTTTCATACCCAGTTTCTCTGTATATGAAGAATTTTGTAGTGTTTACTAAAAAATGCAGCTGAGGAGGAAGGGAAATTCTGTCTTGCTGAGAAATGTTCAGATTTTGAATCCCATAATTTCTAATTTAACACATTTCTTTAATTGTGTTTTTTACTTCTATCCTGCAGGGGTGCTGTATTCCATGTTCAAGGAGTATGTGGTGAAGCCCAAGGAATAGTGGGAAGCTGTCTGAAATCCCTGTCCTGGTGGTGGCCTGTGTACTGCAGCTCCAAACCTCCTACTGAGGGGCTCTTGAAGAAAACAAATAATACATGGCGTTAGAGAATTGTTCTATTTTGTGTATGGTACACTGTGCTGAACTTGGCAGCCTCAGAATGTGACCTGTGGCTATTGGGGTCTGGGTCTCTCTGATTGACACCACCACATCCCAGTTTTTAAGGGATATCATGGAGCGCAATCCCTCTATCTTCCCCTTCAACTCAGTCCTAAAACTGGTGATTTCTTCTGCTGTTGTTGCCCAAAACCATGATGTCTGAACTGGCTTCTGTCAGGAAAGCCTTGCTGTCATTTTCTATCCTCTGCCTCCAACTTTGTAATTTAGACCCTTCCAGTAGCACTAAATGACTTCTAAAATATTGAGAGCTATATAAACATCTATATTTTTTATTTAAAGCATAGAGATAAGTATGTCGCAGCTATTTAAATGTTATATTTATTCATTGTTAACGAAGACACAGGCTCCCTATTTTTGCTATATCAGACCCTTGGATTATGATATTTTGTAACTTTATTTACAGTGTTCTTCTGAGTAACATCTAAATGTAACATTTAAAATACAGATTGTGAAAACGTAACTTTAATTTGGTGGTTTAATGCTTTTAAAGTGTACGATCTAGCTGATTTCTGCAGTACTGTTCCCCACAGAAAATTTTAAAACATTTAAATCTGAAAAGACCCCCCATCACCTTTGAGGTATTAAAATCCTTGTCTGTGAGTTATTTACACTCAAACTCCTTGTACTTCCAACAGCAGTCATAAAAATAAAAGTCAATTTTTAAAAACACATTTTCCTGTCAGCTGACGTTCCAGGGTGACAGTCTCAGATGTTACCTGAACAAGGCACAGACTACACCTACCTGTCTGTGACCTATTGTACAGAGCAGGGGCAGATTAAACATGAATAAAAGTGAGCAGTGGAGGTTATAATTTCTGTGACCTGTTGTACAGAGCAGGGGCAGATTAAACACAAATAAAAGTGAGCAGTGGAGGTAATAATTTCTGTGACCTGTTGTACGGAGCAGGGGGAGATTAAACACAAATAAAAGTGAGCAGTGGAGGTTATAATTTCTGTGGCCTGTTGTACAGAGCAGGGGCAGATTAAACACGAATAAAAGTGAGCAGTGGAGGTTATAATTTTTGTGAGCTGTTGTGCGGAGCAGGGGGAGATTAAACACAAATATAAGTGAGCAGTGGAGGTTGTAATTTCTGTGGCCTGTTGTATGGAGCAGGGGCAGATTAAACACGAATAAAAGTGAGCAGTTGGAGGTAATAATTTCTGTGGCCTGTTGTATGGAGTAGGGGCAGATTAAACACGAATAAAAGTGAGCAGCGGAGGTAATAACTGTTCGCCTATGGATTTGTTGGCGGGGGGCTCCTAGCCCGCAGCAGAGTGATGGCGTGAGCTGAATAAAAATCCCCTGAGGAGGGAAAGGGAATTCCCAGCCTGGTGCTCTCCTTGACTCCCAGCTGCTATCACCCTGCTGCCCTTGGCTGCTCCCACACAGATGAGGAGGGACCCGACGCCTTTTTCTTTCTCTGTTCCTACCACCGTGAAGGGAGGAGAAGGAGCCGAGGGGCCGGGATCGGTGCGGGAATTGCGGGAATGGCGATAGGGAGCGGTGTGTGAAGGGGAGCCATCATGGCGGCCGCGCTGAGGGGAAGGGCGCGCGCGTTGCCATGGGCACCGCATCGGGCCCGCAGCGGGAGCCGGGGCCGCCTCTCCGGTGCCGCCGCTGCCCAGAAGGAACCGGGGACAGCCGGGGACACCCTCCCGGTGCGACCCTCCCGGTGCCCTCGGGAACGCGGCTCGGGTAGGCTGGGGGAGGTGCGGGAAGCGCGGCCAGGAGTTCCCGCCATGGGGAAACAGCGCGGCGCTGCCGGGACCTAGCAGGTCCTGGCAGGTCACAGGGGTGGTGGCAATTACAGCTACAGGTTTTCAGTTAAAATATATAAACGTAAACACCAGAAATTCTGCCCCAAAATGGGCTAGAAATTCTTTCTGCAGAGCCCTGGGAAGGTCTGGCCAGGGAGGGTGTGGAGTTTCCTTCTCTGGGGACATCCCAAAGCCACCTGGGTGAGTTCCTGTGTCATCTGCTCCAGGTGATCCCACCTTGGAGCCCTCCTGGCTGGAGCCAGGGATGGTTTAGAGGAGATATTCTGGAATATTTCATCAATATTCTGGAGATATTCTGGAATATTTCATCACTGGAAGTGTTGAACCTTGTGAAAAATGCATATTTTATGATTGGCTTTTCGCAAATATTAAAATGTCTGTGTTATGTTAGAAAGTTATGCTGTACTAATTTTTTTAGTAGTGTGTTAAATATAGTTTTAGCTTATAACATAATGTTAAAATAGAAACTATGCTATGTAAAATACTTTTTAAAGAAAGGACTCACAGCAAGATAGGAGCCACAGGACACCTAAATCTTTCAGATGTGAAAAATGTCAATCACTTGTTTTTAAAAATTTTAAAAGTTTAATAGTAATAAAATGGTTATAAAAATAGTAATACGATTAGAGTAATAATAATTTAGACAATTTGGATTGGGACAATATGACACAATAGAAACAAAGAGTTATGGACGTCCGGGTACCTTTTTCTGGGCAGCACGAGCCCGAAAAAGGACACAGATAAACCCAGAGGATTAACCCTTAAAAACAACAGCCTGTTGTATATTCATACATCTCATACATGATGCATAAATTCCATTCAAACAAAGGATTCTGTCTGGTCATCGTCAGCTTTTTCCTCTGAATCCTGACTGCACTTTTGAGGTGGGAAGAAGTTCGTTTCTTTTGATAAGAGGGCAATAAATTCTTTTCCTCTGAAAGATTCAGGTGTCCTGTGGCTGCTATCTCGCTGCAAATCCTTTCTTTAAAAAAAGTATCCTACATAGCACAGTTTCTATTTTAACATTTTTTATAACCCAAAACTATATTGAACACACTACTTAAGAGAATTAATACAGCATTACTTTCTAACACAACACATACTCATTTTAATATTTGCGAAAAGCCAATCATAAAATACGCATTTTTCACAGTAGTGTGTTCAATATTGTTTTAGGTTATAACATAATGTTAAAATAGAAACTATGCTATGTAAGATAATTTTAAAGAAAGGACTCGCACTGAGTAGCAGCCACAGGACACCTGAATCTTTCAGAGAAAGAGAATTTATTGCCCCATTATCAGAAGAAACAAACTTCTTCCCTGCCTTGCTCAGCCGTGAAGACACAGTTAGGATTAAGAGGAAGAAGTTGACACTGCCCAGACAGAATCCTTTGTTTGAATGGAATTTATGCATCATGTATGAGATGTATGAATATGCAACAGGCTATTGTTTTTAAGGGTTAATCCTCTTTTTTGGGCTTATATTGCCCAGAAAGAGGTACCTGGACTGTCCATAACTCTTTGTTTCTATTGTCTCATATTGTCCTAGTCCAAATTGTCCAAATTATTATTACTCTAATTATATTACTATTTTTATAACCATTTTGTTGCTATTAAACTTTTAAAATTTTAAAAAACAAGTGATTGGCTTTTTTCACAAACCTTTCAGTGTGGAGCACTTCATCCCTGGAAGTGCTCAGATCCCACGTGGATGTGGCACTTGGGGACAAGGTTTGGTGGTGGCACTGGGTTAATGGTTGGACTCAAGGACCTGAGAGGGCTTTTCCATTGTAGCATTATGGGATTGGAGCTGCACCTTGAGTACCATGCACATTTCTGGCCCATAGATAAGTAAATAACTCAATAAGTTATGAAATAATAAATTAATCAGCAATGCAGTCTAAGTCAAGAAAATTCTGAGAAAAATCATGAAGCCTAAAATAGTTACTCTACTAAGAATTCTAGGATATTTTCAGAACAGAGACAACTACCGTTTGAAGATGTTCTTGCTTATCTTTGCTATCTTTAAGGTCAGTAGCTAAACCAATCAAGAGATCCAATCTAATTATAAACTTAATTATCAACCCAAAGGTTACTGAAACCAAAAAAGCTGTTTACATTTTATATCCAGTTTGCTTAAGTAAATGGAATGGACTCCTTATCTCTGTAGGTTTTTTCCAAATCTCAGAATTGACTTTAATCAATTAAAATTAAATTTCCAGCCTCACTGACTCAGTTATTCTTTGATCCCTCGTGCCCAGAGCCCTGGGGGCTGTGCAGAGGCACCAGACTCTGCTCTTTGCACCTTGTCCAGGTGACTCTCTGCCCATAAAATACACAAAGGGACACTCTGCCTTTTGGTGCATTAATCAGGTTAATTGGATTTCCCTCAGTGTGGGAAAGGCCCTGTGCTAATTACTCAGTGCAGGGCGTGCCTTTGAAGGTATTTATGTAATGGTTTTCCTAGACCAAAGGTACAATAAGGTTTTTTTGCCCACAAAAAATGTCAAACAGAAGGAGAAAGGGGCTGCAGTTTATCAGAAAACTGTCTTTAGTCATCCTAAGAAAAAGTTTGGGTAGTGATATTAATATTTTAAAATATCTACTAATAATATATTGTTATAATTAAATATACTTAATAATTAATATATTATTATTTAGTTATTTATTGATATCACTCAGTGATTAGAAATTTGCAGGAAAGGTGTAAGCAATACTTTTGTCTTGCCTGAAGGGAGCATAAGGAAGAAAATATTTTTCTTCCTCTCTCATGAACCCAAAAATGGGGGGATTTGCACCTTTCCTGGACGTGGGCAGGGAGGCTGGACGGTCCCAAACACTCCAGGGTGACCTGGCTGCCACATTGGCTGGGATTTGGCCCCAACCTGCTCCTCTGTTAAAATGTTTATTTAAACAGGTCTGTTTAGGAACGTTTGGAAACTTTGCTTTTTGAATTCTGAAGTGAAAAAGACCCAACAGCTTTTTTTTAAAGGGCTGTTTAAAAGCCATTTATGGAAAAAGGGACTTGAAGCAGGGCTGGAGAGGAGGAGGAGGAGGTGTGTGGTGGTGTTCACAGGGGTCCCGGGACAAGGGAAGAGATGAGAATCTTGACTCCATGTTTCAGAAGGCTGATTTCTTATTTTATGATATATTCTATTAAAAATATATATATATTAAAACTCTACTAAAAGAATAGAAGAAAGGATTTCATTAGAAGGCTAGCAAAGAATAGAAAGGAATGATAATAAAATCTTGTGACTGACCAGAGAGTCTGAGACAGCTGGACTGTGATTGGCCATTAATTGAAAACAATTCACATGAAACCAATCAAAGATGCACCTATTGCATTCCACAGCAGCAGATAATTATTGTTTACATTTTGTTTCTGAGACCTCTCAGCTTCTCAGGAGAAAAAGATCTTGGCAAAAGGATTTTTCATAAAATATGTCTGTGACAGAGGTGGGAGACTGGGCAGGGTCAGGGAGGAAAAGCGGCAGAGCAGCTGCCACAAGGGGATGTTTTTCAGAGCAGTGCTGATCTCTGCTCTCTGTCACTTTTTATTTTCCTCTCCTTATGCTTTTAGTAAACAATGGAGCCAGAGGTAAAAGTGAATGAAGATTTCAAAAGCCAGTTCAAGGCTTATCAGGAGCAACAGCAAAGGCGGCTGAAAAATTTGATGGAGGCCAAGAAGGAGAAGCAGGACAGGCAGAAGAACACTGGCAGCACAAAGGAGATTGTAAGAGCCCTGAGTGATCTAAACCTGTTTAAAAAAGGACCTCCTGTAAAGGAAGATGCCAGCAAAAGGTAAAGGTCTGGCAGCACCATTCCTTCAGGAAGTCACTGGAGTGTATTTTGCTTATGATCTCATGAAAGTCAGTATTATTAAGCTGAGAGGACACTTTCTGTTTTCACTCACTGGGCTTTCATTATCCTGAGCAGATTCTCCTTGTCCATAATTATCCTCAGGGCATTGTGCTGTGCTCTTTAAAGTCAGTATTTTACAAATGAAGGGGCAGCCAGGTACTACCTGACACATTGCAGCCTTTTGGGGTCACTGGCCCCCTCTGAACTGCTGGTTAGTTCCTGCCTAGCTTTAAACTAATAGGTTCTCTACAGGAATCACTTCCAAAGATGGACACAGGCAAAGCTGCTAATGCACAGGCCTGCAGTGGGGAAGTTTTCTCTGGGATTTCTTTGCAGTATATCCTGATTTGGTGGATCATGAGATTACCAGCACATTGGGCGTTTTGGTATGGCTCTCCCTTAATCTTGTGTTTTCTTTTGAGCTGAGTACTGGAGCAGAGATTTAAAGCCCCAGCTCAGATCATTTCTCTTCCTCCCAGGATACAGTCAGCCTTTCCCTGTGACCCAATTAAGGCTTCTCCTGACTAGAGCAGGTCTGGGGCTGGACACACCCAAAAGGTGTCTGCACTGCTGGCTGTGGGAATAAATCACATGGACTCCATTTCTTCATGGTGGAAAATTTCCCTCTTTATTCACATAACTCCTTTTTATTCAATTTTTCAGACCTTGTGTGTGACTCCAATTCCTCAGTAGCTTTCTTGCCAATTACTTATTGGTTAGCAACAAGTTGTTATTCTGTATTGATTGGTCACTCAAACCCCTGGGGTGTATGTGCAGGGAAAGTTGTTTATGAAAGATGGTTTTTATTTTTCTAACAGTGTAAAACCAGTTTATACAGGTGCCAGGTGTTTTTCACCCAGGAATAGATTGTTATGTTAATGAACTGCTTACACCAGGATTGCTTTCACATGGGAACTTGCAAACTATTAGCTTTGACCAGACCAGCCATTGATTTTAACAGAGCAGGCTTGATTTTATTAAGACTTTCTTATGATTTTTCTACCTTACTGCAGCATCAGGTGTTCAGGGCTTTGCTCTGTGGCAGTGGTGAAGCCAGGTGGAGAAATTTTCATGCATTGGTGCCTCACCAGAGCTGTCTGATTTGCCAAGTTAAGCCCCCAATCCAACCTCTTCCCTTCAACATTGTTTTCTAGTAGTCTGTAGAAGATTATGATGGAAATTTGATTTTTAAAAAATTCCTGTGAGGCTGATTCCCATAGTTCAGATGTTTGGCAGAGCAAAGGGATTTAGGTGCTCCCGTGGCACAGCCTGGGCAGTGTGCAGAGTACAGGAAAGCCCAGTAGTTCTCTGCTATTTAGAGTTCAGCACTTTAGGCCTGAGTAATCCCAGAGTTTTTATTTACCTCTCTTGCTGTGTCACTGACTGTCAAAAGTCCCCATTTGCCATGGCAGGTGTGGCAGATAGATCTGGACTGTCCTTTGCTTGTGTACTTTCAGCAGAGTGGTTGTGAGTGATCAAATCCAGGCAGGATTTGTTTTTGGAAGGGATTCACCCGGATGTTCTCTGCAATATTCCCATGACAACACATCAGAGGCTTGTTCCAGGATCACAGGACTCCACATGGCCTGCGGTGACAGTGATTTGAGTTTGTCACTGTTGTTTATAGCAGCAGTCAGAAAACATTCTCCTCTCAGAAGCCTCCCTTCCTTCTAGCCCTGGGAATTCTTTTTTCCTTCCTCCCATCCTACTTCCCAGTCTTGTTTAGACAAGTGTTTAGCTGATATTTCTGCCTTTCTGTTATGTTCTCTCTGTAACTTTATCCTCCCTTCTCTGCTTGGTGTACTTGAATGTATCTAAGTGACTCTCCCCATCATGTAGAGAATCTCTAACAAGAGCTGGGAAAGACACAGTTTGACAAAAGTTAAATTCCTTACTTTTTTTGTAGTTTTTTTTTTTGGCCTGAACAGGGCATGCAGTTTGGGAAACCACCTGAATTCCAGGCAGAGCCCTGCTCATAAGCTCCACCTGGCTTTGATTCCTTGAAGGAGAGTGAAAAGGGGCACCTTTGGCCGCCCATTTCTTTGGGCTCATTTTCTGTAGCCTCTCTAACAAGGAGAGTCACTGTGGGGTGGGATGGGAAGTTCCTCAGAGAAGACTCCAGCTCTGTGCACTTGGGATTTCTGCCGATCCTCCTCTAAGTGCTTTTCCTCAAGACTTGGACTCCAGCTCTCAGAAGACCGCACTGCTCAGGTGTGTTAAGAGCTCAGAACTTTTTTTCCACGTTAATCCCCCAACTGTTCAAACTCTTTTGGTTCAGGTGTCTCCAACTGAATCCGAGTTTTGTTGCTCACTCCTCTGAGTAGTTCATGTGGGAATAACTCAGTTCTGCCTTTGCTCACATTGCTCTTTGCTTTCCTCTCCTTTGTGAACAGCTTCCTTTGATCTCCCTTTGATTTGAAGCTTTGAAACACAAGTGCATTTCTTAATTATGCATTGTGAATCCTCTCCTAAACTGGCTGTGCTCTTTGTGGCAGTGCTTTAAGGGGTCCATGGGCAGATGAAGGGTGCATTTAAAAGCTCTCAGGCCCAATGGGTGCTAAGAGCTCGCTAAAACTTCGGAATAAAAAGATTGAGATTATTATTGAGACATCTGACTTGGCTGTGTCTACAGGTACCTACTGTAACAACTGGGCTTTATCCAAACCACATCTCCAAAGTGTAAATATTTAGAGTTAAATGAGAATCTAGGAGTTAATTCGTTTTAGGTGTCTGGGTAACTGAGATGCTGTAGATTATCAGGAACTTCCACATGGGAATCCCAGGGCACTGGAGACCTGCATCTTCTACCAGCAGCAGCTGGGGTCAGGTGGGCAGCCCAAATGTCTCCTGTGAGTGGGTAATTGTATTAAATCCCAGGTTTTCTCAAGGACTCTGTGTCAGGGAGCTCAGATAATTCTGAACTCCCACAACTGAATGGAGCCCCTGAGGCCACAGCTCCTGGATTTTATATTTCAAGGACCCATCACATCAGGGCCATAAAGAGATTAAAGTTATTAATTCTCTGGTTGTCTTAGAGAGACGAAACCTTTAAATGTTGCTAAATGTCCTGAAGAATAGGAGAAGCAGGGCTGTTTCTTTCCATTCAGAGGGCTTTTTTTTTGGTATTCTCTGTTTCTAAATGAATTCCAGAAGGCACCATTAACAATACAAACTGATGCTCACAGGGTTCCAGGAGAATCAGCTGAGGACATGGGAAATTGGTCTTTTATGAATTGCTCTAAAACATTGATTTTTTAAAAGACCCCAGGGGCAGCTTTATAGTCAATGCTCTGTTGGCTTCTCTTGGCTTTGTCAAGTACAGAAAAGAAAGCCTGAATGTCCCACATGCTGAATGCTGCCTGATTCCCTCTGAAGAGGCAGGTAAGTAACACTGCAATGACGCTATTTGGTAACCTCAATACACCTGTTCTGTGATGTTTTACCCCAGACAGCTCAAGAAAGTGCAATTTTTATTTTTTTTAAGATGTTATCTGAATAGATCAGATAATCAGCTTGTGTTCTTAGCTGAGGTTTAGGACATTCTGCCTAATTCAGTAAACTCACTCTTGATAAGCTCAGCCCATCTATCATGCAGTTGTTTTATTATTTTATTTCTAGGAGCACCTATTTGTGCATGATTTACCAGTATGGTTAATTTTTTCCCCAGTTTCTTTGAGGCTGAGAATGAGCAGCTGCAGGATCAGCTCCGAGAGCTCCGGGATGAGAACTGCAGGCTCTACAGACTGATGGCAGAGAAAGATTTTGAAATAACAGAGCTCCAGAAAAGAGTAAAGGAGGAGAGGTTGGCTCTGTCAGGTAAACACAGCAACTTTGTGTTCTCCCCATGTTGGTTTGCTTGGTGCTGATGACAAAAAAATGTCCCTGAAAAGAATAGTGCTCTGTTAAGGTACACAGTGATTTCTGTTCCTCATAAAACTGTAAACTTGCACAAAATTGCCACAAAAATAATGATGTTCCGTAGAAATAATATTTTGGAAAACTTGCTGTTAGTGTCAAAGAGCTGTGCTGCAATTTTCTCTGCTCTGTAGGGTTAAATTTCTTATTCAGGCTCCTTTTTTTTCTGCTCGAACAGGGCAGAGGAAGGATGCTGGATGAATGCAAAATTCAGCTTCTAAAGTGATTTTGGTGTTTTTCTGATAACTGAACTGTGCAGGCTGCACCTTCTCCACTGGGTGCCACTGTTGGTCAGGACAGCAGTGATGACCAGGCTTGAAGAGAAGGGCGAAACCAGCAACGAGGAGAACTAAATAACATTAAATTCCACCTTAATCCTTGAAAAGCAGCTGTAGTTTAAGTTTAGGAGAGGTGATAATCTCTTCCTGGTCAGGACCAGGAGCCAGATGTGCTGTTGCAGCTTCTCTGGCTGATGCCAATCCCTTGCCTCTGTTTTCCTCTCAGTATTGTGGCAATCCCCACATGGCTTGGGAGTGAAAAGCCTTGGGTGAGTGTGTGCAATGCATTTGAAGACCAGCAATTTAACATGGAAGCAGCAACCTGGCTTTGGTTAATTTAGTATTTACTGTGATTCTCAGCAGCCGTTATCTGTCCTGAAAACTGAGGTAAAAGTAGCTCCTAGGTGGGAGGGGTAACACAAATCACACAAAGGAGCGAGAACGGTGCTTTTGAAAATAATGAATTGATTTAAAGTGCTTTTAAAAAAGCATTTTAAACGCTTTTAAAATAAATTCCTTCAAAACAATAAATTGTGTTCTTAACAAGGTTTTTAAGCAGTGGCATAGGAACAAATTCTGTTCGCAGCTGTATTCTGTGTGGCTCCCTTAATGTCCCTGGGGCTGTATGGGCCTCAGCATTCACTTGGGAGTGATCTCTCACCTCTCATCCCACCCCAGTCCATGAATATCAGAGAAAAGTGATTACTGCAGAGGATGAAAGAGTTAAGAGCAATGACAGCAGCCAAGTTCAGTCTGCACACCCCCACCAAGGGTTTGTTGTTGCAGGCTCATGTTCCTTGCTGAGCTGGAGGTTTCTGTGGACATTGTTTGCCATGACATTGATTTTGCACTTGTACAAGAGCTTTGCTTCACCTGTGTGGTGTTAACCAGAGCCAGGTGACACAACAGCCAGGCCTGGGGTTTGCTTTGTTTGTGGCACTAATCAAACCCTCCCTGATGAGGGAGCCAGTGACGTGGCTAATTAAAAGAGTCATGCAGTAAAGCTCCCTGTGTAATCCCAAGGGAGTTATAAATAGGCACAATGAAATTTCCTGGACCTTGTCCAGGACCCAGCTGTAATATTGTGCCCGACCTTTGAGGACTGATGTCTAGAAACGTTCACACCTCTGTTCCAGCAACTCCTCCTGTAGTAAACAACCAGGCAAAGCAGAATGTTGCCTTTTTCTGTGATAATGCCAAAAAATCCTGTTCCCAGCTGTCCTTCCCAGCAGTGAGCAAGAAACACCACTGCCCTCTCTAGGTAAAAATGTGGCTACAACCACCATTAAATCTCAGTTATAGAGTATCAGGTAGATTTCTCCTTTTATATTTCTCTGTTGAGTACTATTTGCTTTTTATGAAATATTCTGGGCTGGACAGGATTTGGATTTATGTATGTAAACATTGGCACAGTGTGAAATGTGGCTGTGCTGCTGAATCAAAGGGCCAACCCATGCAGCTGGCACCTCTGACATCTCTTCCCTCACTTGTTCACTGGAGTGCCTGGCACAGCTCAGAGAGGAAGGGATGGAACAATGCAAGTTCATTGTGACAGAGAACAAAAGCCTGCTCTGTTCTGAATCTGAATCCTGCCTGTAAGATGTGCTCTCTGCTTTGATGTGTCCTTTCAGGGGTGTCTGGTTTAGCTGGAGACGTTGCTGCCACTAAAATTGTCGAGTTGGCCAAAAAGAACCGGGAGGTGACTGCTGAGTTTGAGAGTGAGAGAGCCAGAGTGAAGCAGCTGAATCACAGAGTCAAGGAGCTGGAGAGAGAAGTGAGGCATTTTTCTTGTTCTTATTGCATGATAAAACATGGAAAACCAGCCTCTGGGATAAAAAATGGGTTTGGTTCATGTTCCCATGTTGTATTTGCTCTTAAATCTGTGTTTGCTTGGGGTTTTTGTGGTCATTTCTGTCCATGATGTTCCCTCAGCTGTTTCACCTCGGCAGAGGAATCAAACTTCACCTCTGCAGGTGAATATCCTATAGGAAAGGATATCCCCAAGTTATAATGAGCCAAGGATTTATTAAACAGCAATTAGGAATGTTCATTTGTAGAAGCTCAGAGACTTTTCTACCATTTTGTCAATGCTATTTCTCTTTTTTTTTTTTTGTGAGGAGAGGCAAATTTCACACCTTTATGTCTTACATTCCCACCTCGTTAAGACCAGTCACTAATTAGTTCTTTATTCTTCTAAGCTTTTGTTATCCCTGTAATGAAAGCTGTTTTCTGGAATAAGTACTTACACAACTGAGACAACACCAAACTATATCATATAAGACAGCAAATCTTCACTCAGACAGATTAAATTTTTTACTTTACTGTGACTTTTTGCCAACCTTTCACAGAAGTAATTTTGCTCAGGTGGCTGCTGAATTGAAAATGAGATGTCCTTATGTCAGTATTTGCTTTGTCCTTTGGCTACTGCTCCTCTTCCTTACACAGTATTGGTGATTTTTTTTATTATTTTTATTTTTTTCCTGAACTTTGCTTTCTTAGAAGACATCAGTTAAATGAGTCAATAATGCTGACAGCTGCATTTTGACTCAGCCTTTCACCATCACTTATTATCATGAGTCATGCATCTACCTGAATTGCACCCCAGCTAGCTGAAAGATCAAGAAGTCATAGATTAAATTAAATTTTAGAGAACTCCTGCATAAACCCACAGTGTTCTGGTCACAGGGGTCTTGTCAAACAGTTGGCAGGTTGGCAAACAAGTATCAGGTGTAGTTTGGGACCTACAAAGTCACACAAGTAGTGGAGCAATTCATGAATAATTTAAGGAAAAATCAAATTGGTTCCTCTCCTCCACTGCAGAAGTGGAATGACCATTATTCAAACAGAAACATTAAATATTCTCAAATTTTGGCCCAAAAAGAAAGGAGCACAAACATTTCAGGAAGAAGATGAAGATGTGAATGATGTATAAAATGAAAGCAATGTTGGACACTGGGAGGTATCTATAAGAAATTCAGAGTGATATCTAGAAAACACTGTTATTTTTCCTATTTTTAGCTCTTTCCTTGCCTGAAAACTGAAAAATCTGTAAATCATAAGTATTTTACCATGATTATTTTCCCCTAAACAGAATGGAAGGTGTGGCCACTGAACAATCACTTGGCAGAGGGTGGGCCTTGTAAGCAAAGGGATGTTTGCAGAAAATTTCCTCACAACTGGAGCCAGCAGCTGCCAGCTCCAGCTGAAATTCCTTATTATCAGTTCATATAAAACTCTATGAACTCGATAGGAAGAGTGGCCCTAACCCATGAAAAAGGGTGAAAGCAGAGCTGGTTCTGGAGTGAGTTTTTCCCCAGATGCCCCTTTTTAATGAAGGAGCTCTTCCTTAGAGCCTTCTTTAATTCAGGCAAATAATCAAGATTCTCCACTCACCTCAAAGAGTGAAGTCCCAAATTTTTAAAACAACACTCCCTGGCCTTTCCAGCCCCAAACTCCTGCACTCTCATCCATTTAGAAATCTTTTCAACAGCAACACAGGGCATGATTCAGAGCAGGAGGGATTGTATGTCTGTTTTCCTTTGCTGTGGTAAGCAAGAGGAGACAGAGTCTTTATACTTAAATAATTAGTTGTTTAAAGCAGTTAAAAAATGCTGCTTTAGAGCTCCCAGCTAAAGAAAAAAAACCTTAACACCATTAAATCTGAGTCATAGGGTGTCAGGTAGATTTCTCCTGTTATATTTCTCTATTGAGTACTATTTGCTTTTTATGAAATATTCTGGGCTGGACAGGATTTGGATTTATGTATATAAACATTAATTTGAGATACTTTTGGTGATAAAATACCTCAGAAGTCTCCATACTTGAAATTTGATCCCATCTCAGCAAGTCAGAGATATCTTCTGAAGTTATTCCACAGTAAAATGTAACATGATTCTTTGGGAAGCATTTCAGAAAAAAATAAAATTAGGCTTTTCTACTGATTGTGTTTTAAAAAACAAGGGAAAATTAAGGGGGTTTTTTGGTTTTTTTTAGAGTACCTAAACACCCAAGTTATACTTTTTTGCTAATTAATACTCCATGGAGTGATGCTGTTCTCTGCACCCATTCCACACTAACAATGGGGTTCTTTTCCAGCTACAGGCAGCTGCAGAAAAAATCCATTCCCTTGGTGGTGATGCTGCAGGAATCAAGGAATCAGCTCTGAAAAAGCTGGAAGGAAACTTGGTAGGAATTGTAGTTGAAATGAGGAAATCAGCAGCTGATACTCAACTCCTTTGTAGAACAAGGTCCCTGTCACCAGTTTTGGGACCAAATTCCCCTATATCCCCTCTATGCCCCAAAAATTAGATCTGGAAAAAATAATTCAGTGATCCTGATGGATCCATGGATGTTAATCCCTTCAGTTTTCCCCTGAGGGTTCTGTTCTCACCAAGTACATTCCTCTCCTCCAAGGCTGAAAATCCAGAGCTGAAAGCACTGCAAGAAAAATTGAGCACAGCCAACGTAAAAGTGACAGAATATCGGAACCAGCTCCAGAATTTGAAGCAGGAACTGAAGCTGACCCAAAAGGTACCACTGCAGGGAGCACTCTGGGGCTGGGACCCCTGCAGGAGGTTCAGTCTTGGGAAATTGGGGGCTTTGGGCCTTTGGTTGGTCCCCATGAGTTGTTCCAGTGGAGCAGGGAAGTAATGAAGGCACAAGGTAGGGGTTGGAATTGAAATTGTGCTCCTGCACACAGGGATCTCATGTTTTGCCTCCCACTGTCCACTGGACGCAAATCCTTCTGAGTTTTAAAGTCCCAGATCAGCAGAACTGTTTGTGACATACATCCAGGTTCATTCCTCCTTCCCCATGCATTTCATTATGTATTTACTTTTAATGTAGGTTCCAGTGCCATGGGAATCAATGGGATTAAAGGTCTTGCTTGAACTAAAGCATGTGTTTAAAGAGTTTGTTGGAATGACATCCAGAATGACCTTTTCCTCTGATTCCTGATGGTTTTAAGTGTTATTATGTGCTCTGATTCTCTTTGGTTTCCCTACTTTGTGTAGGAGACCTGCAATGCAGATCAGAGTAGAGAATATGGTCCTAAAAATAGAACTCTGCTGACCTTTTTATAAATAATTTAAATGCTCTTCGTACTAAGTTTGGCTGTGTCAGAATTTTGCAAGGGAGATTGGTTCAATTCCTGGTGTGTATGAGGACAATACCTCTTCTCCTGGTTAATTATGGTTAAATATTCATCCTATCAAAAATAATTGTGTATATTGAAAACTGCTTATGCTCCCTGTTAGAGAGAGCTGCTTTTCCTTCCCTTTCCCAAACACATCCTTTTAAGCCTTATTGTTGATGTTAATCCCTTTTCCCAGATTTTAGCCAAAGAAGTTGGGGAGGATGTGAATATCCAAAGTCTCTTGACCAATTCTGGCAGCTGGCGTGGGCGAGCTCAGCAAATTGTCCTTCTCCAAAGCAAGGTGAGTTACAGCCCTGCACAGTGGCTGTAGCACATTTCAGCTGGAATTCTCTTTCTAAGTACACATATCACCTGAAATTAAGGTAAAAATGCTGTTAGTTCTTCGTTAATTCCTAACACCTCTCTGTTGATGTGTGCACACCCTGTTAATGACTCTGCAGCCCTGCAAGCTTTGGTATTTCAGCTGGGAATCTTTCACATCTGTGTCAAAGGAAGGAGTTCAGTGACCTTGGAGAGCTGTGGCAGCCCAGTTCAAGTCCCAGGGTGTTTTGAAGGTGCCTCTCTCCACTGAGAACAGAAGGAGCCCTGTCGGTGGCTGTGCTCTGACTTAGACACCTTTGTTCAGTGCTTGAAGTCGGATGGGAAGAATTGAGGCCAGATCAGGTTTTCAAGTTGTTCCCTCAGGAGCTTCAGTAAAATCTTTAACTCTTGAGTCTTCTGAAGGGCAGAGTTTAGCTGAAATGTCAGCAGGAGGCAGGGAGGCAGTTTTGCCTGCATCTAAATAAAACTTCTCTCAGGCAATTTGATTTGTAATTTTCCCATTTTCCTGCTGTTCAATTATATGCCATCAAACTGTGATTTTTTTGCATTCTGAGATTTTTAACCTCTGCTTTCCTTTGAGAAAATTCCATTTCTCCCTGTTTTATCCCTGCCTGGAGTTCATCTGACCACTGTTCCTACTGTTCTCTGCTCTAATGTGCAGATTTCTTTCTGATCCAGACTCCTCAGGCCCCTTCTGTAGTCAGTGGGGATCTTGTAAATCCAGTCACTGGATCAAAAGTGAGGCAGGTTCCTCCAAAGCAGGGCAGAGGAACTGAGCTCTGGAGGTGCCCAGGTGCTTCCACTGACTATCAAAGCAACCTGCAGTGAGCAGTTGAGAGGTGAGTTCCCTTGGATTCACACAACAGCAATTCCAGTGCTCTGGAGTGCCTGTGTGGCCTCCAAATGTGGCTCCACAAAGGCACAAACCTCCCATGTGTCCCAGTTCTCCATCCTGCACAGGTGCCCTAAAATCTGCATGTTTATTAGCAGCTAAATTTCAATTTGAAAGACCAGACAGTGCTAGTGTTAGTTAACCATGAAAATATCAAGAAATAATCTGAGCTGCCTTTGGCTGTGTCCTCTTTGCCCTGTGCCCCTGGTAAAGCTCTGGCTGAGTTGTCATTATTGTGCCATAGGTTCACGAGCTGGAGCATAAACTGAATCACCAAAAGATGAGAGCTTCACTGCTGGAGATGGATGAGGGACTGCTGGCATTTCCTGATGCAAGGAAATTGTCAGTCCAAGAGAAGAACTTGCTGAAGATTCGCAGCTTGGAAAAAGAAAAGAAGGAATCTTTGGAGGTAGAATCCTGTGAGCTGACAGAGAGTTCTGTTTCCAAACAGGGTGTGGAGCAGTGTGTAATAGCTTGTTCTGCCTTCAGGGTGCCTTACACCCTACCTAAAACCATTTCATAAACCCACTTGGTCTGGTGGAGGAAGCTCTGCCCCACTTCACAGCCAAGCCCTGCTGCAGCTGCACCCAAAGTCCTTAGCAGCCCTCTCACCCCTTGGCCACATGTGCCACATTCTTCATCCCAAATACAGACATCCCCTCACACTCCTAAATCTGTAGGGCTCTGGGCTTCTCCATTTGAACAGAATAGTGGAGAATCAGAATCCAGAATAATGGAGAATCTACCCAGACCACCTGGATTCCTCAGCAAACAGACCCTTTTTGGATGTTGGCAAGCAGGCAGCCAGTAGCATTTATAATTTCTACTTCCCTAGGAGTTGTACAGTATTCCAGTCCCATTTTTTAGATTCTACCAGGTAATGTGTGAGATTCTTTTTGCTCACCACAGCACCTGGGGCTTGGTGGTAAGTTATAACTTTCATTTCCTTTTACATCACTGCAGAAACTCTCTGAGCAACACAACACTCTCCAAAAAAACCATGAGGAATTGAAAAAAAAACTTGATGCCTTAAGAGCCAGGAACCAAATGCTGTGTGGAGAAGTGAAGATGCTGAAGGGACAGATTGGAACCTTGCTGGAGAAAGGGAAGCACGATGATGAGCTCATAGATGCCTTGCTGGTACAGTCTGTGGTGGTCCCAGCCCTGTTCTATAGGTGATAAAACACAATGTCCTTTCGTGGAACACACAGCCTTAGGGGGTACAGGAGCCTGATGGATCCAAGTGTGACAGCCAGAGGTTTTCCTGTCAGCTGAAGTCCTCCTGCATTTTGGATCAGGTCATGCAAGGGCTGTGAGACAGCAGCAGGTGTGACAGTGACAGCCAAGTGGCCCTGAGCTGCAGGGACTGGCGGAAACATTTTGCAGAAGGATTGAAGTAGGTAGAGGAAGGGCTTCAGTCCTGACCCAAGGCCTGTGTTCTTTATTCTGCTTTCAGCTCCACTGGTAGATTTTTAATTTTTTTTTTCCCTTAGAATGGCTGCAGTCCTGGAGGAATTTTTTTGTTTGTAACAAAACTTCCATTTATTTTGTTACACAGCCCATAACACACAAGCTGAACCATGAGCACTAAACCATGTGCACACTCACATGCAGGAGCTGAGAGGATTTGGCCTCTTCAAAACCAGGAGTTTTAACAAAGGCTCAAAGATGCTGAGAAAGAAATAAATGGCTCCTGTCATGGTCCTGCCATGGTTTTAAACACCCTTCCTCAATTAAAATAGCAAATTTATTAGAGATAAAAATAAATTTATACACCACCTCCTAGCAGGGTTAATTCTGTGTTTCCTGATCCAAGTCCTCACTAGTTTCAAGCCACTCAGATTTCCCTGCTGCTGTGGGTAGGTTTTAGCTCAGCTGGCATTCACCCTTCTCCCACCAGGCCCTGTGGGTGCTGACCAGCAGATTAGGGGTGCCACGGAACAGTTGTCACTTTTTGAGTGTTCCCACTAAAATTAGTACAGAAAGATGCAAGTTTATTTGGGAAGGGATGGTTAATCTCTTTTATCCCTTCTATCACAAAAGCACTTTACTTGCAGGTTGTTGGCCTGACAGAACAAACTGCCTGATAGGTATTAGATTTGTCAGTGTGGAAAAAAAACCTCCAAAACTACTGGTGAAACAGCCTGGCCTCATATCTGTCACCCCACAGTACCCTCAGCTTTTAATATCACTGTCACAGGATCTGATCATGTTCTAATTCCACAAAAAGCACATTGAAATCTTGAGTTTCATTCAGTTTATGGAAAAAAAGTCACTTCTTTATCAAAGGCTAGCCTTTCTTGTTCTGTTTTCTGCTACACTGAGCAGCAGAGCTGGCAGCAAATTGAATTTGACCATTGCTCAGGTCAACATAACAAATCAAATTGCCAAAGTGACACCAGTGACACCAGTGTGATCCCACTAAGGAATGGGCTTAGGGCAGGGGCTTGCCCTGCCATTCCTAAATGGATATTTGTCTTGGGGGGGGTTTAAAATAATGATTTTGTACCAAATAAAGATCTCACCTGTTTCTATTTTTACCAGAGCCAGCAGAAGCAAATGCAGGAGATTTTAAAGGCCCTGAGCCAGAAGAAGGGTGAGAACAAGATGATGGACCCTGAGATTCAGAAACAAAACACCCTGATAGATGAGCTCAGGCAGTCGGTGGCTGACAGAGAAGCAAAGGTTAAAACTCTGGAGAAGGAGATTGGGCAGCTCACACATCAGGTAGGCAAACAAATTAATGAGAGGAGCGCACTTGGTAATCACTTCACATCTGCTCTTCCTCTTCCTTGTCCCTTCTTATCTGAGATGGTTGCTGCCTCCAGACAGGGATCCCTGTCCTGCTGACAGTCTTTCCTGATGGGATGATAAAGCAGGGATTCTCTTTTGTAACTCCTCTGGTTCCTTTGTGCATAACTCAAGGCACTTTCAGCAGCAGCAAACACAGAAATACCAATCACAGCCACACATGGGCCATGTCAGGACTGTCACTGACTGACAGCAGGACTTGGGGCTGCACTGGGGACTCCTCAGTGCTCAGCACCCTTGGATGCTGCAAACAAATGTGTCACACCAACATCAGCAGCTGCTGCTGTCTCACAGTCAGGATTTGTGAAAAGTATTTAGCCATGTCATTCTCATTGATCCAAAACCCTCCTGGGGTTATGGTGAGGTTGTGAATCTCCCAAATACCTCAGGAATGAGGGCTGGAGCATTGAACCCAGGATCAAACCTGGGTTAGGGACACAACCCACAGTGCAGCAGCATCACTGCCAGCACAGTTGGTTTATTAATGCACTCTGATTTCATATGAAACTGCCCTTTTTACTGACTTCTGCTTTGTTTTCATCCTGCAATGGATGGGAATTAAAGCAGAGCTTCTGAAAAGGCCCTGTAAATCAAAAGTTCTGGCTTGCTTGTAGCAATAATCAAAAGCTGCTGCTTTGGCATTGGTGCAGCTGTTTTCCTCTGAACTGTGTAATTGCTTTTATAACATGCTCCACCATTAACAGAAGAAATCTGCCCATCCATAGGACAAGTCAGGAGCTGCTCATCCACCCCACTCTGAGCACTTAGGATCACCTGAGGCTGGAAGGACAGAATCTGCCCGGTAAGAAGATCAGAAAGTCAATATTTCGAGTTGTTTGAGTAATCCAGGAGCTTGGTTTTCCCAGGGAGTTTCATCAAACCACAAGTGCTTTGTGCCAACAGCCTGTTTGCAATATATGGGAATCTCTAATCACATTATCTCTTGGACTTGTGTCCTGGAACTGAGAAGGATGTACAGACTTGCAGACATGACTAGATTTGGCATGGTGGTAGTGCAGCTATTTCTCCTCCTGCCGCTCAGCTAATGTTTATGTGGTCAGCTTAAGTGCCTGGGAATCTTTTCCCTTGTGAGACACGAGGCTTCTAACGAGCAGATTTCTGTGAGCAGGGTGGGGAATGAAGGCAAAGTGCCATTTTAGGTAAGCACTAAATCACTGGTGCATTATTTAAATCAATAAATGCTCTTTGAGTAGGATTTGCATGCAGAAATGTTGAAAACACACCACATCATTTGTTCTTACCAAACACCTTCTTTAAAGCCTCGCTGAGGACTGTGTAAATTACACTAATCTTAGTGCAGCAATAAATCTGATTTGTGTTTACACTGATGTGACTCTGGGTCACTCTGGCTGTGTAAAGGGACCATGGTACCACAGCAAGTTATATCCTTTCCTGTTAAATTGCTGCTGAGTTTGTTGCTAAAGAGTTCATGGTCTAATTGATAGTGAGGATTTGAGACTGGTCTGATGGGGATGAGGGAAATTTTTCATCAAGATAAAGTTACAACTGATCTCTTCTGTGTAATTTCCTACCTCATTACTTTAGACACCCAATTTGGCTTTAAAATCAGCTGAGTATCCCTAAGTAGAGGATTAGTATAAAATTTAGGAAGAATTCTGTAGTTTTGAGTTGGAGTTAAAACATCTTTAATTTGAAAGTTTCTGCACCCTCCTGGCTGTTATAATTCTCCCCCATCTAACTCTGCAGAATTTGTTGTGCTCTCCTGGAGCAAATCTATATTTTATCCCCTTTTTTTTTACCTCACATGTCTGCTGATGGTAAGCAGGAACCAAAGCTGGGTAATGGCTTTGTGGAAAGCACTAAGTGCAATGCATAAATTATTGCTTGTGTACAGGGCCAAGGGCTCTGTCATGGAAAGAGCTGACGTGTCAGGTGGGCAATGAATGATCCTGAAAAACTCTGAGAGCTGTTAATAACTTGGTCAGCAAGGCTCATTCCTTCCATTAACTTTAATATGCTGATGAACTCTCAATTCTGTTTGGCTGTAGTGAATCATCTTTTCCTATCAGAAAAGGTGAAATGAAAATCTCTATACATAGATGCTAAAACTTTTGAAGATGGGCAGAGTAAAAATCTGCATTTTTAGGCTGGGCCAAGGCTGTCAGTATGAACCTTAACTTGATTTTAGGATTGACCACTCCTAGCCCAGAAGGCACATCTATCATTTCCACAATTCTAAGGCTTTATCTTGTTAGCTACAGCTAAAGTAAGGAACCGTGGGGTAAGTCTGCAGGGACTTGGCTTTGGGCAGCTGAATTTGTGTTGAGGAAATGAGCATCCACTGAAATGGGGTGTCCCAAACAAACACACACCTAAATGGGATGTCCCAAACAGACACACACCTAAATGGGATGTCCCAAACAAGCACCCACTGAAATGGGATGTCCCAAGCACACATCATTATACGCAAAACTCATCCAGGCTGGCAGTGATACTCCAGTATTATCAGCTGGCTCCTCCTCTTACAGCAGTGAGCCTGACAGATCTTCCTGAGGGTTTTCACAAAGCAGATTTCATCAAGCTGTGTGAAATACATAAAGCTGTGTGAAATACATAAAGCTGTGTGAAATATATTGTAAAGGGCATTGGGAAATGCAAGTTGTGCCCTGCATTGCAGAGCAGGGGTCGCTTTGTTAGGAAAATCTGTGACATGCAAACCCCATCAAACTGCACAGAGCTGGGATTGCCTCTCCCAGTGCTGGGTGAAGGTGTGAGCTGAGGGAGCTCTTCCCCACAAAACACAGCCGCTGGGGAAGGACTGGAATTTTGGGAAGCCTGCCCTGTGTGAAGCCCTAACCCAGCTTTCCTCCCCCCAGCACAGTGTCCGCGATGGGCCAGACGTGCTCGTGGAGTCAGCAGCCTCAGAGCCTTTCTTCCTCATCCCACCTGCAAGGTGGGTATATAAACTTCATTATCAGCAAGGAAAGTGCTCTGCCATGCTCTGCAAGCTGCTGGAAATCCTTGCCTTGCTTGCCTTGTTTCTGTAATGAAAGCTTCTTGCACCATCCCTCCTAGCTGAGGCTGTCCAAGAGCTCTAACATCTGATTTCTCTCTTAATTCTGTAATTGACTGCTTGTTTGACATCAATTTTTTCCATTTTTACTCCCAACCACCAAGATTTCTCCTCCTTTTTTTTTTTGTTCTAAAGAAGGTCTTCCTGAAAGCAGAGAGGTCAGAGAAATAATGAACTACATAATAATGGGATGCATGGGAAAACTGCCCCTTCCTTTCAGCACATTTTGGCCACAAGAACAGCCATTGTGCAAGTGCTGCCTGAAGCCTTTCAGAGGGAGAAAATCAATAGCAGGACATTTAATAGTTTAGTGTAGCACTTGGGAGATAGAATCTCCTTTTACTTTGGCAGTAGCAGTGGGAGGAGAGTCAGGGATAATGAATTGATCAGAGGTGGAAGTTTGTTTTCAGGGGTGATGGAGAGGGGAAGCATCGTGAAAGCAGCTTTTTAATGACACTCCCTGTGACTTTATAGCCAAATATTTCTGTTCTATTTATTGCAGTCTAGAGATGGGTGCTGGGGGGAGGTAGTGAGCCTGGCTCTGCATTCTGTCCTCACCTTCAGACAAATGTATTGGAGATAGTGCTCAAATCCTGCCTTTGTTTAATTCCTTTTATTCCAGAAGCGGGAACCAGACTCTCTGTGCTTGTGCTTTCCTCAGGTCTGCTGACACGGACAGCTTGAGCTGGGAAGTGCTGCTGGGAGAGCTCATAAGACAGAGGCTTCTGTGCCAGCCTGCTGAAAAGGAGAAGGGAAAGCTCCTGGAGCTGCTGGCTGTGCTGCAGAAAAGGTACAGCCTCATCCTGCCAGCAGCATCCTCTGTGGGCTGCTGGGATCAGGGAGCACTGCAGAGCCTGGGACCTGCACTCCAGTACATCACACGCTGCCATCCTCGCCTTAAATAGGGGCTTTTCAATTTTATTCTGCTCAATTTCCCTGCCTGGCTGATGATTCATTCTTTTTATTATTCTTTTAGAACAAAGGGCAGAAAAAAATGGAGCCATCTTCCAGCTTGCTGCACCTAGATAAAACCAGAATTGCTGTATTAATGTATGCATGGCTTTATTGAGGCAGCAATATTATTCATCAGTAGTAAATACTGTAATTATTGTTATAATATTCTCTTCCAAAGCTTTTCACATTCTTTTGAAGTTCCATTGTATCCTTTTCTAAATGAATTTATTCTGGTTTAACAGAGGCATAGCAGTGATTTTTTTTTTAATTTTGTTTTCTATGATTCAATTCAATGTAAGATGATAAAAGCCAACCATGTCTTAGGAGAGAAGAGAAAGCAAAGTAATTTTTTTGACACCTTTCAGTTACTGTTTTTTTCCCAGTATGTGTTATTTGATTCCCAAATCTGTATTCCAATATTGGGAGTATATTCCTGTCTGTGTGCTTGTCAATACAATAAGCACTGTTTGCTTACTTGCTTTCATTTACCACAGTCATCATTCTCACTTGTATCACTTTTGTCCTGCATGATTAATCACAGTCAGAAAAAAATAGATTTTTTTTCTTTTAGAACTGTGGAAAAGGTGCTTTTAAAGGTAAATTCTGGAAATACATGCTGGGAAAAATCTTTTTCATGCTTGTAAGCCTGGTGACTTTAATAGAGCTGTGCAGTCAGATGAGGATGGGGCTGTGAGTGGGAACTGAAGTGTGGCCACCACCAGCATGGGGTAATGAAAAACAGAGTCAATGAAATGCATAGTTGCTTGTAAAATGTGCCATAAACTGATGATTCAGCAGCTGCACAGTTATCACACATTTATCAAGCAGGTAACATAAATTTTGTGAGACTGTGTGCAATAACTCTTGGAAGACCTCAGGGTAATATAGCACCAGTCAGATTTGAACGTGAATATATTTTCAAAAATCAGGTTTTCTTCCTCTTCCCTCCACTGCTGGGGTGTAACAAAGTTCAGGTAACACAGATAATGCTTAAATCAAGAGAAGAGCCCTGGGAATTGTTACAAGGGGGATTTTTCTACAGCATTTTAGTTTAAATTATTCCTATTGGCAGATGATTCCATTAAAAATCCCACAGATCTTGCCATTTTTCCTTCAGTTTTTGTGCAAAGTGGGTGCCAGAGGAATGCCAGGGTCAAATGAAAATTTATTGAATGCAGAACCACTGAGAGGAATAAAATGTCTCAGAGCACATCACCAGCCTGGGAATTCACTGCCACAGGAGGTCGAGTCTTGCCTGTAGCTACATTTTTAAACCAGCGATATAATTTTATTAGAGTTGTAATAAATTTTTTTTAGTTATGCCAGCTAGGAGGGAAATAAACTAATCAAGTGTCTTGATTCAGAGAGTAACCAGCTTCCACCCATGGGGTCAGGAGGGAAATGCTCTTATTCAGTCCAATCCAGTGAGTCAATCTGTGTTTCTTTTTAGCTTTAAACTCCTTGGAATCACTTGGTGTCAGTCACTGCCCCACTGGCAGCATCTGTGGGTGCACATCAGATTTTTGCTGTTAATTCTCTGAGATGTTACTCAGGATGGAGAGAGGCAATTTGCTTTTTTGGGATGTAACCACCAGTTTCTTTTCCACTCTCTCCCATCCATGGTCATGTCTAATTGCCAAGTTTATTGAAAGCAGAAGTTTCTTTTCTTCCTCTCAGATAACTGACGCAAATGTTAAACTGTGTTTTTGTAAACTATTTGCCTTCCAAGCTGTCCCAGAGTGGCTAAAAAATTCAGTTTATTATTCCTCTAATAAAAAATCTCTCCTCAGCAATCTGCAGCTTCCCTGCTCATCTGAGGGGTGAATTCACACAGGGAGCCAGAATTAAGGGATCTGAGCGAACAAACCCATTGTTTCTAACTGTACTCGTCAGTTAATTCTCTTTTTGCATATTTAGAAGATGTCACCTGATACAATTTCACTGGGATTTCTGCCTTTGGATGCATGGAAAGTTCTTTCCCTTCTGTTGGAAGAAGCAGGATTCAGTACCAAGACAGATTTGACATGACACAAATCAGCTGAACATTTTTTTTAATTTTTTTTTTTTGCCTGTCAGGGTGGAGGAAAGCAGCGACAAAGCCTTGGAAGCTGAGAAGAAGCTCCAGGAAGAGCAGTGGCAGAGTGACAGCTTGGAAGAGCAGTTTGAAAAGCTGCAGGTGGATCCAGAGAGCAGCACAACTGCCCAGGAGCCTGCCCTGAGGAGCAGAAAAGGTCAAGGGGAGCCCTCAGCTATTTTATTTTCAGGGTGCCCCATGGCAGGGAGGAATGATGAATCTGACTCCATGCTCTTAGAAGGCTGATTTATTATTTTATGATACTATATTATATTAAAGGCTAATTTAGTATTTTATGATACTATATTATATTAAAGAATACTATACTAAACTATACTAAAGAATACAGAAAGGATACTTATAGAAGGCTAAAAAGATAATAATGAAAACTTACAGAGCCCTTACAGAGTCCCAACACAGCTTGGCTGTGATTGGTCAATGAGTGAAAACAACTCACATGAAACCAGTGAAACAATCTCCAAACACATTCCAAAGGAGCAAAACACAGGAGAAGCAAATCAGATAATTATTGTTTTCATTTTTCTCTGAGGTTTCTCAGCTTCCCAGGAGAAGAATCCTGGGCAAAGGGATTTTTCCAGAAAATGTGACTGCCACCCTCAGCCACAGCCACGTCCCCTATTTCACCTCTGGCCTTTACAGACAGTGACAACATTTGTGCTCCACCTGCCAAACCCAGCCCAGTGCTTGACCTTGCACATGGTGATGGGACCTGCTCAGAGCCAGCAGCAAGGCAGGAGGCAAAATCCTGGCCCTTCTCCACCAAAGAGGGTTTTCCCACAGGTCTGAGTGGGACCAGGATTTTTGCAGTGTGTTTCCATGGGATAATTCCAGAAAAAAAAGCTTTTCCCTGCTCTGTGCTGCCCCCAGAGCTCTTTGCACTCGTGCCTGAGGGATTCAGCTGAAGGTTAAGAGCAGAATTAAAGGACATATCCCAATTTAAGGCCTGTCAGTGCCTATGAAAAACTATTGCTGGTGATGAAGTAATTAGATCTGATGTAATTTATTATCCCATGAACGTGATAATCTCCTGCTATAAATATGAAAGCCTCCCTGGCGTAGTTAAAGAAGAAGAATTCATGGTGGATGTTAAATTTTTATTTCCCTGATCAGATCCTTTTATTGCTTAAGGACTCTGATTCTGTAAAGTGTCTAAACCAATAAAATGGCACATATTCTTAAGGAAAATTTTCCAGTGGTTTCCCTTTTTATGTGTATTTTCATAAAGTGATAAGACTTCAAATGCCAGAAGATGAACAGCAGGGAGGGGAATTTCAATTTGGCAAATGTTGGGGTGGTGTCAGGCTGAGTTAGGGTGACCACAGGGCTCATTAGAAACCTTGGATGAGCCCTTCAGAGGAACCTTTATATGGAATGGGGACTGAATGGGTTCTTCAGACCTGCTTCTCTGTGTAAAACATGGATTTGTTCCTTAGAGCAGGATTGCTGTGTCCTGGGAAGGGGCTCCAGCCCACACTGACTCATTCTCATGTGGTTTTTTATGAGCCCTGATTCTTAGAGTTGTCTCACCTGTATTAGTTGAGAGCAGAAAAATTTAGATCCCAGAAGTCTGGGAGCATTTTGGTGCTGTTTTGTACAGAATTTAACTGAGTTTCTGAGTGCTCAGACTTTTACACAACCTGGTGAAGTGTTGATGTGTTCTGTTATCAAATCTTCCCCTTGCAAGAGAGACAAACTCTCCAAGTCCTGAGGCTTTTTGGTCAAGTTTTGTTGTGCTGTAGTAAAGTTTTAGTAACTCCCCTCTGCTGGCTGGCATTGCTGTTTTCACCAGTGACAGATCCCTTCTCACTAAATATTTAGTTCATTAATCTCCTCTGCTTAAGGACTAAAAGTAAAAGTAGAAAAGGATTGGCAGTAAGGCTAATAAGGAGAAATCCTCTCTAAATCCATGAGATGAGTAGGTAACAATCTATTTCACTCCCCTGCTTTGATGAGAGCTTTGTGAAGTGCCAAAATTCGAGTTTGTACAAGAACCAAGTCTGTAGTACACCTCTTCAGCAGAACATGGAGGTTATCTCAATGCTTTCATGCCAGTGGTTGAGGAAATAAGAAAAAATGAAAAGCTTCAGTACAAAATAGAGACTAGAGAACCTGCTAATTAACATAATATTTTCCTTTCTTTCTGAAAGTACAAAATTGTAGGGAGCTGATCTAATTGCTAGTCTAATGTTTCTGGTCCCTTCAATTCAAGGGAAGTTGATAATGATGCTAAGGAGCTGCAAACAACCCAGTTGTGTTTTTAAATCATTCAGGCTTTTCATTTTCTGTGCTTTTTTTTCCTGTTGTATCCAAATTCCAAATTATCAAAGAATAATCCCAGAGGAGGGATAGGTAAGTAACAGAAGGTTTTCCTCAGCCCTGGAAAGCACAGCCTCAAGATCAAAAGCATTTTTTAGCTGTACAATGCAGCCTTTTCTTCTCATTTGTTTTTGTCAGAGTTCAGTACTCTCCAACCAGGTTCTTTCAGATAATTCCACACAAGGAGGATTTAGTGTTTTAATACCAAATTTGAAGATATTTGATGTTGTGAGGGAAATGAACTGGGGACAGGGTTACAGAAATGTGCCAACATGACAACACAAGCACAAACCAGCAATTGCAGTGTTCAGTAGGAGCAGAGCACAGATTCCAGCCTGGCTGTTCCCTGTCCTGGTGCTGGATTCCCACTCATAAGGACTGCAGCCAGCTCCAGCCTTTTGTTCTCTTCATTGAGCTGCTTTCCCCATTTTTATAATTTATTTGGGGCTGATCCACACAAATCTTTCCCTCACGTTATCTGTCTCCAAGTAGGTAGTGCTGGCTATTGATTGTTTCAGAGAAAGCAATTTATTTACGTTTACTAGAATGATTCAGCCTTCTGTCTAGAGCAGAGATCACCCTGCAGTCCCTCAGGGCTGGGATGAGTTCAGCATCCTCTGCAATAGCTCTGCTCCCTTCCTGCTCTCCTTTCTGAGTTCCCTGAACACTTCTCTGCTCCTCCTTCCACTGCAGGGATTCACTGGTCACAGGTTTTGCTTCTCCGGTCCCAACTGTAAATTTGAATTATATGTTTCTCTATCACCCTGAAAAAAGTTTCTGAATTCTTTTGGGATGACCAGAGCTGCATGTTTTGGGTAGATCTTTATTTAGGAAAGCATTCCTGAGTGAGAACCTTGGTTTGAAGTACATTTAACCTACATTTTGTTTATGCTGAGGATCAAAGTGCTTTACAAAAGTTGTTTCAATGGGTGCCACGTGCAAACTTTGTCCCAGACATTCAGGAAGCCACAGCTGTCATAATCTGAAACACAATTACAAGATTACCATCAAATTAATCCTTTTCAGCTGTTTGTAACCTCTTGTTTTGGTCACTTCACTATTTTGAATTCATTGTTTTCCTCCCTACATATGTAGGCATGTATTTAGCCCTGAAATGTAAATACATCATGTTTGCATTTTGCTGGAAGGAAATTAAAATAATTCTGTCATATATTTATGATATGTTATGGATGTAACATAGAATTTAGGAGATTAAATATTTATTTAAGAGATTAAGTACATTATTTGAGAGAATAAATTCAGTGGTTTTTGACACTGACTCAGCATGCTGCCAAAACTGATTTGCTGTTTTGCTAAAACTCCATTCTGTGATTGAATCCACAGCCCAGCCCAGCCTCCCCTTGCATGTGAGTGACAGAGAGGAGCTCTCAGCATCCCTGTCTGAGCTGCCCCTGGAATCTCAGGTGGAGGAGCTGAGCAGGAGGTATGTTCTCCCTTTCTCCATGCTGGGGTTACTCTGTCCCGCCTCAGGGAGAGGAGGAGCAAGGGCTCAGTTTGCTCTTTCTCAGGGCTCTGGGTTTCGGTGTTTTGTCCCCAGAACACAGGTGACTGTTCTCAATTTGCTTTGAAGCTCCCCAGCTCACAGGGAGGTTTTTCCTTTTGTTTCCTTGCAGGCTTGGCTTCCAGATGGATGAGAGCAAAAGTCTGAAGGCTGCTCTGAAGGAGACTGTGACAGCCAAAGGGGAGGATTCTTAACTGCATCAAGTCACAATGGAGGAAGTGAGGGATAGTTTTGCAGAGGCTGTTCAGCCCCACACACCAAAGAGTTAATCCAGATATTGCCAGTCCTTTGGGCTACAGAGCAGGGACAGAGCCCAGGCACCAGTGTCATTCTGCAGCCTCAGATCGTGTCACTTCTTCAGCTTTTGCAAGAGAGGATGAGAAACAGAGATGAAATACAAAAAGTGAAGGTTTTATGTGTCAGCAGTTTGTGTCTCTGAGGCTTGGCAAGCAGGGCTGGTGGGTGTCGTTTGGGAAGCTGCAATTCTGCAGGGGGATTTGGGACAAAACCTTCCAGGTTTCAGCACAGTGTTCCCTGGGAGGGCTTGATATTCAATCTGCTGCTGCCTTTATCAGCTCAGGAAGGAATTTGCTGTACAAAAGTTAGGCCAGCCCCCTTCCTTAGAACAAAACAAGCTCTGTTTTTATCCCACACTGCTACCTGCCTGTCTCAGGCTTTCTGTAGCACTTCAGTGCTCAGGACAGGATTAGGCTGACCTGGGACTATCTGCAAATCAGCTCTGGGTGGGCTCCTCTCATCATTCCAACCTCTTCCTTTGCTTGAACATGCAGCAGTTTTCTGAAACTCCACTGAGTTTCCACTGAAGAGCTATGCAGATTACCCCTGCAATGAGTCAACCTACCTTAAATTCAGCTCATTCCATAAAAAACTTGCCATCCAGGTTATGAATTCCCCGTTTCTGGGTCTCTGCATTCATCCATCAGGCAGATCTTGTTCTCCCTGGGAAGAAATGCTATAAAATGCAGGCAGGTCTTCACTGCAGCAGTGCTGGGACTTTTGGAGCTGCTGCAAACCCTGCCAGCCCTGTCCTTCTCTCCTGCAGCACAGTGAGGACACAGAGTGCAAGCTAATCAGGCATTGCCATGCAGCCTGCCAGTGCAGGGCAGCCTTGGGGATTCCAGGCAAATGGAGAGCCAGGATTTTTTTACAGTGCTGCTTTGTTTCTCACTTGAAAGTCTTGAAAGCTTTTCTTTTTTCTCCTTTGCTTTGTCAGCCGACTCGTTATGAGCCTGAAGTTTGTCAGGCTTTAACCCCAGCCAGCACCACGAGTGCAAAGTGGATTTTTGGGCATGAAAACCACTGCTCCCTTCCCCAGCACAGGGATTCATCCTGACTCCCCTGTGCAGAGTGGAAAAAAGCAAAGCAGGAGTCACTCCAGATGTGTTGTCCCTGTCTTTTTTTCCTGTTTAGGTTCAGAAATGTCTCTCTTCAAGAAATGTTTCTTTTCGAACAATTTTAGGAGTCCCTGATGGAGGAAATCAGGGAGCTGGGGATAAGCTCAGCACCTGGGAGTTAGCAGGGAATTAACCCTCCCTGTGCTCATGAGGCTGCTGCACTGCCCTAGAGCTCAGCCCAGCTCTCAGGGGCCTCTCTCACAAAAAGCAGGATCATCCATTGTAATATTTTTCCTGCCAGTAGCATCTTGTAACCCTCAATCATCTCTGGACAACTTGAGGAAGAAATCCTGAGTTGAGAGGAGCCACAGGTTTGGTTTCTGCTCCACGCTGATGTCTCTGTAGAGGGGAGGAATCCTCTGGTGGGGATTTGAAGGACCTGCAGGAGGGAGCAGATCCCTTGGAAAGGCTGCCTGAGCAGGAGCAGGGCTGTGGGAGCTGTGCTGTGCAGTGGCTGCTAAATTCAGGCTGGAACTTGGAGCTGCAGGTTCTGATTTCACTTACACAGGAGTGTGAATCAATAATATTTTCCCAGGAGCAGAGCAGAGGCATCTGCTGCCCTTCCTTGTGCCCTGGCCCAGGGAAGATGTGAAGATCAAACCTCTCTCCAGGAAAAGAGCTCTGAGTCAGCCCCTGAAGCACAGGGAGGAAACTGGCATCTCACAGAACACACATGGCTCTCCTGCAAACCTCTTCTCAAGTGCTGCAACACTCATTTCTTTAACCTTGTATTGTTTGGTGCTGCACAGAAGCATTTTCTCATTTTTTCTGCACCACCAGATATTTATCAAAGAAAGAATCCAAGCACTATAAAGCAGTTGATTTAGGCAGCCTGTACCTGTGGGCAGCTGCTGCTGATGGAAATGTGCAATCTGTCTCCTGTCAGAGTGGGGAGTGCACAATGTCCAGGGCTTCTCAGTATTTTGAAATGCACTTCCCCAAAGTGACCTGGCTTGAATTCTCCCCGTGCTGGCTCTTACTGGTTCCCAGTTTTCAAGGGATTAGACCAATTTTCTTGCAGCATTTTGCTAAATATAAGAAACCCTGGCAGACCTTGGGAGCAGCAGCCCCCTGCGCATCACTCAGAGAACAAAATTAATGACAATATTGTTCTCTCTGCCTGAAAAATCCCCCCACTGGAAATCCTCAGCCCCAGGATCTCTCCAACACACATTTCTTTCAGGGATACAGCTGATATGAAATCACCACAAGCCCCTGCTTCCCTTGGAACTTTCAGTGGTTTTTTTCCTCCATTGATAAACACCAGCCTGTTAAAATCCTGTGTTTCAGTTCAAATTTGAATTTCTCTGGCTCCAGTTTGCAACCAGCCATCGTTTTGCCTCTCTGGCTCTTGTTGATTCCCACTTTTCAAAGGATGAGACCAATTTTCTTGCAGCATTTTGCTAAATATAAGAAACCCTGGCAGACCTTGGGAGCAGCAGCCCTCTGCACCCCAACCCATCACTCAGAGAACAAAACCAATGACAATATTTTTCTCTTTCTGCCTGAAAAATCCCCCCACTGGAGATCTCAGCCCCAGGATCTCTCCAGCACACTTGTGCATTTCTTTCAGGGATACAGCTGATATGAAATCACCACAAGCCCCTGCTTCCCTTGGAACTTTGAGTAGTATTTTTTCCCTCATGGATAAATACCAGCCTGTTAAAATCCTGTGTTTCAGTTCAAATTTGAATTTCTCTGGCTCCAGTTTGCAGCCAGCCATCCTTTTGCCTCTCTCAGATAAAAGCACTGTGAGTCCCCAGCATTTCCTCACTGGGACAACCCTCATCCAGTGAGAAGTCGAGTGCCAGGCAGCTTTTTGATAAGCTCTGAGTTTTTTCAGCCTCTCACTGCAGCTGCTGGTGGTGACAGGCTAAAGGTGACATCTCTGGCACAGACTGGTGAGTACAGTTAAAGTTAATTTTACTGCCAGTATTTAGTTATGGGAACTCCTTGTTAGGATTTGGGCTGTTCTTAACTCCAAATATGAGTTCTCCAAACACTTGGAGAACCAAAATCTGTCTCCTGCCCTGGAGCTGGGCAGAGCTCCTCCATGGAGCAGCCATCAAGTGCCTGATGGATGCATTCCATTTCAAAGTACAGCTGAACTGCTGGCAAGAAATGATCTGTGATGAATTGTCCTCCTTTCCTTTGGGCCTGTTGCCAGCAGTTTACCTGCAAAGAGCTTTCCAAAGTGGCTGTAACATGAATTAAGTTGCATTAGGGTGGTTAAACATAGGCAGTACTGACACAGGAGAGCTCTCCCTGCCCTGGGATCTGCTTGGACAAGGGGCACAGGGTCAGCTGGGGGGTCAAAGCCCATCCCATGGGAATTCAGAGCTGTGGACTGGGGCTGTGGGTGGCTCCTGCCCTCCCAAAGCAGGACAGGGATGGCAGGAGGAGATGGATTTCAGTCCTTGATGTGGGAGAAATGGGGAAGAAGCAAAGGAGAACTGAGTTGGAAACTGCTTTGCTGACCCCCCCCCCAGCAGCCCCAGCCATCAGCTGCCACTGCCCTGCAAGGCACAGTGCAGGACAAAAGGGAAGAGGTTCAGCTTTAAATGGAAAAACACTCTGGCAGAGCCCCTGTGCTCTAAATTAAGCCACAACAGAGCCAAGAGGGGTATTGGGTTTCTCATTCCTCCCTTCATCCTCTCCCCTCCAGCTCCTGAGCTGGCTGCTCCCATGGGACAGGCTGGCCTCACTCACAAATGCCACCTAAATCCCTGGCATCTCCACTTACAGCTCCAAAACCATCCCAGGAGGGATCCTGGGCTCACAGCAGATCCTGGGGCAGGGAGAAGAGGGAGCTGGGGATGCAGCAAGGAACAGAGGGGTTATTCCAGCCTGTCCCTGACCTAACTGGGGCATTTCTGGGGAATATGAGGGGATTGGGAGAGGAGGAGCTGGAGAAAAGGGGGGTTGGACCTCATCCGGGGGAGGGGAAGTGTGGGGAGCCTCCTTCAGAGCCTTCCCTGGGGTGGCTGCAGGTTTGGGAGATTTGATGGGATCATGAGTGCCATGGGGGATGGACAGAGCCATTGTGGGGGTGCTGAGAGGGATCCTGGAGGTGGGGATGGATGGATGGTGGAGGATGGATGGAGCGATGATGGAGGATGGGGGGTGGATTGATGGATGGATGGATGGATGGTGGATGGTGGAGGGTGGTGGATGGTGGATGGATGGATGGGGGATGGTGGATGGATGGATGGATGGATGGATGGATGGACGGGGGATGGATGGATGATGGATGGAGGGATGATGGACGGATGGAGGGATGGATGGATGGATGGGGAATGGATGGATGGATGATGGATGGATGGATGATGGATGGATGGATGGATGGATGGATGGATGGATGGATGGATGGATGGATGGATGGATGGATGGATGGATGGATGTCACATCCCTCTCTCCTGAGCCATCCTGGTGGGACTGGCATGTTCCCAGTGATGTTTGCATGAGGAGCCCAATGGGACAACCTCTGGCTGTGAAAATAATTCATGTGAGGCCTGTGAGAACAGGAGAGGGACTCTGGACAAGGATATGGAGTGTAGGAAAAGGGGGAATGGCTTTGAACTGACAGAAGAGAGTAGGTTTAGAAGGGATATTGGGAGGGAATTCCTGGCTGTGAGGGTGCTGAGGCCTGGCACAGGTTCCCAGAGCAGCTGTGCCTGCCCCTGGATCCATGGAAGTGCCCAAGGCCAGGTTGGATGGGGCTTGGAGCAGCCTGGGACAGTGGGAGGTGTCCCTGCCCATGGCAGGGGGTGGGATTAGAGGAACTTTAATGTCCCTCCCAACCCAAACCATTCTAGGATTCTGTAATTAAAACCTTCTCTGCTTCCCATTCAAATTTCTGCTCCAGCAGCCAGGGGCTTTGTGTGGTGTCCCCATTAACATCCCCAGTTTGTCCCCTGAGACAGAGCAAAGCCCCTTTCCTGGAACCCCATCACCTTTCTCAGGCACTACAGAAGGGCCTGGCCTCAAATCCTGTGCCACAACTTCCAGCAACCCCCAAATATTTGAAAAAATATCACTTGAAGCATTTCAAAGCCATAAACACTGGGGCCATAAAACACAGAAATGTCCCCAGTGCTGAGGAAGACACCCTGGTCACATTAAAAATAAATCTTATTATAGTAAAAATCAGAAGCAAGGGGGGGTTTAATTTTTAAAAATATCTATAAATTAAAGCTATATTATTTTTGTCACCACAGCTCCCAGAGCCTCATGAAAAACCACTGCTTGGCCCTTCACCTGTGTTGCACTTTGAATTCAGCAGGATCACAGCTTTCCTCAGGATTGAAAAAAATAAATAAAGAAGGTGAAAATCTACCATCTGCTTGAAACTCTCTGAATGATGCCAGTGCCCAGGGGGAGCAGCACCATGGGGCTCTGACAAAAAAAAAAAAAAAAAAAAAAAAAAAAAAAAAAAAAAGAAAAATAATAGGAAAAATAATGGATTTGAGGGCTGCCTTTGCTTTCTGCATGGATTGGGATGGGGAGTGGCTGGGTTTGGGAGCCAGGGGGGTGACACTGATCTGCCTTTCCTCATGTCCTCCCTCGTGTCCCCACCACCACACCAAGCCAATGTCCATCTGTGTCCAGATTTCTTTTCCCTCCTTGCTGGCCACAAACCCCTGCCTGCCACAGGCACCAGGAGATGGAGGAATTGTGAGGAATTGTGTCCCGTGCTTATCTGCAGCGATCTCTTAATTAGCCAGGCAATTACGGCGAGTCTGGGAGCCCCCGGGCAGGGATGGAGCTGCAGCAGCAGGATCAGGGCTGGGGCATCCAGATTGTTATAAATACATATTATAATATTGGCCTTTCACAAATATTAAAATGGCTCCTATATGGATAATGTTAAAGTAACTTTGTTATAAAAATATAATTTTTATTTCTGTTAGACATAACAGTGAAATAACTGATAGAAATATATTTGTGTTAAAATTCCTGCTTGGTTGAGATAACATTCAATGAACATATGAAGAAGACCCCTACTACTGATATGCCAGCTATCAAACTTCCCATCAGTAAAAAACAGACCAAAGCCCAAACTAAAGGTGATAACAAGAACAGACTAAAACCACAGCCAAGAAATAAACACACTCTGAAAAGGCAGACCGAGGAGGAGCCCTGCTAAACAATTCTCAGAACATGTAAACTAGTCTGGGGGAAAGTTTAATATGCATAATTGTGAATATGTAACAGGCTGATGCAATAGAAGTGGCATATAAAGGGTGTTTCCAAAATAGCAGGTGAATGCCAAGCACCCAGCCATGAATCTTTGCTTTATTGTCTTTTTCTCCTCTTGTCCTTTATTAACCTTTTACATTTTTACAGGAGAGTGAACCTTGTTTTTCATAAGATTAAAGCTCCTTGTTAGGTGCTGGAAGTGTCAGCACACTGCCCTGGCCAGGGAGAGCCTCTCTGTGTGCACCAGGTGAAAAACAAAACCATGTTAAAAAGCTTTTTGTTCACAGCCAGTGCTACAGCAGAGCTGGGCTGATCCCAGGGCTGCAGATCCTCCCTCCCAAAACAAACCAACCACCGAGGGATTCATAAAATTCAAATTTATACAACATAAAATGATTAAAATATAACAATTTAATAAAATCTCTGCTGTGTTTCTCCATGCTGACCCCGCAGGCAGCCCAGGGGTGCTCAGGGAGGCATCCCCAGGGTGAGCTGTGCCCAGATGTCACAGGGGCTTGGTGACAGATGTGGGCACAGGGCACAGGCCTGGCTCTGAGGCTGTGCTGGCTTCTCCACCCTGAGTAACAGAGGCCACAACCCAGCCCTGCCCCTTCCTATCCCCTGCTGGAACACCCCAGAGGTGTTTTGTAGAGATCCCAGGATCTTTAAGGTTGCAAAAGAGCTCTGAGATCATCCAATCCAAGTGCTAAACCAGCACTAAACCTTGTCCCCAAAGTGCCACATTTATGGGATTTTTGGAACACTTCAGGGATGGTGATTCCACCTGCACTGTTCCAGTGCCTGACAACACTTTCAGGGAGGAGATTTTCAGTAATATCCAACTTAAATCTCCTCTGGCACATCTTGAGGCCGTTTCCTCTCATCCTGACACTCCTTACCCGGCAGCAGGAGATGCTGCAGCCTCTGAGCCTCACTTAGACATAAACCCTGCCCAGGCTGAGTAGGAACCACGCTTCCTTTTGGCTCCGTGCCTCAGTTTCCCCATCCCCACGCAATGATATCTTCCTTTGGAACAAGGCGATGGGGACAACCCCTCCTAAAAGTGGGGACCCAACCCCACCCTGGGAGGGAGCCGGTCCCTGCTTGGGGCTGCCGAGCCCCGGGGCTCCCAGGGCCGGCTCCCCTGGCTCGGGGTGAGTTTGGCAGCCAGCACGGGTCCTCTCAGCAGCTGCCGTGACAGACAGCTCCCGAGCCACCCCCCTCTGCAGTGCTGCTCTAAAATAAAAATACCTCCCGCCTGCTCCGCTCCACTCCCAGCCAAACTTCCTCCAGGGGCAAGCTGGGGGGACGGCAGCCCAAAAACACCCCTGCCCCCCTCCCCGAGCCGGGCTGAGGGATGCTCTAGGGCAAATCGGCCACCCCCAAACCCTCGGTGCTTGTCCCCTCTCCCTTGTCCCCGTGCTGTCCCCATCGTGCTGCCGGACGCTGGATCCCCGACCCTCGCCCGCCTCCCCCCGCGGCCCCGGGGCTCAAGGTCAGTAGCGGGGAGCGATGCGGGGCTGGGGGGGCCACGATGCGGGTGGTGACACTGCTGTCACACCTCGGGGCTTTCTGTCACCTCTGCGTGTCCCCAGCGCCCGGCCGGGGGCCGGGAGGGAGCGGGGGGTGAGGATGGTGAGGATGATGAGGATGATGATGAGGATGATGATGCTTCCCTGCTGCCACGGGGGGCTCTGCTGGGACCCTCTGAGCCTTCCTTGGCAGCTCGGAGCGATCAGGAGTTAAAATCACCCGAGGGGTCCCCGCCAGCCCCCGAGGTTGGTCACCGCCTGCCGCCCGCTCCCTCGCTAAAGAGGAAAAAAAAAAAAAAAGAAGAAAAGAAGCTTTGGAAAGCGTGGAAAGGAGGGGGAAAAAAGCTTTTTACAGGCACGGCCGTGCGCGCCCTCCCGCCGCAGGGGCACCGCAGAGCGGGGGCAGCGCCCGCCCGCAGCGGCCCCGCACCGGGAGGGAGTGACCGACAGCGGGGCCAGCCCCGAAATTCCCCACGGAGGAACCCCAAATTCCTCCGGATGAACACGAAATTCCTCCCGGATAAACCCGAAATTCCGCCCGAGATGAACCCGAAATTCTCTCCTGGATGAACTCGAAATTCCGCCCGGGATGAACCCGAAATTCCCCCCGGGAAACGCGTTTGGTCCACGCTGGGGGGAGATGGGGTCACCCCGCATCGCTGCCAAGGACCTCCCCCACCCCCCGCTTAAAAACCCCGGCGACCAAACGTAAAATAAACGCTTAAAACGAAAACGATAATTTTAACATTATTTTAATTTTAACATTATTTTTAATATTATTTTCATTTTAATATTATTTTCATTTTAATATGGAGTGATTTTAATAACCGCAGAAGCTTTGCAAGGCGGATGCCAGAGCAGAGAACGACCGGGCGCCTTTTGCGCCTTAATCCCTTCAGCGCTCTCAGGGATGGTGGCAGGGGGGTGTCCCTGTCCCCTGTGTCCGTCCCCCGAACCGCCCCTGCTCCTGTTTGGCAGCTGCCGGACACTCAGCCGGGGAGACAAGGCACGTCGCGCCGAGGTTAATTAACCTCGGAGGAGTAATTAGCCCTAGGGCTAATTGCTGCTGATGCCGCCGGGGGGCTGAGCCGTGTGTGCGGGCTCCTAAAGGCTCCTGGCCGGGGAAATTTGGGATCACGGGGATTTGGCAGAGCCGGAGGTTGGGCAAGGTGAGCAGGAGGTGGAGAAACCCATCGCGTCCTCTCCATCAGTGGTGTCTCCATGTCCTGGATCCCCTCCAGGGATCCAAGCAGGAATTAGAGGTGGGGACACGCTGGAGGAAGCCCATCCTGGAGCGGCTCTGAACACCCCAGGGATAACGGGAAGAACAGGAACACCTGGCCCCAAATCGCGGCTCCCGGGTGGGGTTTGCAGGAACGTCTTTGCACCTGAGTTGTGCCCCAGGTGTGACCCTTTTCTCCTTCCCTTCAGCCTCCAGGGAAGCCCAGAAAGCAGAGCTGGGGAGGAGCAGCAGCAGGGATTTAGGGTGTTTGAGGGACAGGAGGGCAGGTGAGCTCTCACCTCCCGGTTCTCCTCCCTCTGCTCTCTCCCTTGCCCAGGTGCGGATCCCTCCCTGGTGCCGGCCGGGGCTGTCACCTCCCACCATGGGGGTTAAGGCGATGCTCCCCACCTACGAGCTGGGCTTTTATGCCCTCGTGGTGACCTGTGCCGTGCTCTACAGCGGCAGCGGCATCTTCGAGGCATCCAGAGGTAACGCTGCATCCCCTGGGAGGGGCCATGGGTGTCATCCCTGGGAGGGGCCGTGGGTGTCAGGCTCCTGCTTTTACAGCTGTTGATTCCAGCGGCAGTTCCCCGGCTTTAACTGCTGCAGAAAACAGCTTGGAAATCCTTTTTAAAGGGGTTTTTTGCCTGGTTGTCTCTTTGTCCCTATTTCAACTGGCACAGGTCTCCAGGTAGCGCCACACCAGGCAACCAGCACTACCCCCTGCCTACAAAGGGCTGATTCCCTTTTTTGTTTGTTTTTGGAGTTTTTTGTTTGTTTTGGTTTGGGGTTTTCTGTTGGTTTGGTGGATTTTAGTTTGTTTTTGGCTTTTTTGTGTTTGGTAGGGTTTTTTGTTTGGAAGCCCACAAACCTGAAAACTTTATGGGATCAGCCAGGGAATGTGTAATGAGAAAAAGGCTTTGCTGAAAATTCCTGCAGAAACCTGCTGTCACTGACTCTTTTAGTTGTCTGTGGCAATCAGGCACTTTTGGGATGAGATGTTTGATGGTGGCTCATTATCACAATGATGAAGGTTCTGGGCCTGGCTTAAACCAGGATCCTGTTTCCCAGAGCTGTTTCTTTCCCTGTAACTCTGCTTGTTTTGCAGACAGCATGAACAGAAAAGCCTTTCGGGACGGCATAAAGCCAGGCTGGCACTACTTTGGCAGGAAAATGGTGAGTGAGGAAGGGTTTGGGCTTTTCTAGCTACAGACAGTCTGGGCAGGGGAGACACAGAGCTGGTTTTTCTGCTACTGCCACACTTCTGTGAGGTCCACCTGACTCATAATTTTCTCCCTAAAGTAGTGGGGAAAATACCAGCCCTGCTGAAGCTTTGTGCAGGCTGACCTAGAACAGAGACTGGACAGAGCTAAAGAATAAAGCAGGGATTTATCCAAAGGATCTCCTCCATGGATGCACCTTGGGCAGCACAAGAGCCCAGCCAGGGCTGCACCCAAGATGAACCAAAATGGCCCCAAAATGCACGAGCGCTCCCGGGGTCTCTCCCTGGGATCAGTTCTGCTCCATTTGCATCTTGCACTTCATTGTCCCATTCCAGCTTTAGCCCCTGCAGTCCCACCCTGCTTGTTTTTCTCTCTCCAGCCCACGGTGTTTGTGCTCTTGGGGCTGAGATTTGGGTCATTTGTCCTTGGTGCCCAGCTGGAGCAGGAATTGTTTTGTCTCCCTGCTCTGTGCACAGAGCTCACCATGCCCTGATACAAAGCTCCGAATTACACACTAAAGCAGCACAGAATCTGAAAATATAAAAGCCAAAACCTGAGGCATCACTGCGGGGCTGTGGATGCTCCATTTTGAGTGCACTGGGATGAGCAACCTCTGAACGTCCCTCCTGGGGTTTTGTGTCTGAGCTGAAGTGCTCTGGAGCCCTTGGGTGTAAAATGGGAAGAAAAAGCTCTAAAAGTTTTGGAGCTGGGGCCAGTAAAGTGCCTGGTGCTGCTCCTGCAGGACGTGGCTGATTTTGAGTGGGTGATGTGGTTCACCTCGTTCAGGAACATCATCATCTTCGCTCTCTCGGGACACGTCCTCTTCGGCAAGATCTGCTCCATGACCGTGCCACAGGTGAGCAGGGATTTGAGAGCACCAGGGGTGGCCTGGGATCTGTCTCTCGAAGGGTCTCTGGTTTAGTATTGCTGAAATGGCTCCCGAGGTATTAAAGAGTTTTTTGTTCTAGCTTTGCAACCAAAGAAGAAGTCGAATTTCTTCAGCTTTGGTTTTTAAGGTTGTTTATTTTCTCTTGTCTATGACATTCTTTCTCGGACCTGCTGAGATCTGTGCAGCAGGTCGGGTTGAGGCACAGTGACCTCAACCAAACTTTATGTGATCAGCCAGGCAATGTATAATGAGAAAAAGGCTTTGCTGAAAATTCCTGCAGAAACCTGCTGTCACTGACTCTTTTGGTTGTCCATGACCACCCTTGGGGTGGTGTTGGCTTTTTATACTAAAAACTATGTGTACTTTATTTACAATAATTTTCCAATACCTATCACCTATGTTAGACAGTCTGTCTCTAAACCAATCCAGAAGTGTCACCATCACAGCAGAAGATGGAGGCCAAGAAGAAGGACAGGACACGCCCAGACTCCTCCATCTTGCTTCCTGAACCCCCATTCCAAATCCCCAAAATTCTACTTTTTCACCCTGTGATAAATTCACTAACATTCTACTCAAACTCTTGTGCTTGTAACTCCTCACACAAAGTTGGTAATTGTTTCCATGGGTTAAAATCAAAGGCACAGGTGTCTTTGACTCCGTGCCAAGGTCTCTGAGCCCCTGCCAGGGTCTCAAGTCCTCCAGGGCAGCCAGAGCAATGTCCTGGGTTCTGACAGAAGGGGTTTGGGGGATGTTCTGGGCTTGGGGCTCTGACAGAAGGGGCTTTGGGGATGTTCTGGGCTCGGGGCTCTCCCCATGCTGATCACACCACTCTCTCCCCAGCACCGGGCTGTGATGTACATGATCTACGGGCTCCTGGCCGTGCTGGCCAGCATGGGGCTGGTCTACCTGATGATCATCCTGTCCCACTGCCTGCTCCTCTACTCGGTGGCCCTGGCCAAGCAGAAGTGGCTGTGCTACGTGGCCGGGCTCTGCTGCCTCGCGTCCTTCAAGGTGGAGCCCTTTGGCTCGTGGCAGGTGGGTCCTGGCCGTGTGTCTGCCCCATTTCCAGCCCATTGGTGTCCATCTCCTCGGGGTCATCCCCCAGGAGGGCTCCTGGGGCAGCCCCAGGCCCTCCTGGCCATTTCTCCTGGCTGCATCAGAGCTCTCACAGCATTTTAGAGGGAAGGGACTGTTGTGGTGTGAGCTTGGGAGTAATCCCACAGTGCTTATGTCATGTTTTGGTGGCTTCATGCTGGTCCAGAGAAAAGGTCATCTGAGTCCTTCTTGCTGCTCAGGCAGCAATTTGTCAGCCTGTTGCTGCCCTGTGCCTCAGTTTCCCCAGCTATAACAGAGCTGAGATGGATTCAGTGATGCCCATCTCTTAGGTCAGAGCCCAGCTAAGATTTTATCTCACTGGTGGGTGGAGAGAAGCCCAGGAAGGACTTTATCAAAATATTCAATCCCTCAGCAGGACAGTGCTGTCTCTCCCTGCCTCCAAAGATGGGTTCCCTCCCTCTCCATCAATCCCAAAGCAATTTGCTCTGCTTTACTCTGTGGGAACACCTGTGACAGGGTGACATTGCCACCCAAACCAAAGCCTGTGTGACCAACAGCTGCTTGGTGATGTGGCCAAGACGATCTACCACTTCCTGACTGCTCTGAGCTGCGGGAGCCAGCTGGGAAATCGAGCCCCAGTTTTCTCTTTCCAAGCTCATTAACTTCAGAGACAATTGGTGTCAGAGCATTAATTAGAGGTTTTCCTTGAACTGAAAACTAAACTGGCAGAGGTCAGGGTTAGAGGAGATGTTAGGAAAAAATTCCTCAATGTGAGGGTGGAAAAGGGGCTCTGGCACAGGGTGTCCAGAGCAGCTGTGGCTGCCCCTGGATCCCTGGCAGTGCCCAAGGCCAGGCTGGATGGGCTTGGAGACCCCTGGGACAGTGGAAGGTGTCCCTGCCCATGGCAGGGGTGGCACTGGATGGGCTTTAATATCCCCTCAACCCACACAATTCTCTGCTGCCCCTCTGTGGTGGTGTTCACAGGGGTCCCAGGATGAGGGAAGAGATGAGAATCTTGACTCCATGTTTCAGATTTATTATTTTATGATATATATTATATTAAAAGAAAACTATATACTAAAACTATACTAAAAGAATAGAAGAAAGGATTTCATCAGAAGGCTTGAAAGGAATAGAAAGGAATGATAACAAAAGCTCGTGACTCTCAGAGTCCGAGCCAGCTGGGCTGTGAATGGCCATTAATTAGAAACAACCACATGGACCAATCAAAGATGCACCTGTTGCATTCCACAGCAGGAGATAATTATCATTTTTCTTTTCCTCTGAGGCTTCTCAGGAGAAAAATCCTGGCAAAAGGATTTTTCATAAAATATCACGGCGACACCCCAGGAGTGGCGTCCCCCACACAGCGAGGCAGCACAGAAGGGACAGCACATTCCTGGTGGTAACTCTCTGTTTCTGTTAATCTCTGATTCCTGCCCAGAGCGGGTTTGTGACGGGAGCTTTTGATCTCCAAGATGTCCTTTTCTACGGAGGCTGCACCTTCACCATCATGCGCTGCATGAGCTTCGCCCTCGAGAGCTCCCAGAAGGAGGAGGGCATCTACTCCATCTTCGACCTCCTCAAGTACAACTTCTACCTCCCCTTCTTCTTCTTCGGGCCTGTCATGACCTTTGACCAGTTCCACGCCCAGGTGAGTGAGCCTGAGGCCAGGCTGGAGAAGGATTTCTCCCCAGAATTTATTTGCTTGGGGTCAGTGTCTGCAAAACCCCAAGTTTTCCAACAGTGAAGATGAAAATGGTTGTAGAACTTCTTGTGGTCACCTCTAGTCTGTGGATGTGCATTTCTGTGTGGAAGGGCATAAAGTGATGGATTTTTAACCTTCTTTTTTGGTTTTTTTTTTTTTGCCAATTCACAATGGAAGGTCTTGCTGTGACGTCCTTGCTCCCTGGGCATCTTCACTGCTCCGTGCCTCAGTTTCCTTGTGTTGTCACCCCTGCACCTTCATGGTGAGGGCCACCCATGGGATCTCTGCAGGCTGTGACAGCAAAGACATTTCTGTCTCCCATTTCTATCCAGCTGCCTCACCCAGGGAGCAGGAGCTTCCAGGGATGGTTTCTGTGTCTTTAGAGAAAGTTATTTCTCAGGAAACAAATAAGCTTGGGTGGAAGGCTGAGCTCCAGCAATCAGGGGCTCCACGAAATTCCCTGATGCCCCAAGTCTTTGCCTGTTCCTCAAAACCAAGGGAGCTTTTGGATGAGCAGACTTCAAACAGAACTGGAAAACCCCAGCAGAAGCCTGGGCTGGGACCTCTGGAGCTGTTCCACAGTCCAAGATCAAGGAAACCAGCAGTGCTGTGTCCCCCCTCACTCTTCCCACCTCAACGTCCTTCGGCACCAAGGATCAGTGCTGGCCTCCAAAGCAAGCTCGTGATGCTGGCAAAGGGAGGTGTTTGGTCAGCACTGCTAGTTTGGAGGATTCCTACCACAACACTTGGTTCCTTTTGTAGAAGAATAGCTACACTGAGTTTTTGGACCCAAACTGATGCCTGGATGCAAGAACGTTTTGGAAAAACATTCGTGGATTCAGAAGAAAAACCAGCCCAGGGCAGGGGAGAGCTCAGAGCCTCATGGGGAGGAGAAGACTGAAGGCCACCAGCCCAGCACCTTCTCTCACACGTGGAGCTGGTTTGGTTGCCTGAGAAAGGGTTTGCACTGGGATGTTTCCTCCAGGATGAGCCATGATCCCAGTCCTGCTCCCTGCCTGCTCCTCACCTGTGGAATTTACAACTTCATGATGCCTCTTAAAAGGAACAAGAGCCCTCAGGTCTTACTGGACATAGTAAAAATGATTTTTGGAGCATTGGACCCTGAAGATCATAAGGTCAGCTCTGGTGTCCCCATCAGGGATGCAGCCAGGAGCCTACAAATGGGGACATGAAACTCCTCATGTCTCCAACACCTGAACTCCCACTGCTCCTGCAGAGCTGCATCCAGGGGGAGTTTTATTTCCTGCTCCTTTGCACAACCCCAAACCAGGCTGTCTAAGAAGCCACCTAATGAGCAATTCCCCTCTCTGCTGCTTCAAACCCCAGAGGCTCAAGGATTAAATCCCCAACTGCTCTCCCCTGCTCCGGCCAGGGGTCCTGGCTTGGCCTGGCCACCACTGCCATCTCCTGGCTGCATGCCCCCTGCACTGCTGGAGGTGAACTCTTAATTGCCCAAGAGTAATTAGGGCAGGAGGCAGGTGGAACCTTCCCCAGGGTGGGATGTATGGCCCAGTTAGAGATCGGATCTGTCCCTTTGGATCCTACTGGTCCTACATCCTGGCGGAGTTCTTGCATTCCTGTGTGAGATGGGAACTCATCTGTACCAGGGTTTGGCCAAATTTGGGTGGAGAAGCATCTTTCTTGCTGAGATCAAGGGAGAAAATCCCCCTTTCTAGGGCTGGGAGTGTCAGTGACAGCCCTGATCCCAATGGGGTGGTGGCCAAGTGCTGGCACCACACACAGATGTGAGGATGAGAGCAAACAACCTTGAGTTGCACCAGGGGAGATTTAGACAGAATAATAGAAATAATTTCTTCAAGGTAGGATAATAAGGATAATTTCCTCAAGGCAATGGTCGTTAAGCACTGGAACAGGCTCTGCAGGGCAGTGGGAGAGTCGCCATCCCTGGAGGTATTTCAAAGATGTGTAGATGTGGCACTTGGGGACAGGGTTTAGTGCTGGGTTAATGGTTGGACTCAATGATCTTAATGGATTTTTCCAGCCTAAGCCATCCTGTGGTTCCATGGAAGGAGGGTTCTGTGCCCACCCACACGTCTCCATGCCAGACCCTCTCCTCCCTCAGCTCAGAGTCCAGCGACCTCTTTATATCCTCAAAGCACCCGGTACTTAACAGGCATGAAAAAAATCTGGCGAAGGCTTTAATTCTCAGGAATCATCTGGATTTGACAACAGGGCTGGTGCAGCAGCCTGTGGATTATTCAGGGAGAGCTCCCACCTCTCGCAGGGAATAAAGGGGAAGTAATAAACATAAGAGGATTTTGAATACAGCAGCGATTTTATGGTGATGCGGGGAAGCAAGGACGTGGCTCTGCCCCGTGTAATCCTGAGAGCTCACCCTGGTGATGGTTATGTGACAATGAGCAGGGATGTGACAGCTCCTGGAGGCAAACCCCAGGCCCTGTTTGTGCAGGAGACAGCAAAAATGAAATCCCCATCAATCAGGTCCCACCAATTCAGGACAGCCCCTGGAGCAAGTCTCCCTCTGGTTTACAGCAGGAGTCTGCAGCAGAAGCCTCAGCCATCATCAGTTCTCCTCCTCCTCCTCCTCCCGAATGACCCTGGACAAAAATACACCAGGCCCTGACAGAGCTGTCAGGCTGGGATTCCAACCCTGGAATCCATCCTGGAGGTGTGATGGGTGCAAGCATTTGCTCCCTCTTTGTGCCTTTTGGAAGGGGTGGCCTTTAAGCAAAGTTGATTTCCTGAGCACATCGCTGCAGAAAGAGCACGAAACCCTGGGAGCTCCCTGGTCAGGTTTCAGCCCACCTGGAGGCCCTGAGGACAGCCTGACCACATACCTGCTCTGCTGAGAACCCCCTGGGAGCAGCAGGGACATCCCTGCTGTCCTCAGCCCTGCTGTGGGTGGGACATGTCCTGCTCCTTGTGCATGTGCTCACCTCAGCCAGCCCTTGGGAATTCCTTAATCAGTGCAAATTTGGGCAATGTAGTCCACAGTGTGACCTTGTCCTGGTTTAGGGCAAATTTGGGAGAGAACCTCCAAAAGGGGGCCCCTCCAGAAAGCAAACCCACACAGCCCCTCCCCACAACCAGGTTGGGAAGGATTCCTTGGAGAGGAGTGGAAAGAACCTGTTTATTTAACAGGCACAGCACCCCCAGCACACAAAATGAACAATACCAGATGACACCACTCTGAAAAAGATGACAAATTCAGAAAGTCTCTCCTGGGGGTGGTCGCTCTGTTCTCAGTCCCTCCAGTGCTGGGGTAGCTGCTGCAGCCACAAGATGCAAACTCTCGGTGGTCCTAGTCCGGAGCAGGTTCGAGTAGGTCCAAAAAAAGGGAAAGGAGAAACAGCCCAGGAAAAAATTTGGACTGTTTAGCTAAATTAACTAATGAGCAGAAGCAAAAAGCAAGGGCAAAGCAGGAGCAAGAGCAAAGCAAAAGCAAGAGCAAAAAGCAAAAGCAGCACCATGTACTGCCCTATCTGTGTGTCCCACCAGCTGTGGGGGAGCGGCTGATAGCAAAACCAAAACAAAACATTCACTCTTCAGAGCCACTCTTGAAGGCACAGAACAAGATATCAGCATGAACAGAACACACATATGGGGATACAAGCTGATGCAAGAATGATGAATCAATCCCTGTTTGGACCTTGACCATCCTTGTGGATGAAGGAACAACGCCCATCCTGTCCCTGGGCTCAGCCCTGCCCTGTGACCGGGGTCCGAGGATGAGGGAAGAGATGAGGATCTGATTCCGTGTTTCAGAAGGCTTGATTTATTATTTTATGATATATATTACATTAAAACTATACTAAAAGAATAGACGAAAGGATTTCATCAGAAGGCTAGCTAAGAATAGAAAAAGAAAGATAACAAAAGCTTGTGTCTCAGACAGAGAGTCTGAGCCAGCTGACTGTGATTGGCCATTAATTAGAAACAACCACATGAGACCAATCACAGATCCACCTGTTGCATTCCACAGCAGCAGATAATCATTGTTTACATTTTGTTCCTGAGGCCTCTCAGCTTCTCAGGAGAAAAAATCCTAAGGAAAGGATTTTTCATAGAAGATGTCTGTGACACTGCCCCTGTTTATCGCTCCTGCAGGTGAGCACCCGGGAGCTGAGGCGCAAGGACAACGAGATGAAGAGCATCCGTGTCAATGCCCTGCTCCACGTGGGGGCCATCGTGGCTGTGGACATCTTCTTCCACTTCTTCTACATCCTCACCCTCCCTTCTGACCTGAAGTTCGTGAACCGCCTCTCGGACTGGTCCTTGGGTGAGTTCACCACTCACGCTGGTGCTTGGGCACGTTCACCCCTGTTCTCAGCTCCAAGGCACTGGGGAGGGATCCAGATCTCCACCCACCCTCCTCAAGAGGCTGTGGGAACGCCTGTGTTGGACAGGTTTGAGTAAAAAACCCCTCATCCTCTCTCTGGCCATGCACAGAGCTGGGTTGGTGGCCCTGGAGGTTGAGTTGAAGGTTGGGTGGCCCTGGAAAGCACATGGTGCTGGTCTGGCCTTTTCACAGTGTAAATTGTTTCGTTTGGGGTTTAGGAAGCTGAGCACCAATATTTTTGTTACCTGTGGACTGGGAGGGAGCTCAGCACCTCTAAAAAATCAGCAGGACAAAGTAAACCATGTGCAGCAGTGCAAAGCCTGATGGCATGTAAGCAAAGTTGTCCACAGAGTTGTCAAACTCTGGGAGAGGTGCCAGAGAGGTTGTGGATTGTCCCAAAAGAGTCTGTTCAACACTTACGTGTTCAGTGTCCAGGGCAATGTAATCTCCACCTAAAGGTGGGTGTTCTCCAAGCATGGCTGGGCTAGAGATCTCCAGGAGCCAAATTCCCAGGATAAGTGATGGGAGCAGCACTGGCAGCTGGATGGAGGGTTCCAGATGATCAAATCCATGTCTGATGGTGGCATTTCAGACACCACCACACAGCAGAGGCCAAGCAGGGGCTGGAGGAGCCTCCTGTCTCTCCAGAGTGGCAGCCTGAGGCCAGGATAAAATCCTAATGCAGCTGGAGTGGCACTAACATGGATTTAGTGTCTCCCAAGAGCCCTGGCTGGATGGATCCCATGTTACTCCAGAGGGAAATGAGCTCTTCTGACTGTACTGACCATGGTGGGAGTGGTCAGATTTTCCCTTAATCTGGGAGCTGGATCCCACCAAGATGGGGGCATTTTAGCAGCTCTTTACAGAGACATTTGAAATCTTTAGTAGCTGTCCCTGCAGCGTTTGTTTCCCAGTGCCAGACACCTCTCTAAGTCAGAGGTTCTGACCCTGGCTCTGCTGTAGTGTGATATCCATGGCCAGAGGGAGCTGGGGTGGGGGGAATTTTGATGGAGGTGCCAATAAAAGCTCAGAGGGCAGACCTGAGAACTGTGATGGGTTCATCAAGGCTTAACAAACCTCAGAGGGAAGGCACAATGATGGAATAAATGACTGTACAAACAGAATTTCTTGCACTACTAAGACCAATAAGCAGTTTGCTCCCTCATACCCCAAGAAGAAATTGCCCTTTGGTTCAAGCCTCTTTAAAAACTAGTTTTAAAAGATTTGCTCTGCAGAAATCCTGATACATTTTGTGTTTCTTTTTCCCTGTTTGGCTCCCATTTTTGCTCCAGCTGGCCTGGCCTACTCCAATCTGGTGTACGACTGGGTGAAGGCTGCTGTGATGTTTGGGGTCATCAACACCATTGCCAGACTGGACCACCTGGAGCCACCCCAGCCCCCAAAATGCATCACCATGCTCTACATCTTTGCTGAAACGTGAGTACCCTGAAGGAAGAGTGTTTGAGCTGGACAGGACCTGCGTGGAGGGGAGGACACCTGGGCTGTCCTGGGCAGTTGGTCTGTGAGCTGGACACCACCTGAAACCATAGCCTGGACCTGGCCAGAACCCAGGGAAATATTCTTAGGAGGGGAGAAATGGATAAGGAGAAAAGTTAAACCACGTCTCTAGTGGGATCTGTCCAAGGAAGGAGCTTGGAGGATTTCTGTGAGCAAGGTTCAAGATGTGCCTTGCCGGGGGATTGGGTGTTTTCTCTGTTTCAACTGGTTTTTATTGTCATTGTGTGTTTTAACATGTTCTTATCATCTTATTTTAGGCATTTTGACAGAGGGATTAATGACTGGCTGTGCAAGTAAGTGTCTGGTCTGGTTCAGGGTCTTCCCTTCCATCCCAGAGCAATGAAGCATCACATGCTGCTCATCCCAAAGCTGGGATGTCCTCTCTTCTGGATAAATCCCTCTATTTGCTCTGTTTAGCCCCAAACCCATTGAATTAATTGCCCAAAGAACAGCCCCCTCCTCCAAAGCTGGGAGTGAAAGAGTGCTGTCCCAAAATCCCTTAAAGTCTGGTGGGTTTAGGGTTCCCTCAGAGGAGGAAGAACCAGCTTTACATTTCTCCAGGAGGAAAGGGGAACTGAGAACTGTAGCTCCATCTGCATTTCCTCAGCCCTTCAGCTCCCTTCATCCACCAGTTCACACCAGAAAACCTCTGCTGAGGGGGGTGGTGGCTGCTTTTGATAAAATCCTGAGCACCAGCAAGTCTGAGAGACCCCAAGTTTTACCTGCCAGAGGGGGAAAGGTGGATATTTTGTCCTTGAATATCTATAGGTTTGTAGGAACACAAGCCCCAAGCTGTTGGGGCACAGCAAAAATCAGTTTATTGCCAGAGCATCCCTCTTGTTTTTACTGGGACGTTCTGGGCTGACCTCTCTGTGAGGAGCTTGGGAAAAGAAACCCTAGAGGGATCTCCTGGACTACAGGCAGCACCAACCTGTGGTGGTGTTTGCAGGGGTCCCAGGACGAGGGAAGAGATGAGAATCTTGACTCCATGTTTCAGAAGGCTGATTTATTATTTTTTTATATATATTATATTAAAAAAATATACTAAAACTATAGTAAGGAATAGAAGAAAAGGATTTCATCAGAAGGCTAGAAAAGGAATAGAAATGGAAAGATAATAAAATCTTGTGACTGACCAGAGTCCCAACACAGCTGGACTGTGATTGGCCATAAATTAAATAATATATTAAAACTAAATGATATCTAAAAACTAAAGAATAGAAGAAAGGATTTCTTCACAAGGGTAGCAAGGAAAAGGAATGATAATAAAATCTTGTGACTGACCAGAGAGCTCAAGACAGCTGGACTGTGATTGGCCATTAATTAGAAACAACCACATGAGACCAATCACAGATACACTTGTTGCATTCCACAGCAGCAGATAATCATTGTTTACATTTCGTTTCTGAGGCCTCTCAGCTTCTCAGGAGGAAAAATCCTAAAGGAAAGGATTTTTTATAAAATACATCTGTGACACTAATCACCTTCCCTGGCTTTCAGGTATGTGTATGACCACATTGGAGAGAACCACGACAACATCCTGAAGGAGCTGGTGGCCAGCATCACCACCTTTGCCATCACCACACTCTGGCTGGGGCCCTGCCAGGTCGTTTACATCTGGTCCCTCGTCAACTGCTTCGGCCTCAACTTCGAGCTCTGGGTGCAGAAGTTCTTCCAGCTGGGGCCCTTTGCCAAGCTGGAGGTGAGGGGATGGGAGAGCTCCAGGGGGATGGGGACCAGCTCTGATGCTGGGGAATGTCAGTGCCTGGAGGGAGCTCACGCTGGGTTGGAGGGGTTGGGTTTTAGGGGTGAGGAGGAAGAGCTAGAATCCCTGAGGATACCATGGGCTCCTGCCTGGAGATCTGGAGGTCTTTGCTGTGGCCTCCAAAATCATGGAATTATTAAGGCTGGAAAAGACCAGCAAGTCCGGCTGGACCACCACTGTGGTGGTGTTTGCAGGGGTACCAGGATGAGGGAAGAGATGAGAATCTTGACTCCATGTTTCAGAAGGTTGATTTATTATTTTATGATATATATTATATTAAAAGAAAATTATAGATTAAAGCTATACTAAAAGAACAGAAGAAAGGGTTTCATCAGAAAGCTAGCAAGGAAAGGAAAGGAATGATGATAAAATTTTGTGACTGACCAGAGTCCCAACACAGCTGGACTTGTGATTGGCCATTAATTAAAAACAATCACATGAGACCAATCACAGATGCGCCTGCCACATTCCACATTAGCAGATAATCGTTGTTTACATTTCGTTTCTGAGGCCTCTCAGCTTCTCAGGAGAAAAATCCTAGCAAAATAATTTCTCAGTAAATATGTCCATAACACACCACCATGTCCACCACTAAACCACATCCTCAAGCGCTGTATCCATGGGGTTTTTTTGAACATTTCCAGGGATGGTGAATCCTTGGACAATCCTTGGTTTCAGCCACTGAGCTGTGCAAGGGAAGCTCAGTCCTGGTGCTCTGTGCCCCTTCATTCCATGCACTTTGTCACCCACCCAGAGCAAACAAACTCCTGTGCTGCTTCACAGGGATTAGATTGGGGTGGAAATTCCAGAGGGAAAACAGAGGTCCAAGAGAAGCAGGAATGCATCTCCAATGAGGCATCAAAGTGCCACAGATGGACACAAAATATGAGATATCTGTCAGTATCTGTCCTTGGGAATAGGTCTATGCATATGGGGAATATTCTGTGGGGAATATCCAGACCCTAGATGGAAATGTTTATATATTTCCTTATGGGATGAATTTGTTCTTCTTATTCCACAGAGCATCTTGGCATTCTCAGTGGCATTGATGTGATTTCTTTTGAAATCAAGTGTTTGGATGCTAGAACAAATTATTTTTAAATAATAATAATTTAGTAATAATTTTAATAATTCGTGCCCTGTCTTTGTTTGGGACCAAGGTGTCTCAGGGACATATTGGAAAAAAGATCTTTAAAACTTCCATGCTGAAAACAATTATGTTCCTGTTGGAATCCGAAATGCAAGAAACTCTCAGAACTTTAGACCTGTAAACCCAAGCTTAGAATTAAATACAAGATTTTATCTAAAACATTTAAAAAAGCTTCCAACCTTAAATACTAAAACAAAAAATATAAAAAAGTAAAATAACTACCAAAAATAAACAAAAACTTAAAACAAAATACTATAAATTAATGTATAATCATATATATTATATATGTTTTATTTTATCATTAAATATAATTTCTAATTTATATATAATTATATAATTTTATAGAATATAATATATAAATGTATATTATATAATTTATAATTATATATAATTTCTATATCATTCTATATATCAATTAACTAAAAAAACTTACACTATAATACAAATCCATACAAAAATATTTAAAAATTAAATCAAAAACATAATATCCTTATTAACAATGCTTTATTAATCAATAACTCCTTAAACAATCATAACTAAAAATCTTAAAACATTCTAAACCATGCTATAACAATATAAGCCAAATTCACCCTTCCTGCCTATAAAAAATTAAATATAAAATAGATAAACCACATAAATGTAAAAAATTAAAATATAATTTTTAAAAATCACATCATCAAAATAAAGTAAGAATAAAATTAAAATATAAAAATATAATATAAATAAATACATAAAATATAAACTGCATAGAAAAAAATAAACCACAATTCAAAAATCCCATCTCAAATTCCTTCCAAAAAATATATTCCTTCCATTAAAATATAAAAATATAATACAAATAAATATATAAAATATAAACCACATATTAAAAAATAAAATAAAAAAACAACAAACCACAATTAAAAAATCCCATCTCAAATTCCTTCCAAATAAATTATCACAGGTTCCTCATTTCTTTTTCCCAATTCAAATCCCAGAGGTCCTAAATTAGTTAAAGATCTATTTTGAATAAAAACCGTGGAGAGAATCCTCCCGTTTGCTCTCCTGGTTGAACTCCTAATCAGATTAAGGCTCTCGAGGCAGTGAAATCCCCTTCCCTGCAGCACCACAATTCCCAGCCCTAAGTAGCCTGGGGGCTCTTTGAAGGCTGCTCTAAACCCCATCCCTGCTCCACTCACAGCAGCTGATCCTGGAGATTATGTGCCACTGACAATTCCACTCTGCTGCTGTCATTGGCTTTTGAGCTTTTATTTTTTTCTCTTTAATTCCTAGGAAACTATTTTTATCAGGAGCCAGGAGTGATTTGCATGTAGGGCTAATAATAATCCGGGGATACAACAGATTCTTCTGCCTTGAGGAGTGGCAAGAGGTGGAGAACCATTTCATTTTAAAGAGGATCTGAGAGAGCTGGAGGAGGACTTGTGACAAGGATGTGGAGGGACAGGACAAGGAGAAATGGATTTAAACTGACAGAGGGCAGGGTTGGATGGGATCACAGGAAGGAATTCTTCCCTGTGAGGGTGGTGAAGCCCTGGCACAGGTGCCCAGAGAAGCTGTGGCTGCCCGTGGATCCCTGGCAGTGTCCAAGGCCAGGCTGGATGGGACTTGGATCACCCTGGGACAGTGGAAGGTGTCCCTGCCCAAGACAGGGGGTGGAATGGATGATCCTTAAGATCCCTTCCAACCCAAACCCTTCCATGTGTCTGTGATTCTAAAATTACCATGAAACTGTGTCTAACATCTTGCCCCTACCCATGGGACCCAGCCCAGAGTCCCTAAAGCAGCAGAGCAGTTTTGTCCTTTCCTTGTGCTTTCATTTCTTCATTCCAGAGGCACTGAAAGCTGCTCTGATTTTTGCCTCCTCTCTGGGATCCCAGCTGGGGTTGCCCCATTCACCTCCTTTTCCTTAGAGACCCTTTTCCCTCTGCTCCTCTCCCCTCCACAGGCCAAGCTGTCAGGGGCCATGTCTCGGCGGATCAGGGCAGCTTTTGGGGCTGTGAACTTCTGGGCCATCGTCCTCTACAACATCCTGGCCCTCAACAGCCTGGAGTTTGCTCTGCTGGTGACCAAGAGACTCCTCGTGATGGGTAAGGTGCTGAGACAGCCCTGTCTGAGCTGCTGTGGGAGCTGAGCACTGGGATCTTGGATCCTTCTGGGTCCAAACTGCCCCGGCCACTGGTTTGTGAGGTGGCTGCTCCAAATATCCTTAATTCTCATGCAAAAAGGTGTTTCTTAGCCCCCTGAGTGTTCTGGGGTACCAGCAGCCTGCCAGGTGTGCTTGTACAGCTCCTGGCACAGCCTGAGCCTGGTTCAGCCTCCCTGGAGCGCTGCAGGGGTCACGTTCATCTCATCAAGCAGGGCTCAGTCCCTGCCTGCAAAAGGGACTGACCCCTCCTGCCTCATTGCCTCTGCTCCAGCAGGCATCCTGCAGCATCCCAAAGGTGACAGGTACAAATCCTCATCCTGCATGTCTCGGTTTGGAAAGCCAGGTGTCTGCTAAGGAAGGCAGGAGCCTCCCCTGAAATGGAGAATGTAAACCCTCCCCCCGCCCTCCGAATTGCTATAAATTTTAAATTAAGGGGCTCTCAGGCAAAAATATGAGAGCAGGAATAACAGTTCTTTAATAGGGAAGACAATAAAAGGATAAAATAAACAATGCAGTCCACTAGAACAACACTGGCAGAGTCAGAACCCAACCTGACACCCTGTGGGTCAGGGTGTTGGCAGCAGTCCCATTGGAATTGTGGCTCAGCCCTCCTGCAGTGTCAGGGGTGGTTCTGTTGGAGCAGGGATCCTGTAGAAAGGTGCAGCCTTCCTCTGAAGCTCCAGTGGAAGAGGCAGCTGCTGTTCCTCTGGGGAATCCAGTGGAGAAGCCGTGCTGGTGTTCCAGAATCTCCAGATTCTATCCAGGCAGGAATGCTTGGCTCCTCCCTCTGGGCTCACATCTCCCAATGGGATGCTGTAGTTCTTATCAGCCATGCAGGGACATTCAACAGCTGTTATCAGCAGATGTCCCCTCCCGAGGGAGGTGTGATTGTGGAAGAGATAAGGCAAACTGCCCACTTGACAAAAGACAACTGCCCTACAGATGGTCATAGAATACATCTTGCCTTGCAATCCAGAACAGTACATTTCTGATCAGTGCATTGTGGCTCTGTTTTGAAGACTTCTTGAGCTGCCCAGGGTATAAATAGCCCTGAGGAGCCCTCTCTGGGATGGGGATGGATAATGTCACACTCGCTGTGCCAGGAGTGCCTGCCCGCTGAGCTCGCTGGCTTTTGCTGGTTGCATTATTCATTGCGCAGCTCCTGTTTTAGCAGGAACAAACCCTGGATCCACCCCTCTGCTGTGGAGACCAGGTCTGTGATTGCAAACACTGTCAGACCTTTCTGAACAGGAGGGAGGGCTCTGGCACTGACGTAGGTGACAAAAATATGTATTTTCCTGGGCGGACACTGTGTCCCCACTAAGTGCAGGACAAGAAGACTTCAAAACAGCACCACAACCCACTGATTAGAAATGTACAGACTGCAGGATGAGCATTTGTACCTGTCACCTTTGGGGTGATGCAGGGTGTCTCCTGGAGCAGAGGAAATGAGGCAGGACAAGGCTGGGGTTGATCCTCAGCATCAGTGGGGCCCAAAGCTTCCAGAAGGTCACAGAGTTGAGCAACGACGGACATGGGCAGGTTCAATGGGCAGAAAGTCAACCATGACTTCTGAATTTGGGGAGCAGAAGGATTTTGGGGGGTAAGAGGGGCTCGAAACTCCTTCAACATGTCCCCACTGCAGTCCACTGTGCCTTGGTGGGTTCAGCTTCACCTAAAATCCAACCCTGAGGATTTCCCTCTTGGTGAAGCTGCAGGGTTGGATCGATGACAAAAAACGTCACTGGCCACTGTGATCTTGTGTGACCTCCCAAACCCACCTGAGAGGCAGCTGTGCTGGGGTGAAGAACTGGCCTGGTTAGGCCAGCACAGCTGGCTGACCAGCTCTCCCCCCCTGCCCTAGGTTTCCCCGAGAGCACCTTGTCCATCTGGTTCATCACCTACTGCGGCGTGCAGCTGATCAAGGAGCGCGAGCGCATCCTGGCCATCCAGCAGGAGGAGAAGGGGGACAAGGCCAAGCTGGAGTAGGGGAGGCTTGTCCTGAAGCTTCATCTCCCTTCCAGCCACTGCTGCCAGGCCAGGCACTGTTCAGGGCTCTCCATGCCCTCCTGACAATCGGACTGCTGTAGCTCATCCACGTAGGAGTCACCTGGAAGGCACAGGTCACCCCCTTGCTGCAGGAAAGAATTTCCATCAGGCACAGTGGGTGTTTCACAGTCTCCCCAGGCATGGCAGGATGCTGAGGCAGCTCCCAGGATATTTTTTCCAAGCCAGAGCCATCCCCATTGTTTTCCTGGCCCTCTGACAGTGTGCAGGCTCAGAGATTTCACCCCCTGCTTCCCTTGGTGCACGAGCACTGGGTTCCCCCTCAGCCCTTGTCTCCCAGAAGAGACTCTCCAGGCCCCATGGCTGGAGGTTTTAGGGCTCTGCACTGCTGGATCTGAGACTGATGTGACCACCCTGCTGTGACACGTGTCCTGGGACTCAAGCCAAACCCCACCTCAGTTTTTTTTACATGCCACAGATAAAGGTCTAAGCTCACATTCCTGCCCATGGCTGAGGGACAGAAGGTGCTGTAGCCACCCCATGCTCACCTCCACCCCTTTCCTCAGCTGCCTTTGGAGTGCACAGCCCACTGAGCACACAGATGAACACAATCAAAGGAGAAAAAGCCCAGGGGAAGATCAGGGATTGGGGCTGGGTGGCGGAGGGAAAGCCCATGGGAGCCTCCTTGGAGAATTAGACTTTGGGAGTGTGTGAAACACAGTGCCTTGGGGAAAAGGTGGGTTTGTGACACAGAAATAGCTCTCTTGCACTTTAGTGTAACTCTTCAGTGGCCTTATGTCTGAGTTCTGTCTGTCTGGGGGCAGGACCCACACCCCTCTGCAGTGGGGTCGAGACCTTGGTGCATCCCCATGAGGGAAGCAGGATGGGTTCCTAGCCAGATTTCAGCTCTGCCAAAGCAATTTGTGGAGTCCCTGGTAAATGTCTCTTATTTATGTAGCCAATAAATGTTGGATAACTCTGGCACCTGCTGCTCATCCCTGTTAATGCTGCTGGCTGCAGGTGACACCCCTGGAAACGCCCAAGCACCAGAGAGTGAGAGGACAAGGATCTGTTTGCAGGTCCTGCCCCCCAAAAAAGTGACACAAGACATTTGTGACTTCAGCACAAACCCATTTGTCATCACCAGACTGGAGTTTGGGCTGCAGCTGGATTCATATTCACCTTTATTTTGACTCTGCTATTGGGTGTCATCACCAGACTGGAGTTTGGGCCGCAGCTGGATTCATATTCACCTTTAATTTGACTCTTCTTTTGTACATATCTTGAGCCTGTGGCCAGCACACTTCACCCATGTGGGTTTTGGGTTAGAAGCCAGGTTGGTTTTACTTTTGGGAGCCTGACCAACAATGCTGGGAGTAAGGGGCAGGCATTGTGCCTTGGTGGCATCTTGTCACTTCCCTTTTTGTCACTGCTGGACTTTTCATGGGTGCTTCTTGGCATCTCCATTATTTCAGATTTACTTCTTCCATCAAACCAGCTCAGCCACCGTGTGCTTCCTGCAGGGTTGGATTCATCTCCTGCCCTCTGCAGGAGTGTCCTTGCACAGGTGGCACCTCCCTGAGGCGCTGTCACCAAGGGCTCTGCCCCTGTGGTGGCTCAGCTCGGGTCTGTGGCTGCCTGGGAGGGCAGAGTCACCTCCCAGCGTCCAAGTGGGTGACTCACATGGCAAAGCCCAGTGACTCTGCACTGCCCTCCTGACTGGGATACTTCAGCAGAGAAAATAGCCCATTCACTAAGAGGCTATATTTACCCAGCAGCTGCATCTGCTGAAGCTGCCAGAAGGAGCTAATCTTAGACACCAGCCCAGTCACTGATCTGCTAGAGACAGTTCATGGGAGAGTTTGGGCTTTGCCCTCCTTTTCCAGGAGTTTTCCCTTCAGTTTTTGCTCCTCTCACAAGCCCAGGAGGTCTGAGCCCCCTGGTGCTGTCTCAACCAGCTCAGCCTTGCACAGGACACTCTCAGTCTCACTGAATGTCTCTGTAGGATGGGATTTATCCACTCATCTGCTCTGATTATTGCCTGCCCCTTCATAAAACTCCATCGAGAAGCCAAGACAAGCAATTTTTTATTGTAATTACAAATCCCTACATTTTACTTAACAGCCCAACACTGGACACTTTCTTGTTCAGCCTGACATGGCTGAAATTCCTTCATCCATCCTTTTTGTTGTAACATTTTGTATGGGGTGGGGGTGATCCTGCAGCACTGCATCCCTTTAGGATGTAGCTGTGCAACCTCACTGTTGTGGTTTAATCCCACACAGTTTCTCACTCACTCACTCACTCACTCACTCACCACTCACTCACTCACTCACTCACTCACTCCCCCTCACCCCATAAGGAGGAGAAATCAGAAATAAAAGGTAAACAGGTAAATCTGTTGAGATAAGAACAGTTTAACATTTGAAACAAAACATAATGATGATAATTATAATAATGACAAGGAGAGGAGAAAGAGCAACAGAACCCAAGAGGAACAATGAGGCAAAACAATTGCTCATCGCCCACTGGCTGATGCCCAGCCTGTCCCCAAACAGCAAATTGGCTCCTTTCTAGGTAATTTCCACAGTTTATATCCTGGAAATGATGTTCTATGGTATGGAATATCCCTCTGGCCAGCTCAGGTCAGCTCTCCTGGCCACGCTGCTTCCCAGCTTTTGGTGCAGCTCCTCCCTGGCAGACTGTGAGAGGTGGAAAATCCTTGACTCAGGGTGAGAACGACAGCAGGAGCCAAAATATTGGTGAGTTATCAACATTATCCTCATCCTAAATTAGGAAAAACACAGCACTGCAGGAGGAAATTTGTGACGGTGTTCAAAGGGGTCCAAGGATGAGGGAAGAGATGAGGATCTGACTCCATGTTTCAGAAGGCTTGATTTATTATTTTATGATATATATTATATTAAAACTATACTAAAAGAATAGAAGAAAGGATTTCATCAGAAGGCTAGCTAAAAATAGAATAGAAAGGAATGATAACAAAGGCTTCTGTCTCGGACAGAGAGTCCGAGCCAGCTGACTGTGATTGGCCATTAATTAGAAACAACCACATGAGACCAATCACAGATCCACCTGTTGCATTCCACAGCAGCAGGCAATCAATGTTTACATTTTGTTCCTGAGGCCTCTCAGCTTCTCAGGAGGAAAAATCCTAAGGAAAGGATTTTTCCTAAAAGATGTCTGTGACAGAAAATTCACTCTCCCAGATGAAACCAGGACCTCCACCCCCTCCCATGTCCTGGGGACTGTTGCCCACCTGGGGACACATTTAATGACTGTGGGAGTCCCTGGTGATTGGAAATCCCTGGCTGTGGCCCTGTCAGACCTGGGGGACAGTGCACCCAGGCTCTTGGAAAACCAGGGCTGCTTCCCCAAGCCTTGGAGCTGCTCCAGGCAAAGCCACTGAAGCCCTGGGAGTCCCCAGGGCAGGTTTGGGACCAGCCCAGGGCCCTTTCCCTGGGTGAGCCACCAACCTGGGAGATGCCAGAGACCCAGCAGGTGCCAGAGCTCCTCTGGGAAGGGCTGCAGCTGAATTTTAGCAGTGGCACCCCATGGGGTGGGGGATAAGGAAGCAAAACTCAGCTGGCAGCACAACAAAAAGGAAAACAAGGCAGGGCTCAGAGGAGATTAAAGGCAGAGGGAGGGGGGGGAAATCCCAGCTGGTGGCACAACAACGCAGGATTAAACCTGGGATGGCACAGAGCTGATGCAGAGGGGGCAGAGAGGGGAGGGAGGGGGTGTCCAGCCCCAGATGTCAGGGAGCAAAAATTCCTGAAGTTCAACCCAGTTCAAAGATCAGCACTCGGAGCTCAGTCCTGGCACAGATGAGCAGCACAGGAGAGCTCATGATGTGAGCCCTGAAAACAGCTTGTGATTATTTCCCTGCTCTGTTGGTACCTCCCAGATGCTGCTGGAACCACACCAGTATCATACTGGTACAGCTCTCTCCCTCTTCTAGAGATGACCATCATGGCAATTTTTATAAATTTTACATCCCTGCCAGGCTAAGGGGTTGTGTGGCTTTAAACACACCAAGAATAATGGCTAATATTTTTTCATAGGCTTAATTAAATCATTAATTAAATCTGTGCCATCACTGAGTGTCAGACAGCCCAGAGGGTCCACAGCAAGAGATAAAACAGATTCATGTGCAAGTTTTACTATGGGTATAAATAATTAGAGCTACTCCGCTCGCCCATGTCTGTCAAAACTAATTTGCTTCTTCGTGAGCTCTGTGGGAATAGCTGGACCTGGACTGGCCATTTCAGGGCCCAGGGGACTTCCTAGACATCCATGGGTAGGCAAGCAGGACACAAAGGCTGCTGGAGAGCTCAGCCACCCTGGAGCATCATCTCCAGGCCAGGCAGGCTGTCCTGCTGTGCCTCTAGACTTCATCCAGAGGGGAAGGATGAACCAGAAGGCCTGAGCAGGAGACCCTCAGTTTACTAGAAGGTATTTGGGTTTAGATGCCTTAATCTGTGAGTTTAAGCCCACCATTGCATTTCCTTTATTTCTGTTCTGCCTCAGACACTCTCTCTGTCCCCAGGATGTGGATTTATTGGTGCCCAGGTGCCCACAGACTGTGCCGCTGGGGCCCATGTGCATGTCTGACAGAGCCACAGAATCAGTGAGGCTGGAAAAGAGCTCTGGGGTTGACTCCAACCTGTGGTTGAACCGGACCATGGCCCTGAGTGCTGCGTCCAGTCTTTCCTTAACACCTCCAGGGATGGTGACTCCACCACCTACTGCAGGGGAAAAGAGCCATTCCTCTCCCACAGTCCTCAAATCCCTGCTTTAGTGAGGGTTTTAAAGGAACTTCCAGCCCAGATCTCGTATCCCACACAGGGCTGTAAATAAACACCTCTACCTCCATTTCCCACCCCTGAAAAGTGACTCTAGAGGAGGATAAAGGACAAACCTGTGCAGCAAAGCAGGCCTGGGTGGGAGCTGGCTGGAGCTGGGGATGCCACAAAGCCCACACAAGACCTTCCCTTAGCACATCCATCCTTCCAGCTTTGACTTCATGGCCTATTTTCAGCACAGCTAAAGGTCCAGCATTTTCAGAGCATCATCAGGAGGAAGCCCCAGCCTTGCCACCCATGACCCAAACAGCAAATTGGGCTGTTAGATTCACCTAGAGTCCTCTTCCCAAGCCCACGTGTCCCCCGTGGTGTCACAGCAGCCAAACCTGCTGCTCTCCCCACGGTGACTCACGAGCTGCCAGACCCTTCCTGAATTCCTGGGGCTGGAATTACAGCTGTTCCCCCGGCCCCCCTCCCTCCCTCCTTGTCCAATGTGTCATATTAAAGGGTGATCGGCTTACACATGCTGCACTATGGATTCCTTAAGCCCCGCAGGGCTGTGTCTATATATAAAGCTGGAAGCTGAAGTGCACAGACAGCTGGGACTGTAGCGAGCATTTCACGTTCCCGGTGTGCCAGCGGTCTGGAAGCCCGTGAGGCTGTGAGCTCTGCTTTCTTTACTCAGGTTTAGGTACAGCCACCAATATTTATCCATAAAAGAAGGATTGGGGCAAAGAACAAGCAGTTTTTCACCACCATGGGTTTGCCTCTTGATCAAGTGGAAGAATTGCGTCTCTACCAGCAAACTCTTCTCCAGGACGGACTCAAAGACATGTTGGACCACAATAAGTTTCTGGACTGTGTTTTGAAAGTGAAAGGGAAGGAGTTTCCCTGCCACCGGCTGGTGCTGGCAGCCTGCAGCCCCTATTTCCGGGCCATGTTCCTCTCAGACATGGAAGAGAGCAAGAAGAGGGAGGTCAGCTTGGAAGATGTCGACCCGGACGTCATGGGCAAGATCCTGCACTACATCTACACCTCCGAGCTGGAGATCACCGAGCAGAACGTGCAGGACATCTTCTCCGTGGCCAACATGTTCCAGATCCCCTCCATCTTCACCGTGTGCGTGTCCTTCCTGCAGAAGAGGCTCTGCCTCAGCAACTGCCTGGCCATCTTCCGGCTGGGATTGATGCTGGACTGCGCCCGGCTGGCCGTGGCCGCCCGCGATTTCATCTGCGACCGCTTCGCGCTGGTCTCCCGGGACGAGGAGTTCTACCAGCTCTCCCCCGACGAGCTGATTGCCATCATCTCCAGCGACTCCCTCAACGTGGAGAAGGAGGAGAGCGTCTTCGAGGTGGTGATGAAGTGGGTGGGGGCCAAGGAGCGCGAGAGCCGGCAGAAGGCCCTGCCTGTCATCTTCGAGCGCGTCCGCTTCCGCCTCATGCCCAGCGACTTCATCAGGGAGCACGTGGAGAAGCACGCCCTGGTCAAGGCCAGCCCCGAGCTGCTCAAGAAGCTGCAGATGGTGAAGGATGCCCAGAAAGGCAAGTTCACCGTGGTGAAGAAGAAGAAAGTGAAGAAGAGCAGTGAAAATCAAGCAAAGGAGGATGTTGTCAATGGAGCAGTGGATGAAGGGGAGGATACGGAGGAGGATGCTCTCCCTGGGATCTTGAATGACACCATGCGCTTTGGGATGTTCCTCCAGGACCTGATTTTCATGGTGAGCGACAGTGGAGCAGTGGCCTATGACCCCAATGCCAACGAGTGCTATTTTGCCTCCCTGTCTACTCAAATCCCGAAGAACCATGTCAGTCTGGTGACCAAAGAGAATCAGATCTTCATTGTTGGAGGACTGTACTACAACGAGGACAACAAAGAGGATCCCATGAGCTCCTACTTCCTACAGGTACTGCCTTTGTCTTTCTTTTGTTTCTTTGACCACTTGGGAACATCACCAAGCTTTAACTCCCAAATTTTTGTTATCATGTGGTGTTAGAGTGAAAGTTGTAAATGAAGGAGAATGATCTGGGTTGCTTTCCTGGAGATTCTTCTCCCTTTATTTTTAAGGATGATGCCACTGAGGGGTGGTTGTGGTAGTGAGGAAGGTTTGAAGGAGTAGGAAATAGGAATGAGCCTTTCTGATCCAAATCCTGAGGAGAGGATTGTTTAAAACAGTGAATTTGGCCCAGCCCTGGCTGCCACAGCGTTCACAAACTGGGAGGTTCGTGGCATCAGACCTTGCATCTCCTGCTTTCCCTGGTTATGAACCCCAGGAAAACCCAAGGGTGACGCTGCCAGGTGCTGAAAAAGGAGCAGCAGCAGCTGCAGCCACAGAGCAAACACCCCAAGGACACAGGGCATGTCCCTGCCTCCCAACACTGCCCCATTCCCAGTGCTGCTCCTGCCCCTGGAGATGGGTTTGGGCCAGCTCAGAGTCTCTGTCTCAGCCATTTCCATCCTGAGAGGGGGAAACGACCATGAGTTGTCTTTGGGGATATCCCCCAGGGAAAGTGGCTGTTCTAACTCAGCAGTGACCCAACTGTGCCTGGATTGAGCTGTGCAGGCAATCTGAGCCCCAGCCTGGGCTGCAGCCCAGATTTCTTTCCCTGTAGACAGCCAACACAAGGCTCCTGACCTTCCTCCCGACCCCAAGGAATCCATTAAATCCTCTATTCTTCCTCCCATACCCAGAAATTCCTTTTTTGTTCCCCTCCATGGCTCAAATCTTCTGGGAAGAAACAATAACGTGTCTCAGGCTCACATCTTCTGGGAAAAACAATAACATCTCCAGGCAGAAAGGATAAAACAAGGGTGGCTGCCAAGCTGAGACACAGAGCCCTGGTCCCTGCCTTGACTCATTGCCCTCATCAGTGGGGCTGCACATCCTGCAGGGACCAGGCTTGTCCTCACCTGGAAAGGTGCAGGGGGTTGTGCAGGCCAGGTGAAGCCCAGGGAATGAGAAGCCAGGAGGAAGAAACCCCGGCCCTATAGAGCAGGAGGGAGTGGGAAGGCTGAGGAAGTGCTGGGGGTGTCCTGTTTGAGACACAGCCTGTCACACTGGACAGTCCATGATGACAGAGGTGTGGGCAGCCCCATCAGTCACCTGTGAAGAGCAGGGCGATGCATTCAGCCAAACCTGTGCCTAAGGATCAGTCTTCCCAGCAGAGGAGGAGCAGGGTCCAGAGAGGTCACAGAATCATAGAATGACCTGGGAAGTCATTCTATGGAATCTTGAGAGGGACCTTGAAGATCCCCTAGCTCCAAACCCCTGCCATGAGCAGGAACACCTCCCACCAGACCAGGCTGCTCAGAGCCCCATCCAACTTGGCCTTGAACACTTCCAGGGGTGTGGCAGCATCCTTGGAAACATTTAATACTTGACTGCAAAAAGCCCTCAGAAACAGCTCTAGCTCCAAACCTGTGCCCCTTTGAACACGTGGGTTGGATGAAAAACCTTTGGTAGTCCTTGCCCCAAAGTACTTTGTGGTTCTAAGCTGCAAACAGCAAGGTTTCTCTGTTCAGCTCCCAGCTTGCCACTAATTCAGTGGCAAATGCCCTGAGCATTGTGGGGCCAGTTTCAGCTCTTTCCCAAAAGGGTCTCTTGACACATACCCATATCACTCGTGCTTGGGAGAATCAGACAAGCCCTGGGACTGGAGAGTGCCATCAGTTTGCAAATGTTTAATTTATTACATCAGTGTCATTATGTAGCTCACAGTTGCTGTATGAGCAAGAGAGGTTTTGAGCCCTTTTTTTTCAGCTGAAATGACACATTTAGACACGCAGCTCTATGACAAGCCACTGTGCCACAGCTCCCTACACCTTCTGACTCTTTCTATCCCCCCAAATTTCACATTCCCCCTGTTGGAGCCAGGTGCATTAGGTCAGGGATAATTTAGATTTAAGGACAGGCACTAAAATATAAAAATGCTGATAAATCCCAGGGGCCTTGCAGAATTTGGCAGGCACAAAATGATTCCATTGACATTTCAGATGGGAAAGGGTATCCTTTCTTTGTCACTTGCGAGATTTATGACTCGAAAACAATGCTGAATCCATCAAGAAGCAGGAACTACCATGCTACCATGATGACTGGGCTGCTCAGGGTTGCACTATAAATAACATATGTGTGGACCACAGCTTACAAAGAGACAAAAACCACAGGCACCCAGCCGAGGGCGAGTCTTCGGAGCCAACCCATCAAAATGGAGCTCCTTGGCCTGAGCCCATGGCAAACAATGCTCCAGGCTGTGCTGCGTCACAGCTTCATCCTGCAGTCCCACAAAATTGGCTGCAAGACATCCCTCCTTCCTCTATCAAGATAAAATATTTTTTTCCCAATTCCCGTTAAGCCACGGTGCTCAGAGTCTCCAGTCTAAGATTTTTTTTGGTTTTTGTTTTTGTTTTTATGTTTTTCGTTTTGGTTTTTGTGTTGGTTTTTTTTGTTTGTTTGGTTGGTTGGTTGGTTTTTTTGTTTGTTTTTTTCTGGGTGGGAGTTGAGGCAATGCCTTGATCTACGGATGTGCAAGGATTTGGTGATCTGATCCAGAAGCTTGCTCTGGCACACTTCATCTGTGCAGCCAACATTGCTGGCAGCACCCTGTTACCTGGCAGAGATGGAAAATGCCAGGATGAAATGCTGTGTGTGAGGTGTTCTGTGCGTGAAAAGGCTCAGGAAAATTTCTGGGATTGAAATGCTTCCATTCCTCCAGTCCCAGGAACAATCCATCATAAGCACGGCAAGAAGTTTTTCACCCAAAGATGACCAAGATTTTTCCAGGTTAAAAGAGGAGACTTAGGAGAGAGTTTATCACTCCACAGCTCCCTGAAAGGAGGCTGGAGCCAGGTAGGGTTGGCGTCTTCTCCCAGGCAACCAGGGACAGGATGAGAGGACAGGGCCTCAGGCTGCACCAAGGGAGGTTCAGGTTGGACATCCTGGAGAATTTTTTTACTGAAAAGGTGTTCAGGCATTGAGATGGGCTGTCTAGGGAAGTGGTGGAGTCACCATCCCTGGAGGTGTTCAAGAAATGACTTGATGTGGCACTCAGTGCCATGGAATTGATAAGGAGGTGGCTGGTCAAAGGTTGGACCCAGTGATCTCAGAGGCATTTCCCAACTTTAATGTGATTCTATAAGGTCCAGGCTTTGATGAATAGAGCAGAAAATGTTGCTGCACACCCACCTCTGCTCTAATGCCTTGTCATAAAAGGTCTACAATACAAATTGTGCCTTGGGTTTGCTCTCAGATCTCCCATCCTGCTCCAGCTGACAAAGGCACAGCCACAGGAGCATTGCTGCTGGGGTGACCAAGCTGCACATGGGAACACACTTTGTCCTCCACCTCCGGGCCCTGATTTTTGCTGATCAAATGGACACACACTAATGACCTTATGTTCCTTTCCAGTACGACCACCTGGATGCAGACTGGCTGGGGATGCCCCCCCTGCCCTCCCCTCGCTGCCTCTTCGGGCTGGGGGAGGCTGAAAACTCCATTTTTGTGGTTGGAGGGAAGGAGCTGAAGGAGGGAGAGAAGACCTTGGATTCAGTGCTGTGCTACGACCGCCTGTGAGTGTCCCCTGAGAGTGTGGGGTGGAGGGGAAATGGAGCAGCTGCCATGGGTTAAAAGGTTTGGGAGAAGGGCTTGGACTCTGTATGAGGATGCTGGGACTGTCCTCAGGCTGTGCCCTGGGGCTCTGAGCTGTCTCCTTCCAGCTGCTCCCTTTATTGAGCCTCCTGGAGAGGGAAGCCTTTATGGGGATATTTTGTTTTCTGGGATTGATATTAGTGGATGTTCACGTGAGACATGTACAGAGGTGTTTTTTTCTTCTGCTAAATCTCCTGCTCTTGCCCATTGATTAAAGGATCAGTGGCGTTCACTGTGGTCTCACCAAAAAGAGGTTTGAACAGAAAAGCTTGTTTTTAAAATTTTCAGATGTATCACAGAATGGCTCATCCTGATTGATATCAGGCTTAATATCCAATTAGTTTTGGACAATGGGCTCTGACCCATGCTAGCTCATGAGCTTTATTAAAAGGCACCATCCTGTTCTTCTCTCAGGAGACAGAAACTTCCAAAGCCTGCTGCTCTCTGCCCCAAAGAGACAGAGCAGCAGGCACCAACAAGCCTTTGCTTGGTCTATATTTAGATGTATGTGCTTCCAAGTCTGTTTTACAGGCAGAGATTTGAAACCAGTTCCATTCCCACAGAGCAGGGCATTTATCTGCCCCTGCAGACTCTGGGAAAGGATTTGTCTGCCCCCACTCAGTGCTTGGAGGTGGTTTGAGTATCAGTTTGAACCTGGTAGAGATGTGATCAGCACCACTCTATCTCTGGTTTTATTTGGTTATTATTCTGATTGAACATGGCTGAACATGAACCAGCTGTGTGCCCAGGTGGCCAAGAGGGCCAGTGGATTGTATTCATCCATCCTGGATGGATCAGCAGGACCAGGGAAATGTTTATTCCTTTGTGCTGGGCACTGTGAGGCTGCACCTCAAATCCTGCATCCAGTTTTGGGCCTTTCATGACAAGAAGGACACTGAGGGGCTGGAGTGAGCCCCAAGAAGGGAATGGAGCTGAGGAAGGGTCTGGAGCACCAGGAGCAGCTGAAAGAACTTGAGTGGCTCAGCTTGGAGAAAAGGAGGTTGAAGGGGTCATTATTGCTCCTTATCCCTACCTGAAGACCTCAAGAAAATAATGGTTATTAGCATAAATAATCTGCTTATTTTACTGTCACCCTTCTTTAGGATCACTATTATTATTTTTAGGATCATTAGACATTTATTTTCTGAGCCTGCCCCATTGCAGACCTTGTGTTTCTGAGACTGAGTCCAACCCTGTGCTCACCTCTAGGCCTGGGAAATGCCATGTACTCTAGGTGTCATCCAGCAAGCTACAAACCCTTTTGCTTCCCATCTTCTTCTGACTCCATCTTTTTCTTTCCCATCTTTTTCTTTCCCATCTTTTTCTTTCCCATCTTTTCCAGGTCCTTCAAGTGGGGTGAGGCTGATCCCCTTCCCTACTCAGTCTATGGCCACGCAGTGGTATCACATAAGGACCTTGTCTACGTCATTGGGGGCAAAGGAAGTGACAAGTAAGTCAAAAACTAAGAGAAAATCAAGGAGGCAATCCCCCAAACCAGTGGAATTGCAGAGTTGGGTACCTCCTCAGCCTGCTTTAAGGAGGGCTGGATGGGATGGGAGATGTGGATCCTTCCCTCTGTGCTCATCTTTGTGCCTGCAGCCCTTTCCGAAACCTTAGGAGGCCAACAGGGACATCAGGAAGATGGCAGTGTCCTTACAGGAGAGAGAATGCATTGCCCCATCCCTGGAAGCAGGCTGGAGGGAGCTTTGAGGGAAACTGGTCCAGAGGAAGGTGGCCCTGCCCATGGGGGTTGGAATGAGATGATCTTTAAAGATCCTTCCAAATCAAACCACAAAAAAAAAAATAAATGTCACACAGATTGGGAGAGGCACTGAAGAGCAAAAAGCCCCTTCACTTTTAAGGTGTCCTGTCTTTGGCTTGTGGAGCAGAGTGGTCACCATAGCCAAATCCAGGTGTGTATTTGCAATAGGAGGGAAAAACCTCATCCACCCTGACCCCAAACCAGCCTCCTGCAGGAGAGGAGCTCAGCAGGAAAAACCTCTCTCAGGAGCATTACAGTGGCTGCCTTGCAGGGCACAGATGTGGCTGTTTCCAGAACAAACATTCCATAATCCAGCAAGGATTGGTCCTGCTCAGGGAGGTTTATGGTCTGAAAGGTGTGAACATCCTCACACTGCCCACTTGGCCGCAGGAACATCACTGAGGACGTTTTGCAGCATCATGGTGGATCAGGAGAAATAAATCAATGCCTTGATGCCTGTGAGAGGTCCTAAGAGGCTGTTTGGGCCTGTATCCAGGTGTGTGAGCGCCAAGCTGAGCCCTCAGGACTCCTGTCCAAAGATGCAGCAGGAGGGGATGTGTTACACACACACATGTGGTGACTCCCGGCAGGGACATCCTTGGGTTCACACCCAACAAATGGGGTGTGTTCCTCCACTCATGCCAGTGTGAAGGAGGAAAATCCTCTCTAGATATCGGGATCTTTAGCTTGTCAGAGTGACCCCAAGAAAAGTTGGAAAGTCTCTTTTCCCAGCCTGGCACTTGAAGAAGGAGTCAGAGCTCTTCAGTTTTCAGTCTCAAGGTTGTTTATTGTTCCTCACCTATAAAAAAATTTTCTCTTGCCCTGCCGAGGTCTGCTCAGCAGGACAGTCAGAGGCACTCTGCCTGCCCCTGGGGCGGTGTTATGTCTTTATACTAAAAACTACGTGTACAATATTTACAATTACTTTCCAATACCTATCACCTATGTTAGACAGTGAGCTTCTACTCTAAACCAATCTGTAAGTGCCAACATCACAGCAGAAGATGGAGGCCAAGAAGAAGAAGAAGAAAGGCTGGACATGCCCAGATTCCTCCATCTTGCCTCCTGAACCCTCATACCAAAAACCCCAAAATCTATTTTTCCATCCTGTGATAACTTCACTATTATTTTACTTAATTTGTCATGGCTTGCAGATCTTCATCTAAGGTTGGTAACTTGCTTCATGGGTCATAATCAAAACCACAGGGGCATCTTGGGCTCTGTGCCAGGGTCCCTGAGCCCCCTGGCAGGGGTCTTGGCTGCTCAGGACAGCCAGAGGGATGTCCTGGGTCCTGACACCTAGAGACCCCACCTTCTTTCCAGCAGACACCCCCAAATGCCTTCAGGGTAAAACCACCCCTTGGAAAGCAATCAAGGCTCCTTTTCCCTCTGCTTTTTCTCCAGGAAGTGCCTGAAGAAGATGTGTGTCTACAACCCAGCCAAGTTTGAGTGGAAGGAAATGGCTCCCATGAAAACTGCCCGCTCCCTGTTCGGGGCCACCGTGCACAAGGACAAAATCTACGTGGCAGCTGGTGTCACCGACTCTGGTTTGACCAACTCTGTGGAGGTCTATGACATTGCCACCAACAAGTATGTCCTGAGTTGTGGTTACACCAGGAGTAGGTGCAGGTGTAGGCTCAGCAAATTCCAGCCATCCTGGAGTTTGTTTGTGGCTCCTGATGTCAGCTCCTCCAGTTTATATGCCTATGGGAGGGGAGTTGGAGCTGGATAATCTTTAAGGTCTCTTCCAACCCAAGCCATTCTAGGGTTCTGTGGTTCCTCAGAGAGCTGGGCATCACCAAAGCCACTGTGGTTGGGCTGGGGATCATCTCAGGCTCGTCCTCAAAGTGGTTTCACGCACTGTGTTGTCCTTGGGTTCCTGGGAGCTTCATCCAACACAATAAACCCTCTGAGTTTGGGTGGATACCTGGATACAGGTCCTTGCAGCTGCTGCCCCAGCACTGGGACAAACTGGTCCATGCACCCAAAGCAAAACAAAGCTGTACAATGATGATGGGAACAGTTTCCCTAAAAACAGCCAGGGTATGGTCCCATCCCACCTAGACCTGCGCAACTGGATCTGTCCCTAGTGAGCTCAGCTGTTGAATCCTGATTTGAGGCCATCCTCAGCATGGGGGTGGCCAGGATCCTCTAACTTTGAGGAACGTTTGAAGGAGCTGGGGTTGTTTAGCCTGGAGAAGAGGAGGCTCAGAGGTGACCTTACTGCTCTCTACAGCTTCCTGAAGGGGGGCTGCAGACAGGTGGGGTTGGTCTCTGACAGAACCAGAGGACACAGTCTCTCCAGCTACATCAGGGAAGGTATAGGTTGGATATGAGGAAAAAAATTTTCACTGAAAGAATAATAAAATACTGGAATGCTCTTCCCAGGGAGGTGGTAGAGTCACCATCTCTGGATGTGTTTAAAAACAGACTGGACATGGCACTTGGTGCTATAGTCTGGTTGAGGTGTTAGGGCACAGGTTGGAATCAATGATCTTAGAGGTCTCTTCCAACCTCATCATTCTGTGATTCTGTGATTCTGAACTTGTCCCCTCTCTCCCGTGGCAGGTGGGACGCCTTCCCTGAGTTCCCCCAGGAGCGCAGCTCTGCCAGCCTGGTCAGCCTCTCTGGGGTGCTATACCTGCTCGGGGGCTTCGCCACGGTGGAGACCGAGTCGGGAGAGCTGGTGCCAACGGAGCTCAACGACGTCTGGAGGTGACAAACCTTCCTCAGGGCTGTCCCAGGGAGCATGGGAGGGATGTTAGTGATGAAATAGATCATTTCTGTCTGTTTTTATGCCATCAGTGTGAGATGGAGGTTGTCACCCCAGCACCAGGCTGCAGGCTCAGCACTCAATGTCTGGGAATTTTGCCCTGTGCTGCGCTGGAGGGCACACTGATGCTTCAGTGATCTCTCCCAGCCTCACACAGCAACAGACCAGGGAAAACTTGCTCCTTTGGCTTTGTTGTGCGTTGACATTTTGCCTGGAGCTGGTTCCAGCCTCTCCTTTGGTGTGGAGCGGCATCTGTGCAATGCTTCCTCTCCCTGGGAACAGCCTGTGCTCGGGCTGGGAAGCAGAGTCTGAGCTGGAAAGCAGATAGTCTGGGTTAGGAAGCTGATAGTCTGGGTTAGGAAGCAGAGTCTGGGTTAGGAAGCAGATAGTCTGGGTTAGGAAGCAGAGTCTGGGCTGGAAAGCAAATAGTCTGGGTTAGGAAGCTGATAGTCTGGGTTAGGAAGCTGATAGTCTGGGTTAGGAAGCAGAGTCTGGGTTAGGAAGCAGATAGTCTGGGTTAGGAAGCTGATAGTCTGGGTTAGGAAGCAGAGTCTGGGTTAGGAAGCAGATAGTCTGGGTTAGGAAGCAGAGTTTGGGTTAGGAAGCTGATAGTCTGGGTTAGGAAGCAGAGTCTGGGCTGGGAAGCAGATAGCCTTACATGCAAGAGGAGTGGGCAGAAAGCACTTAGTGACAGCTGCTCGTGCAGCACTGGCTGCTCCTGTCCCTCAGTCCAGTGCTCTGGCACCCTCAGCAGGATCCTGCTGTCCTTCGCCATGGATGTTCCACCTTGGTGCCATCAACCCAACTCCCAGAAGAAAAATACCCCCTCCCCTGCAAGACCACGTGCTGATATCCACGTCCCCCAAAGCAGAGCACGCCAGGGCTGAAATTCATGCCAATTCTTGCGGCCAAATAACTCCTGTGGGCTGCCACCCCTATGGAGAGCAGCTGGAGGGAGGGAGAGGAGATTTTTCCTCACCATTGTCCGCCTGCCTCTCCCCAGGTATGACGAGGAGCAGAAGAAGTGGGAAGGCGTTCTCCGGGAGATCCAGTACGCCTCCGGCGCCACGTTCCTGCCCGTGCGCCTCAACGTCCTGCGCCTCACCAAGATGTAGTCAGGAGAGATGGGTCCTCTTTCCACGGGCTGCTGGGGCAAGGAGGGCTGGGGAGATGCTTCTCAGAGATGTGGCATCTAGACACAGCCCAGGACATTGCATCTGTGATTGGTAATATTTTGGATAAGTGGGAAAGAGGGGAGAGTATCTGGAAAACCTCCCAGGAAATTGAAGGGGCTCACAAGGTAATTAAAGAGGGGATCTGGAGCCTGTAAGGAGCTGGGGAAGACTGAAAAGCACAGAAAAATTAGTTATTCCAGTCTCAGGAGACAGGACAAATAGATCATACATTTTTAAACTTATTTCTTCATGTTTTCCCCCATCTTTTCAACTGCTTTTGGACCCCTCCAACAAACAGGGGATACAGAAAGTGGGGACCAAGATGACATTCCCCAGGGAAAGGCATCCACAAAGTATTTCCCAGCCTAAGGTGTCTGTGAGCACAGTGTTCCTTGGAGAGGAGAAGGAAGGGTTAAAGTGGCACAGGAGACACCTGATAGAATTTGATGAGTTCCTGAGTGAAGAGGGCTGTTGGGATGGGAGAGGCAAAAGAAAAGATCATGTGAGCAGCAGAAGCACTTCAGAAGATGTGATGAAAAGCAAATAATCTCAGTTCTTTGCCTCCAGCTTGACTTTGCAGTGATGAGAGGCCGGGAGTTGAATGTCAGGAAAGGAGGAGTCACAGAAGTTGCAGGGTGGGAAGGGAGGAGGGATGGACAGAGGATGCCATGTGTGGTCACCTCCAGCCTTTTGGGCTCCTCATCTTCAATCACAGATCACAATGTCCTCACCTATGGATGGACAAATGCTGGTTTTTGGTTTTCAGGGAAAGGTTTTATATTTTTGCTGTTTTTCTTATTTTTCATGTTCAGATTTTTTTTTTAAGAGTATTTTACTTTGCTAAGATCTCAGATGTGTTTGGCTCAAAGAGAGCTTCTGACTGAGGAAAAGTTCATATTTATTTAAAAGTTGTCACTAATGATGTTTTGATAGAGACATGACTGTACTGGCAGCAGGAAGAAAGATCTGTTAGAGCAAAAATCTCCTGATGCCCATACCATCTGACCATCTGACCACATTTAAAAATAAATGTGACTATTCCAAAAGAAATTCCCTGTGTCTGCACATTGATAAAACTGAAACTGATCCTTCACAGCAACCAAAAACAAGGACTGAGCACAAGTTGTGATGGACACATGCAGCAAAACAGCCCCATGGAGAGCCCCATTTTTTCTTATTTGAGAGGTGAAATATTAGGATCTGTATCCTTACAGCTCTTCCCTATGGATGTCACAGCCAGGAGTTTACCGAGGACTAGAAGGAAGCTGGATGCCTGCACTGACAGGGTGAGAGGAAACGGCCTCAAGCTGTGCCAGGGCAGGTTTAGATTGGATATTAGGATGAGTTTTTTCATGGAAAGGATTATAAAGCATTGGAAAAGGCAGTGGAGTTCCAGTGATGGAGCCACCATCCCATAAAATGTTCAAAAAATGTGGATGTGGCACTTAGGGACATGGTTTAGTGATGAACATGGTGGTAGTTGGACTCAATGAGATTAAAGTTTTTTCCAACCTTTCAATTCTATGAATTGAATTCTTCCAAGAACTCTATGATTCTTCCAACACTTCTATGACTCTGTGATGTCATAGTACCATTAAGAGTGTTGATAATCAATAATAATTCAAAAAAAGAACAAAACCAAACCTTGCAAAACAACTGCCTCAAAGTGGTATGAAAATTCTGGTATCAAAAATCTAGGTCAAAATGCAGTTGTGGAGAAACTAAAACATGTTTGGAAGGAAAAAGAATTCAAGGGAAGTAAAGGAACCAGAGTCTTGCCCTGGTTTCATTTGAAGGATTTAGGAAGTTACAGGATAAGCTCCTTAGAGGACAATCATATCAGAACAGTAATGAAATATTTCAAAAGGAAAAGAAATCCAAGGTGACTGGCTGTCACAAAGTAGCTTAAAAAAGGAACAAAAATCTTTGAAACAATCAAATGTGTGAAAAATGCACGGAAAAGAAATAAACACCTTCTGCCTAGTTCTGCAGAAATTCATGTAGACAATTCCCAAGCTAATTAAAGATGACTCTTCCAAATAGCTTCTGGCAGAAAGAGAAAAATTCAGAAAAAAAGATTTAAAAAAATAAAATCCCTGCATAGAATAACCATTTTAAAAAGTCATTTATTACAGTGTCAGGATCCCACCTCCTGCCTCCAGCAACACCAACCCTGGAATTGTTCAAGGAATGAATGGAAGTTGCACTCAGTGCTCTGGTCTGGCTGACAAGGTGGTGACTGGTGAAATGTTGACTCAATGATCTTGAAGGTATTTGGAAAATACCTTAATGACTTTGTGATTCTGTGGCCTTTGCTTCAGCTCTTCTTGCTGAATGCAGGCTGGGAAGTTGTTGATGATCCTAATAGAGGTTTAATCCCCACTCACCTCCTGCCACACTTCTTGGCTCTCCTGGAGGATATCTGGGTTTTTTGAAGCCAGCAGGATAATGTTGCTGACTTTCCACGAGTTGTTGTGATGTGGTCCCTGACAAAGGTTCAAGATGTTTCAAATAAACTGGACTTTGGTGCTCATGTGTGGTTCACATCCATTACAGAGCTGTGGAGAAGCCACCATTGGCACAAGGCAGGAAACTAAAAAATGGAAAAATGGCTGTTGTATAAAAATATCCAGAAGAACTTGAACTATCCCACTGCTTGAGCAACAAGAGGCAAATCTCAGCACATGCTGGTTCGAGGAAGGAGGCAAAGTTGGACATCATCAAGTCACCAAGTGAAGGTGTGGCCTGGGGATGTTCCTCCACATCTCCAAGAGGCTGTGTCAGTTTTAAGGCCATCACAGATAAGAAATGCCACCAGAGAGATATCACTCTTCCCTGCTGCCTGGTGGTGTCCTGGCTCAGATGCAACAGCTTCAGTGGCACAGGTTTCCCTACAGATAATGACAGTGGCAAAGACTGCATCCAAAGGGTGAGGGAAAACCATCTCTTCTTCCATTATCTTCCCAATATCCATGCTGATATTGCTGGCGAGGTTCCCCCTGCTCCATTTTAAATTAATAAAGGCATTGGTTGCTTTTGGATGTGCTCCTTGGTTTCTCCTCTGCCAACAGAGATCAGAGAGCCCCTAATCAAGAGTTCACACCGACCTGTTGGAGCCAGTAGGACCAGGTGCTCAGTCCTTACCCCAGGGCTGCAAGCACCAAATTCCTTCTTCTATCCACTCATCACCCTTCCCTGAAAAGCTCTTTTTTTGTTGGCCCCACAGCAGTCAAGTTGTCTCACACACACTCACACACCTCCCACCAAAACCTACACAGAGCCTGTACATGTGAAGCAGTGGCAGCAGTTAACATTCCACAGGTTTCCTCATCCTCCCCATCTCTGACTGCTCTCACAGTTGCCTGAAAAAAAAACCCTTCTAAAAGAAAAGAAAAAAAAAAGGGGGGAAATAAAAGATAAAGCAAAATTAAGGTAACAAAAGAAAGTGATGGAGCTTTCGATTTTCTTTTATAAAAGACAAATCGTTTATTGATTCAGTCCTTCCACTTGCAACCTCTTTGGTAACAGTCATAACACTTCCAGACTGGGAGAACGCAGTGGAAAGGCCCAGTTCTGACCTCTCACCAATTTCAGAGCTCAGTGAGCCCCAAGGTGCCTTGGTGAGAGGCCAAAAGCAGATTTCAAAGCATGCCCAAGGACCTGGCCTCGAGGGACAACCCAAACCAGCCTCCCTACCGTAACTTGTTGCGCTCGTGGGCGGCACAGAGAGCAGTCCCAACACCCCCAGGCAGAAGATGGCTCGGGATGGGGATGTCTGACTGGGAGCTGTGCCCTGGGAGGTGGCTTTGATGAACCTCTTGGGACCTCCTGGACATTGGGACCATCAACGAGGCAAGACTCGCCCGTTCCTGCGGTAGACAATGACTTGCCTCAGTTGGCCCCACAAGGATGGATCCAACCATCTCAGCCTCCCCCTCCTCACACCATCCCAAAGAGAGTAACTGCTGTACTTGGAGTTAAACATATATTGATTACACATGGTCATAAAAAAAAAGGTAATAATAATAATAATAATACATTTTCTAGAACATTACTTAAGATGCTTCCGAAAAGCATCCAAGCTTCCCCTCCCCTCCCCGCCTTCCCTTAATCTATACAGAATAAAGTGCTTCGTTTAGTTTGTTCACACTTGTACAGCCACCAATACACTCTTAACTTGGCATGTTTGGGCAACTGATACTGAATGCCGTAAAATAATTCAGAGCCAAACACCAGGCATGAGAAACTAGTTTTGAGGCAAGTGCTTGGGGGTTTCATTCATTTCCTTCAAGTTCCATGCTACAGAGGTTGTTCTTATTCCTATTTCTTTTTTAAATCTCCTTTTTTTAAAATTTATGATTTTCTTTCTTTGTAAGTCCAACCCAACTCCTGTCGTGGTTCCGTGTCTCTGGGCAGGGCTGCGTGTGGGGAAGCTCTGGCCATCCGTGTGAACAAAGGGCGTCTGTCCATCTGTCCTTCCCTCCTGACTTCAGGCAAACCAAGAGTCACCTCAGAGGAGTTGTCTAGCAGCGGATGCTCGTCTCTATTGCACTGTCACAGCCATTCCCACCCATCTGTCCATCCATCACCTTCCCACCGCGCCAGGGTTATGGCTGTGGTCCGAAGGGCCAGCCGTGCCTCGTGGATACGTGAGGCGAACTGGACTGTGCTACCAGGCTCCTGGGATTATAGAAACCAAAAGTGACCCTCCCCAACATGATTCCCTCCCTCCCAAAGTTCAAATGAAGGGTGGAAAAAAAAAAATTCCGACCCAGGCGGGTCTGGGGCTTGGGTGTGTGGGAAGAGCTGTCAGCTGAATGTTGCGCTACGGCGAATTCAGGAACCGCGTAATGGAAATCGAGCCCCTCTCCACCCTCGCGGTCTGTCAAAGAAGGGATGTGAGAGATTAAGGTGCAAGAGTTAAAAAAAAAAAGAATAAAAGAAAAATAAAGTAAAACATAAAAAGCTTGAAAACAACAGACCCAACTCTCCTGCCTGCTGCTCTGTCTAACCCCAAGGGGTGCAACAGCAGCGGCCGGGATGGGTCCAGGATGGACGAGGCACTGTGGGAGCAACTCGTCTGAGCTCTTAGTACACAAATGAAAACCAGACATGGAGACACACTGGGGCTGAGTCAGGGTGTAGACAAAAGGGCTTGGAGGCCTTGTAGGACTCCTGGGAACTACCCAGGCCTTGGAGAGGGGAGGGAGCAGCAGGGATCTGGTTCTCCAAAGTGCTGTGTGCATGGTCACATCTCGACGTCTCCAAGTGGCTCTAGGAGCAGGCTCTCGAAGGGGATCGGACGTGGCTGGGATCAGTCACTGGGCTTTCTGCTGGGCTTCCAGCCTCAAGGAAGGGCTCTCATCTCACAGAGATGTCCAAGGGGGGCAGGAGAGGATGAACTGGGACAGGAACAGGGAAAGCCACTTCCAGGTGAGTGGAATAAGGGAGCACAATGTTGGCATGGATGTTTACCTGGGGGAAGCCTATCAGCTGATGGGTTCCACCACAAAAGACCATAAAATAAGGTGAGCCCTCCTCAGGGCACAGCACTCCCATCCTGTCTCAAGGCTGAACATGAGGAGAAAGAAGCACAAGGAAGCCCAAGGAGATGGGATCTGGGAGGCAGCAGAGGAGGAGACAGCATGGAACACTCCAGCACCTCCACAGATTTCAGTGAATGCTTCTCCAAAGCAAACATCTTCCAGTATGGGTCATGGTCCCTTCCTACAGCCAATGGCCCCAAGAGCCCTCATCCCTCACAGGTGTGTTTGAGGCTTTGCACCACCCCAACGAGCCCCAGGGTCATGGAGGGGGGCAGCAGAGAAGCCTTTGGAACCCACCTGAGAAGGTCAATGAGGTGAGGCAGCTCTGCCATAGCAATCTCCTCATGCTCGGAGCAGATGGAGATGGGGGTGAGCTCACTGGTACTCTGGGGACCCACAGGATCCCAGCCAACACAAAGATGAAAAGGACTTTGTGGCTCCAAAATGCTAACATCAGTCAGCTTTCCCATGATGCTGGGCACCAGTGGAGGTGGCACCAGACACCTCAAAGAGCACTCAGGAGAACAGCAGATGCTCCCTGGTCCTGTCCCCACCATGCTCCTGCATGTCCCCAGTCAGCAAAGCCCCTGAGCATGTGTCTGAATCCTCCCATCTCTGCAGGGACAGCCCCAATGCTGCCCAAGTGCTTTGCTGATTTGGTCCAGGAGACGAAGCACCAAGACTTTTCAGAGAGCCAGGTGTGGCTCCCTGTCCCCAGCACTCTGCTGTCACCCAGCACAAGCTGCACATGAGAAAAGGCTCCTGCAGCGCACTCAGTGACCTCTTTCCTTCTTACCTACCAACAGTACTTCCACCACCTCCTCCATGACCTGACCCACAGGTGCCCTCAACACCAGCTTTGAAAGCACAGGATCAGCTGGAACAGCCTCCACCTCTTGCCAGCCCTTCTCTGCCCATGCTGGGTGCTCTCTGGCTCCACAGGGGACACTTCTCCCAGCAGGGACCCCACAGCCACGGTCAGGACAAAGCATGGCACCCTGGGGCAGAACACAGCAGCGAGAGACCCTGCTGGGACCTCAGTGCCCAATAAAAAGGTGACAGCAAAGCCTTCCTCTTCTCCTCCTCCTCAGCATGAAGCCAGCCACATAATTTGTAAGTCATCAACAAGCACTAAGAAACACCACAGGGCATCAACAAAACAACCACAACTCTCACTGGTCCCCTCAAACCAGGACAGGGCAACGGATGCCAGCACCACAAGGAGAAGTGAAGCTTGGGAGAGCAAAGCAGGCAACAAACTGGAGATTGGGACATCATCATTCCCAGGCTGAACATGGTCCTGCTTTAGCTCTGAACCTTGCAATGGGACCAACTGGAGCTCACCCATCCCTCAGGGGTTTGTTCAGATTGTTAAGGCACTATTCTGGGCCGATTCTGCCGAGAAACAGAAGCGTCCTGCTCCTCTGTCCCAGGCTCCCCTCCTGCTGGTCCCAAAGGTACCTGAGCTCTCCCAGGAACAGCTCCCCAGCTCCAGAGCATCCCCAGGAGCCCAGCTCCTGCTGGGATTAGCAGAAAGGGCACACCAGAACCCAGCTCCCTTAGGGCACCCCGGAACTGAACCGACAGCGAGTTACAGATGCCCCAAGATGCAAGGTGGGTGTTTGTGCTTTTGCCTGTGGAGGAGGAAAACCTGTTGTAGGGAAGGAAGACGTGTTGAGGGCTGCTAACGAGGGCATGCTAATGGCTTTCCAATGGGGACACCTGCTCATTCGCCACGGGCCACTGGGGCTGGCAGTGGTGGGCTCCCCTGGGGTGCCCACCTTCCAACCCCGTGGGTGAAGAGCCTGACTTGAAAGACCAGCTTTACAGTACAGGGATTCAAGCACCACTAACTAGAATTCAGCTTCGAAATATTGATGCACCGGCCAGCAAGCTCAAGCCTGGATATCCTGCTCCTCCCAGCCTCACCAGCCTCCCAGCAGGAAGGTGATGCCAGCGTGTGGGAAGATGAAACTGAGAGCGACACCTTTTACCTACACCCTTACGGACGGACGGCGGTTCCCCCCCAACACCCACGTTCCTCAGGGAGGGAGGCTTCCTCCTGCTCCCCCTCTCTGCAGAGAATGATGGGTGAGAAAAAGGAATAAAAACCCAAAACAACCCCAAAACGAGGAGGAAGGGGGGGGGTAGAGAGCAAGCAAAGCCTTGGCTCCCTGGGGGAAAGGCATTCCCGAAGGGCAGAGCAGTCCGTGCAGGCGCATGGCCGGGGGGTGAGGGGAGGGCACCTAATTGTTGTTTGAATTTATCCTCCCCGCGGGAAACAGGGGAGGGGGTGGCGGTAGGTGAGGAGGAGGAGGGAGGGTCTGTGGAAGAGGATGGAGCAGCGGCAGAGGCAGAGGGGAGACGCCGGGGCCGGGGGGCAGCGGAGCCGGGCTGGTGGCGGGCTGGGGGACGGCCGTGTCCGAAGCCAGGGGGTTGGTGACGCGGAAACATTTCTCCTTGTGGGCCTTGAGCATGTTGGAGAAGCGGAAGCGCTGGCCGCAGACGTCGCAGGGGTACGGCTTCTCCCCAGTGTGGGTCCGGCGGTGCCGCTTCATGTTGGGGCGGCTGGTGAAGCTCTTCCCGCAGATCTCACAGATGTAGGGCTTCTCCCCTGCAGGTGGGAGGAGAGGGACAGAAGCTGCTGGTTAGGTTGGGTGTCAGAGACTGGGGAGACTTGATGTCTTGAGGTATTTCGGGGTGCATGTGTGTGCCTTGCCCTCATAAGGCAGTGAACGGCCCCACGTCCCAGCCCTAGAGTCTGTATCCCAGCCTGGCAGTGTCTGTCAATCAAGGCACAGGGGGAGGCAATGCCCCACTCTCCCCTAATCCACCTCCTGAGGGCAAAATGACCAGAAGTCCCATGTGGGAGAAAGGGGAGGACCAAATACCCCTTGAGGACCAAGGGGTATTTAAAGCCAAACACCAGGCCATCACGTTCATCTAGACCCTACCTTTTTCTTGAAATTCTGTCTGAACCCAGCAGTTGGTAGCCTGTGCTACCAACTACCTATATGTGCTTTTCTGTATCTTTTCTGTCTTTCTCTCCTTCTTCTTCTACTTTCCTCTCCTTGGAATATTTTGAGTACCTCAACACTGAACGTGTTTAAAGTTTGCTAAGTGGAATGGGCCAAGTTTAATGCTGTGTGTTAATGCAAGTGTTTTATGTTGGCTGAATGCTGTACTAAACCTTTTGCTAAAGTTCCCTGATTTTTCTCAAGTTTGCCAGCAAACCTTTGAGTTGTTTTGACCTCTTGAGAAGACCTTATTGGTATTTCTCCTGTGTGTCCAGCTCAGAGATCATGAACCATTGTAAGCCCTTCCAAAAGTTATTGAACGAGTTGACTGGGGCCTTATCAGTGCTCCCCAAAACCCCATCCTGACACCCACCCGAAGATGTTACCCCCATCCCATCACTCTTTCCAGGGAGAGCCTGCCTGCAGGGATCAGGGGCCAGGCAAGGGGCGGGTCTCACCCGTGTGCGTCTTCATGTGCTCATCAAAGTACTGCTTCATGTTGAAGTCCTTGCCACACCACTGGCACATGAACTGCTTGTGGCCGATGTGGATGCTCATGTGGGAGCGCAGCTGGTACTTGTACTGGAAGCGCTCGTTGCAGTTCTGCAGGGGTGAGGAGTTGTTGATGAGCACTCAAAATATGCCCACATTCCCCTCAAATCACCAGCGGCAAAGAAATCCTGTTTTTTACCCCCAAGAAACGCCCTCAAACAGGCTTTTTGAGACATATCCAGCCAGGCTTGCAGGCTGGGTGGGTGCAAAGTCCAGACAATCTGTTGGGGACAGATCCTGGCATCGGACAAGTTTCATCATAAAGGTGGTGGGACTCTCAAACCAGGAGGTGATGCAAAGCTTGGAAAAGTGTGGGATCATCCCTACAGCTGCACTGTCACACAGCACAGTGGAAGCACCAAGGAGTGGAAGATCTCTCCCCAGATCAGTGTTTCTGCCTTACCTCACATTTGAAAGGCTTTTCCCCGGAGTGCTGGAGTGAGTGGACCTTAAGGGACATGCTGCGCTTGAAAGACTTCCCGCAGGTCTCACAGGTGAAGGGCATGTCCTTGGTGTGTGCTGGTGGGGACAGGGGCAGGTCAGCAGCCTCCACACACCTCCACCATCCACCTCCCCACACCCCACATCTGGCTCCCAGCGCCAAGCCCCAGCAAACCCAAAGGATCTCTGGAAGATAAATGGCAGCGACATTTCAAGCGATTCCCTTCCCCATTCTTTTGGATCTCTTTGGTGGCCCCAAGGCCCAGGCACCCTACCACTGTTGTCACGGGCAATTTGCTTTTCAAAGCCCAGCACTGGTGTGGTGTGATCCTTTTACATTTCAAACCTTCCTCTGATCACTTCTGATCAATAAAATAAATGGGATTCCCCAGCACGACATCCAAACCCAGCACTGAGCAGTCATTGGTTCAGCATTGAATATCAGGCCAAATTTCAAGACAGGGATGTGAGAAAGCTCATCCAAGAGTAAGCTAACATGACAGCAACACAAAACACCTTTCATTGCCAAACTGATGGACCAACACCCCCAGCAAGATCTCCCCGTGGCACCTCCCACACTCACCAACCATGTGTTTGCGCACGTGGGCCATGGTGTAGAACTTCTTCTCGCAGATCTCGCAGGAGAACTTCTTCTCTGCATAGCCATGGACAATCTTGTTGTGCTCGTGGAGAGACCAGAGCTTCTTGAACCCCTTCCCACACGTCACACACTGCAAGGACACAGGAGACAGTCAGGGAAGCAGCTTCATCCATGGAAAGGGAACATCGTGGTGAAAGCTACAGTTGACATCAAAAAATCACAACTACCAGCAAGTCTGATATAGACCTTGTCACTTCAAAACCTCCAAATTTCATATTTCTACGAAAATGAGCAAGGGGCAATGACCTTCCAGGGAAGGATGTGGAATCTTCGTCAATGGCTGTATCAGGATTTGGATAAACAACAGCTCATGACCTATTCCCAGCTGGGAATTTTATTCCTAAATGAAGATCTTACGTAAAATAATCCCAACCCTCTGTGCATTGGAAATTTGCAAAAAATATGAAAATAAGGAGAATCCCTATCCAGGGCAGTACAACTTCAGTCTTCGGCAGATATAATGGATACTTCATCACTAAATTAGTTTTCCAAGCAGATCTGTGATTCCATGATATCCAAAAGGACCAAACTGGACCCAAACCACCAGTCCATCAGCACAGTAAGAACAATGTGACGTGCAAAGTCTTCCCCAAAAAGTTAAGGCAGAGAATCACTTCAGCTCCAACAAGTTCAGTGTTCCTCTGGAAGTTCCCAGGAAAAGCTCCAGCTTCTGTGTGAGACGTCTTGGAGGCCTGTGAGACCATTTCAGTGCCCAGGGAAACACAGGACAGAGATATCCACCAAGGAAACCATGCCAGGAGCCAAGGGTCAACTCCTTCCCCTTCACCTTTCCATGGCTCACGTTCCTGTTGTTCAACAGGGATAAAAACCACCCCTTCTCTCCTTGCAGATTTGTTGACAAAATTATTCATGCCTTGAAGGCATCTTGCAACAACGTGGCTGAATTGTACCAGTGAACCTGGGCAGGGATTTCTCCACTTCTCCTCCTTCCCAGAAGAACAGATGCTCCTTGATGGGTTTCAACCAAATTTTGCTGTGATACCACTGAAAACACACCATTATGCTGTGATGTCACTATATTTTTCCATATGTATTTATATTTAGGCGCCCCAAAAGGGAAAATTAGGGTCACAGAGGCATTCCCAAGCCTCCTCATCTTCATCTTGCCATGCTCAAATGTCAACATGAGCAGTCCTCCAAGTCCTGCTGTTCCCAAGTACGTATTTCCATGGATCAGAACAGCTTTATCTCTGTCTTAAGGGATATTTCAGGGAAAATTCAGGACTAGAGCCTGATATCAAAGACAAATCAATATCCATTTTCTCCACTTACTATGAAAGAGGCAGGGGAATTTCAAAATGAAAGGCAGAGGGAAAGCAGCAGAGGTAGAAAAACCCCCAGGGCTGGGACCAAACACTCTGGAGGGCTGAGCTCTGTGTCCTCACTTACTGCTGAAAATCATCACTCAAAAAATATGGAAATAATGTCCAAATGAGGGGAAAAAATGGGGATATAAATTCTTGCTGGTTAAAATAAAAACCATCCTGAAGCTGGAAATAAAAAAAATTTGAGGGACAACTCAATAAAACAAAGGATGAATCACTTTTCAGGTGGTAGAGGTAGGATGCACATTATGGAGATGGGGCATGAACACAGGGAGCAGTGTGGTTCTTAAATCCTAAAGCTTTATGGATGAAATCTGGGGAAAAAACAGGGAAAGAAAGCAGCAGACCAAACTGAGAGAAGGTGAATAGTCCCTCCATGGATCTGATTAAAACACAAGAAATAAAAACTCTTACAGGCAAAGTGCTGAAAAAAATTCCTTTTCCACCCAGACATAATTCCATGAGATGTTAATAAAGTTATTAAATATTATCAGAGCAAATGGAGTGGATTTGGCTATTTGTAAAATTAAAAATGCTTAATTAGGTGAGAGACAATGATCCCTTTTTCTGCAAAAGGAGGTCACTATACAGGCAGTTCTGGTTCATCCTATTCCAAAATGATTTGGAAAAGGGATAAAAAGGAGAGGGCAAAACAAAAAACAAGCAATGAGGTGACACCTGGAAAGCAGACGAAGCTGAATAAACATTCTGGTAAAATTCCTTTTTAAGTTGGTTTTTTGTTAGGCCCTGAAATAGCCAGCACCACACAGGTATTGGAGCTACACCCATCCATTCTGGGAAAAAGCATCCAAAAAAAGCAACTTCAGAGCTGTGAATTTGTCAGGAAGATGCACCAAAGGGTCTGTGACTGCTTCACCTATGAGCCAAGACTGTTCCTGCTTCCACGTTCCCTGCTTGCTAAGATCTGCTTCATTCCCTGTTTTATTTGGGATGCCATCAGTGAAGGGCTCCAGCAGTGCTTGGGTTGTGTTACCTCCATCAAGGAGAGCTGTGAGATCATTCAAAATCTGGTCACTGGTGGGAAGGGTGATGGGAGAAGCTCTCCATAAATTGTAATATATAATATTTGTATATTAATGTAATATTTGTATTTGTATATTATATAATATTTGTAATTATTAGCAGCAGCATCCTGTAAAACAGCTCATCAGGAATTAGGAGACAGGAATTTGGAGGGATCTTCAGGAACACACGTTTTTGCTGCTCTGATTGGGTGCCTCCCTATCCCCCCAAAACTGCACAGATTTAACAAAGTCGATTTGTTACACAGGATCTCATTAGCACAGGGGAAGGCCACACCAAGCCCCAGCCATGCGTGGATGTCAAACGCACTCAGAAATTTGCTAATGCACAAAAAAAGCACAAAAGGCAGATTAAAACCATTTTAACTCCTGTCAGCAAATCTTCAAATTCAGCTAAAATGGGTTCAGCCTGGGTGGGAATGCTAGAGTGTGTCTCCATCAAGGGCTTGCAGTGTTTTATCCAGATTAACTGAATAAACTCAAAAGAAAAATTACTCCTCAAAAATTAACTCCGTGTTTCCACCCAGGCAGTCAAGGGGAAGCCACAGCCCCCCTGGCACAAATCCTCTGATTCCAGGCCACTGTGGGACCCCCCTGAGTCTGAATACAAGTCATGGGTGAACGAAGGTGCCCTCCCAACTGCCATGCTGTGCTGGTTTTGCATATAGAAGAAAAATTTCACATCTTAAATTCTCAAAAATCTCAAAATCTCAAATTAACAACCAAAACCACTACACATGTGCTAATTGCAACATCAGTATTATCTAAGCACGACCCCAACCCATGGTGTAGCTGGATGGGATGCCCTCTGCGGTGTTTGGGATGCCCTTCCCTCACTGGGATGTCCCTCAGGGGTGGGATGCTCCTCCTTTGGTGGGATGTCCCCACCTTGATGGCACATCCATCCACTTCGGTGGAGTATTCCCCCCTTGGTGGGACATCCACCTCTAGCAGGATGCTCCACCTTGAGGTAAGGCATCTCTCCCTTGGTGGGACGTTCACCCTGGTGGGATCCATGCCCTGGGTGGAGCCATGCTCACCTGGATGTTCTTCTCACAGTCGGTCTGGTGGTGCAGCAGGAGCTCACTCTCCAGCAGGAAGCGCTTCCCACACTTGTCACAGATCTGCATCCGGCTGTGCGTGACGTTCATGTGCTTCTCCAGGTACCAGCGGTTGTTGAAGATCCGCGGACACTTCTTGCATGGATAATGCTGCTTCTCCTCCAGCTTCACCTTCTGGCCCAAGCCATCCTGTTCTTTCTTTCTCTTTCTTCCCCTCTGACCTTCTTCTTCCTCCTCCTCCTCCTCTTCTACCTTGGCCATCTCCTGGGACCTGGTTGCCATGGCAGGTTTAGTGGCTTTGGATGCCCGGCTGCCCCTGCGGGGATGCCCGCTCTTTTCCCTTTTCACCTCTGAGGCATCCTCATCATCATCATCCTCTTCTTCTGTCGTCTCCTCCAGATCTTCCTCCTCACTGCGCTCCTCCTCCTCCCCCCCCACCTCGGCATCCTCCTCCTCTTCCTCCTCCTCCTCCCCTTCCTCATTCTCCTCCTCCCCATCCTCCTCTGTGTCACGCCCATCCCCGTCTGGCCGCCCCATCACAGCTGCCTCGCTGGCAGCCGCCTTCCCCTCCGTGCCCTTGGAGACGTTGAGGGTCTGGTTGTTGAGGTTCACCTCCACGATGATCTGCTCCCTGTTGTAGGAGCCCTGGCTGTCCAGGTCCTCCTCAGACTCCTCACCCTCCATCTTACAGACAGCACCAGGACCTCCATCCTTCTCCTCCTTATAGTACTGCTTGGCCGGGCCGGGTGGGAGCGTCCCGCTGCCCGTCCCGTCCTCCACCCGCACTGAGAAGGGGTCATTGCCCTCCCGGGCGTAGATTTTGGGGTGGGGGGCATCCACCTCCTGCTTGATCTCGCAGTAGTAGGGCGGGGGTCCGGCGCAGCCCTCGGCAGGCAGGGCCATGTCAGTGGCCAGGCTGAGCGAGCGCGTGTCCAGCAGGTCCTGGCAGGAGGACGCAATGTTGTTCATCTGCAGCACGGCGGCCGCGTTCAGCACGTCCTGCACATTGCAGGAGTTGACGAGCAGCTTGGAGGTGTAGATGAAGTTGAGGATCTGCTGGAGGCCCTGCGAGGTGAGGGCCTCCAGAGAGAGCTCCACGCGCTGCAGCTGCTTGTTCTGGGTGAAGAGGGAGTGGAAGAACTGGCTGTAGGCTGCCAGGACCCCCTTGTGCGCCGGGAAGATGCTCTTGTGCTGCACCAGCACGATGTCCACGTCGCACAGGTCCGGCTGAAAGAGGCGCTGCTCGTTCAGTCTGTCCATCAAACACGTGAAGTGGAGGGCTACATCCTCCACCAGGGAGTACTCAGCCGAAGGGTAGTCAGTCGTTTTTTCGACTATCAGCTGTGGGGAGGAAAGAAATAAAATCATTCAGGGCTCATTTTATCCCCAAAAACGCCCTTCTGGCCATGCCATCCATCCCTGTCCATGCATCCCCAAGTCAGAGATGTCGCCTGAGAAGCTCTACTGCCAGGCCCAACTTGAACGTGCCAACCAAAATATTCCATCACCAACCCCAGCTTGGAGTTACTAACCATGAAGTCCTACCACCAGCCCTAGCTTGCAAGTACCAACCAAAACACTCCATCACCAATCCCAGTTTGCAGATACCAACCAAAACACTCCATCACCAGCCCCAGCTTGCAGATACTAACCAAAATATTCCATCACCAACCCCAGTTCGGAGATACCAACCAAAACACTCCATCACCAACCAAAACACTCCATCACCAACCCCAGTTTGGAGATATTAACCAAAACATTCCATCACTAACCCCAGTCTGGAGATACCAGCCAAAACACTCCATCAGCAACCTCAGTTTGGAGATACCAACCAAAACACTCCATCACCAACCCCAGTTTGGAGATACCAACCAAAACACTCCATCACCAGCCCCAGCTTGGACAAGTCAACCAAAATGCTCCACTACCAGCCCCAGTTTTGGAACACCAAGAAGGTTCCATCACCAGGCCCAGCTTGAAGACACCAACCAGGAAGCTCCATCACCTGCTTGAGTCCAGGAGACTCAACCAAGGAGGAGAAGCCCCAGTGAAAGGGCAGGTCGGAGCCACACCAGCACCCACTGATAACCCTTCAAGGTGGACAGGAGGCACCAATGAGGTCCAAAGGCAGGCTCAGGTGTCCACACTCACTCAAGAGATCTCACACAGGAGAGGGGATGCCTTGACCTCTTGAACCAGATGGAGATCCAGGTGGGTATTTGCCCCAAGCAGGAAGCCAATTTTAGGCATCTGCTGAGATGGAACCCCCTAAATAAAAGGAAATTGGGATTTTATAGCTCCCTGCTTCTGCAGACAATAACACAAAGCCCAATATCCTCTGATATTTCTGAATTACGCTGCGTGCTGTCGCTCATGACAGCAGCTCACTCACAGCTGGATTCATTGGCATGATTTATGCACGTTTTAATGCTCATTTTCCATTGCCTGGGGAAAGGCACTACCTGGAAAAATTCAAATCAGGAAGCAGCACCCCCAGGCTGGGAAATGCTGTGCTGCCAACCCTCCCCAGGCTGAGTTTTCTGGGTATTTAATCCAATTCCCATGTATTTCACATGGTCCAGGCCATCCCAGGTGTTCCTCCCCTCTCCTGGTCATACCTCAGGCCCAGGATGAGTCTGCCTGCTCCATCCCAAATCCAAGGGATATCCCACGCCCTAAATCCTGTGTCCTGCATTAAAAGAAGGTGGGACACACAGACCCCCTAACACCCTTTTTCCTGACCTTCGTAGGATGTGACCAAGGACATGGTGCAGAACAGTGGCAGAGAGGGAGGGTTCAACCTGCCAGGTTTATCCTGCACCTCCTGCTCCAAAAAGAGATTTTTCAACTCCCATTTTTTCTGGAACAAATGGCAGCTCTTGATCAGCACATAAATTCCAGCAAGACATCAAGACATGTTCTGTTTGTCTTTTTTTTTTTTTCTGGTGAGCCAAAGGCAAAAGGACACACAGACAAAAATGTTTAAATAATAAAAAGGGTGTTTTCTTCGCTGTTTTCCCAACAAGCAAAAAAACCTCTTCATCCTCCCTGCCAAATTTTTTCATTTTCATTGGATTTCTGCTCCACAACCAACCCGTCCAACCAATAGGGATCTCAGTTTTGCATGGTCCTGATAGCCCTGGAGAATCCCAGCAAGTGCTGGCACCCAGGGAAAACATGGAAAAACCAGTTCTGCTCCAAATTCTTGGCTCTGCAGCCTGGAGCAGGGCAAAGAGGTAGGAAAAGGGTTGGGTGTTTACATATTTTTATATACTTTTTATAATTTACATATATATATTTAATATTTTCAATATTTTATACATTCGTGCTTATATATAGTTAAACTACTTATATATAAAAATAAATATATAAATACATGAACATTCTTTACATATGTACTTGTTACAAAATGCTGCATATCCCAGCTGGAACATCCATCCACCTTCACCATTTCCCGAGCCTCTCGCGACTGCCAAGAACATTTTGATGAGATCTTGGATGGTTCAGCCCCCGCTCCAAGACACGTAGAAAATAATTAAGGATATAATAAATATCAAAAACTGAAGAGACAGCAGGAATTCAGCAGAGCAGTTTGCTGTTTGCCAGGTTCTCTGTTGAAAAAAAAATAACCTAAATTCAGTTTTTTCCTCCGGGGATCCACCTCATTTAGGATACCCCAAGCTTGGCATAGGTGCAGCCACAAAGGAATGGGTGAAAAACAGGGGAGAACGGGTCTGTGGGGTGGCATTGCCCAGCCTGGAAAACAAAAGGCGGCTTTTTCTGCCCTCTGGATGGAGGATTTTTGGCAGAGGGGGCTGATCCCTCACCCAGCGGCGCTCCTTGCCAGGCGGCTCTAATCAGTCCCAGCAGCGGCGAGGACAATGCGTGTCTTGGCCGCGTCCTGCCAGTGACTTCAGCCCGGGCTTGTCAGCGGGAGCCTTTTGCTCTTTATTGCTCTCAGATGCTTTTTGTGAGCTTGCCCCGGAGCCAGAGCCCCGGCCGAGACGAGAGGCGCCTGCCAGGGTGAGATCCCCAAAAAGACCCCGACTTGCCCCAAAATGCCCCTCCAGCAGCTCCCGCCCCTGTGGCTCCAGCGGAGCAGAGCAGCCTGACTAATGGGGATTAATGGCAGGGTTAAATCCAGGGCTCTTCCTCTGGGAAAACGCAAATATTTGAAATATAGATCCCTTTTAATATTTCTTATATTAAAAATACATATTCAAAAAAAAAAAAAAGAAGAATCATGAGTTTTGCTTTTTTCCACCATCACCACCCTGCCCCTCTGCTCTGCCCATCCCATCTCCATCCCCTGCTGCACACCTGGGCAGTTCACTAAACCAGGGTGAACCCTAAAACTGGCCCCACCACATACTGCCAACCTCGAAGCAAGGTTCTGGCATCATCAGTGCAGAAAAACACCCCTAAAAATTATTAGAAAGCAGCGTGGCCGTGAGTTCCTCACGCCGAGGGGCCGGCGGCGCCTCCAGCCAGCCCTCCCCACCCTGACGCTGCCCTCCAGCTCTATTTTAAGAGAGTTTTCACGTGGTGCTGCCAAAGTCTCGTCCCAAAACAGCCTCTGGGGCGAGAGGACGGCCAGAGGATGGGGAGGATGCTCAGGGTGAGGGATGGGGGGTGGATGAGTCCCAAAGACAGGGGATGGAAGGAAAGGATGAGTAAGGAATGGTGGTGGAAGGAGATGCTGGTGTTCACTGGGGCAGGGCAGCATCTCTCCAGCCAAACCACCAAAAACCCCAACCCGCACCCCACCATGTGCCTCAGTTTCCCTAAACATCCCAACCAACACCTGCCCACCTGCCCTGAAAGGTGTTTGCTGCTGGATTTAAATCGATGTACTATGACAAAAAGCACTTTCTCTCAGCAGCTATTGAGAACGAGATCCCTAAACGTTCCTGTAGCTCTAAACCTCCCCGAAGGAGCAGAAGGTTGGGCTACTCTGGATATATTTAAATACTCAAATCCTCAGTCCCCCAGAAGATCATCTCTGACCTTCACCAGCCTCTTCTTTATTTAATTAATTATTTGTTCATTTCCAGCGCCCTCATCACCACAGCATCGAGGACCGTGAGTAATTTTTTCCCACATAAGCACAAGGACAAGGGGTCTTAGGGCATAAAATTCACATTTAAGTGGTGACAAGACCAACTGCCTGTGAACCACTTTCCATTCAGCACGAAATTTGGGGATTTCTTTAAATTTTTCACCCTCAAGATGTATTTAAAAAAAAAAAAAAAAAAGCAATCTGCTTTTCTGTATCATTTCCAACCACCAAAGCATTCATAGTTGACCTTCAGTATTAAATTGCATTAAAGAAAAGTGCTTTAATAAGGAGCTAAATACAATGTCAGCACTCGCTCCTCAAAAAGATAAAAAGAAGTCTCCCATGCCCTCTTCTCAGTTTGAACATTGCTGCACTTCAGGACAAAAGAGCTGGGCTGGAACTATTTAATGTCAAAACTTGACTTTTGCTGAAGAAAGAAATAACATTAAACCCCCATTTTTACAGATTAAAAAATCTGTAAAAATTTTGGACGGTACAAAGGGGCATCGTTACAAACCCCAAACACTCGCGCTTTCGGTTTTAATCCTCAGCCTCCTACAACCTGCCCTGTGCCTTCCAGACCCTTGCATGAAACCTTCAGCCTTTTCTCCCTAGTTTTGAGGCCATCAGAAGATGTTTTGCAAAATTTTGTGTTTTCCCACAGCTCCCCAAACAAAGATACACCGGCCCAGAACAAGCAGCACTGCCTAGACCATGCACATCCCATTGCCCACCCACCCATTCCTGGGGCACAGTGGCAGAGGGATAAACCACATCCCAAAGCTTCTGTCCCTCTCCTGTTGCCAGACCCCTGCATGAAACCTTCAGCCTTTTCTCCCTCGTTCTGAGGCCATCAGAAGGTCTTTTTTCCAAATGTTGTGTTTTCCCACAGCTCCCCAAATTAAGTTACACTGGCTCAGAACAAGCAGCACTGTCCAGATCGTGCACATCCCATTGCCCAAGCACCCATTCCTGGGGTACAGTGGCAGAAGAATAAACCACATCCCAAAGCTCCTGTCCCTCTCCTGTCACCAGACTCTTGCATGAAACCTTCAGCCTTTTTTCTCTAGTTTTGAGGCCATTAGAATTTTTTTTTACAAAATTATGTGTTTTCCTACAGTTCCCCAAACCAGGATACACCAAGAAGCAGCCAGCCCAGAACGAGCTGCGCTGCCCGGACCATGCACATCCCATTGCCCAACCACCCATTCCTGGAGCAGAGCCGTGCCTGGGAAGCCGGCAGAGGGATAAACCACATCCCAAAGCTCCTGTCCCTCTCCTGTCGCCTACCTTGACCGCTCTGCTGTTCCCTCCCTCCCCGGGGAGCTCTCCGTGGGTGCTCTCGGCACGGGACCGCGCTGGGGGTGGGGTCTGCTCGCTCCTCCGCCGGGTGTTTTTATTTAATTAGGAGAGGGTTGTCCGGAAAAACAAGCAGGAAGGGAAAACAATAGCCCGGCCACAGCCCCGCCTGGCGAGGCGCCGGCCGGCACGGCCCCGAGCGAGCGCCCACCGCCGGCATCCTGCCCGCCGGGATGTGCCCGTCCCGCTCCGGAGCCCCCAGGGATGCTGCTGACACCATCCAAAATGGTGATTTTTATTTCTGCGCTGTCTAAAAGGCTTAAGGGTGCCCAAAGCAGAGCCGAGAGCAGGCAAGGGGAAGGGGCTCAGCGATGCTTCCTGAGCCCTGCTCATCCCGGGGTGTTGGGCAGCCCAAAAAACATCTCCCAGCCTCTGCTGGGTGAAGAAGAGTACCAGACCAGCTGTGGGACAGTCAGATGCTTCACAGGCTTTTTTTCCCACCCTCCCTTTTGGTTGTTCCTAATTTTTTATTAATGATATGCAACATTTACAGGCTTTGGCTCAAGGATGCTTTTCCCAGGGAGCTGGCAGCAGTACCAGGCCCATCAGTGCAATGGAACAGGGACCACTCCTTCCCCCATCCCTGTCTCCCTGCAACCAAGAGGACACCTTTGCAAAGGGGAAAAGGTTCATTGGGGAGTTTTCTGGAAGCACCATGGCCACCAGCGGCGTGGGGAGAGGAGCAGGATGAGCTATGATGAGCAACACAAAGCTTCACCCACGGGGAGCAGGCACTGCCTTCCCAACAGCACAGCCCATGGAGGGTTAATGGCTTTGTGCTTTTTTTTTTAATCTCATATTTTAAAAAAATTTTAAAACCCAGTCAGCTGCTCTGAGTGCTTTTCTCCTTTCCTTTTGAACACAGAGCTGCAAAGCCACTGTTTGACATTTCCAAGAATGGATGGATCAACCTCGCTGTCACATCCCATCTCCAAATCGTCCCAGTGAGGTGATGCTGCTCCTGGGGGATGCCACCGCTGTGATGGCATCGAGGACACTGTCCCTCTGTTCCACCAGGGTGACAGTGAGGGCAGTGCCAAGCCCTGGGAGCCCATCCCAACACGTGGGAAGTCGAGCACTGTGCCCTGCTCAGACACAGCCTCTGCTGCAAAAATACAGAGGCTTCAGCAACACCACATTATTTTCATCCCAGGACAAATCCCAATCCCTCCAGGAGAGCAGAGGCACCAAATCCTGGATGGAAGCACCCTTCTGAGTGTCCCTGTCCCCTTGGTCAGGGCTGAAGGAGGTGTGGCTCCTCAGTCAGACCCAGCAAAAGCTCTTGCAGCTGATTCCAGAGGCGGGCAAAGCCAGGTCTGGGGTTAAATCCCAAAGGGATGCTGCTGGATTCCAGCAGAGCTGGCATGGCCCTGGCAAACACTGAGGGCAGACAGGACAGCCAGGCCATGGGGGCACCACCAGTGCCTGGCACAGCCAGGCTGATGGAGATGTTCCTGAACCACTGCGCTGGCACAGGGATGGGATGGGATGGGATGGGATGGGATGGGATGGGATGGGATGGGATGGGGGGGTGGGATGGGATGGGATGGGATGCAGGACTGCCCAGAGCCACTGCCGGGGTGAAAGAGCCCAGGGGACACGCACACACACACAGAGCCACTGTCCCCCTCCCTCTCCTGCCCGAGAAAAACAAGCAGAGGGAAGGCTGAGGGAGGAAACGAGGACAAAACCCAAGGCTGACCTCCCCAGCCGGGCTGGCGGCCAAGAGGCTGCGCCAGGGGCCAGCTCCAGAGGGGACATCACCCCAGAGAGCCCAGGGATGTCCCCAGTGCCACTGCCACCAAGGGAGGGTGTGGGTGCAACAGGACAGGCGGTGCTCAGAGCCCCCCAGAGCTGACAGGAACCCCAAATTCAGTGCTGGGAGCAGAGATGGGTGCAGGAGCAGGGATGGTGCAGGAGCAGGGAGGGATGGGTGCAGGAATGGGGGCAGGAGGCAGGGATGGGTGCAGCAGGGCAGCCACCGTGTCACCTGTGCAGAGCCCAAAGGCATCATAACCCCAAGACACCCCACTGCCATGTGCAGCCAGGGATGCAGGAAGGGGCTGGGATCCCCAGCAGGATGGATGAAGGGATGGAGGGATGGAGGGATGGAGGGATGGATGGATGGATGGATGGATGGATGGATGGATGGATGGATGGATGGATGGATGGATGGATGGATGGATGGATGGATGGATGGATGGATGGAGGGAGCCTCCTCCCAAGCACTACTGAATAAGGTTTCCAGCATCCCCTGCCTGGCATCCAGTGCCCATCCCTGGGGCAGCCACCACGACCTTCCAGGTGGATCAGCAGCATGGTGGGGTGTGACACCTGCAGGGTTTGTCCCACACTCAGCCCTCAGTAAAGCCTAAAACCACAGCACTTCCTAACCCAGCCACAAACTTGCCTGAGAGATCCAAGATTCCACCTGTCCCAGCACGCTGGGCAGGACTTTCCATCCCAGGGCATTTCTTCAAACCCTGGGATGGTCTCCACCTCCAGATCCATCCTAACCCAGCCTTGACCAGGGCTCTTTGGGAAGCACCAGCCAAGCCCCTCTAACCCAGCCATGGAATGGTTTGGGCTGGATGGGACCCTAAAGATTATCTTGTTCCAACTTCCCTGCCATTGGCCATCTTCCTTCACATCCAGTTGCCCAGATCAAGGATCTGGATGTACCAGATCATTCCTGCCCAATACTTTTAACATTTTTATGAACATTTATTTTTATCACCATTTTTTTCTGTAGCTCAGGGAGCAGGGTTTTAACTCAGACAGGGTGTCAGCAGCCCTGGCTCCAGGCAAAAGATGTAATCATAAAAAAAGTAATAAAAAACGACAGTTTGTTGTAATTAAGTCTTCTACCCATCACATCTGCGCCACCATGGCCAGTCTTTCCCCATATCCAAAGGCATCCCAGTTTTCACCAGCAGGAGAGGTGGATGAACACTGAGTTGGCTGCAGAGGGGACAGCAGCTCCAGAGGACACGGGGACAAGTCCTCAGGTGTGTCCCCATGCAGGAAGCCCAATGGGGCCACCCCTGCCCTGCACAAACCACCCCAACAACACAACCCATTCCCCTTAGAAATAAGGGAAAATTAGGGACAGGAGGCACAGAGCCCATCCTGCCCACCAACATCCACTCCTCCAGTCCTACAGAGACCCATGGAATGCCAGGGGACATCTAGGATGACATCTAGGATGACATCTAGCATGCAAACCACATGGAGGATCTAGATACCCACATTTTGGGAGCAAGGCAAACGTGGCAGCAAATTAAAAACTTCATCCCTTGCTCTTCCTGGAGAGTCACTTTGTCAGGGCCATCAGCAGGTCCCCTCTATAAAGGCTTAAATGCAGCAGAGTGAGAGAACCTTCTCAGTTTTCTCCTCCAGGAAGGAGAACAGGAAAATCAGCAATTTCCCCCAAAACCTTCAAAGACCCTCTGATGTTTTGACACATTCAGTTCATCCACAAAAGGTTTGGGTTGTTCGTTTCTTTTCCCTTATTTTTCCACGAGCAGAAAAATCTGCATCTTAAAAACAGCCAATATTTAATCAACTCTCGGGCAAGCGACCTCCCGTTTTTCTCCCTGTCTTTTCCAAAGGATCCATCTCCAAAAGCAGCAGCGGGTTATTTTTGTGGAGGGGGTGGCAATGTCTCTGCTTCAGACCCGAGAGACACGAGCACGGGGCCGTTTATCTCGCCTGCTGATAAGCGAACGCTCCGTTAATTCCTCCCGGGGAGAACAAAGCTCCGCCGTCATTCCAAGCCCAGGTGGCAAAGGGGACCCTGCGGCCACCCCGGAAAAAGCCCCCGAGCGGGGCTGAGCATCCTCAGGGAAACTGCAGCTGGAGGCAGAATGTTTGCACCCAGCGAGATTTCACCACAGATCCAGGGGAAAAATAAAAATTAAAAAAAATTTTAAAAAATAATAAATCCCTTTCGTGTCTTTCCAAGGAGGAATTTTGCTTTGTAAAGCAAATCTTCCTCTGGTTCTTGCCGAGGCAGGGTGTGGAAGGTAGGTTGAATTCCCAACTTTTCCCTCTCTTCCTCGCTGGGGTGGGCTCTGGGTGTCTCCAGCTCCACCTCAGGGCACGAAAGGCTCCCCAAAACACCCCGGTGTGTCCCCCGAGCCCTCGGCATCACCTCTGGCACGGGATGCAGGCGCAGGATTCAGCCGGGATTTCACAGGCCGAGTGTGACTGCCCAGCGTGAACCCAAACCCAATCCCGACCACTTTAACCCCAGCATTAATTAACCCCCGCGGTCCTGGGGTGCCGAGCCCCATCCCACCATCCCATCCATCATCCTTTCCTCATTTTTCCGAGCTTGCACTTTCTTGCCCTTTCCAAAATTCCACTCGGACGCTTCCCGGGGCGCCAGGACGGGCACGGAGCCAGCGCTGGGGCAAACCAGACCCCGCACTTTTTGGGATGGGGGAGGCTCCGAGGCACCGGGAGCGCATCCCAGGGGGATTTCCCGTGGATCTTTCCCAGCTCAGGCCTGCCCTCCGCAACTCCAACTAAACCCCCCCACAAAAAAAAACTCCACCGGCCGATAAAATAGGTCACTGCTGCAGGCGACAGCCCCAGCTCTGGTGTTATTATTATTATCATTGTTATTTTTTAAGAGGAGCGCTGGAAAATCGCTTTTTCAGAGGTGGGGGGGATGCTGCGCCCTCCCTGCAGCCTCGCTCCTCCGGGATGTTGGGGAGCGCCCAAAACCCCCCCAGACCCGCCGGGAAAAGGGGGCCCAGGACGGGAACCAGCCGTGGAAAAAGGGGGGGGGGGGAGGAGGCGGGCAGGAATTGGCAAAAGGATGGAGTCATCCGGGGAATGGGAATGGCCGAGGAAGCGGCAGCTCCTGCGCCCCCCCCCCCTCCCTCACAGCGGATCCTCCGGCCTGGGGGGGTTCCAAAAGTGTGCGAGTCCCCCCAAATCCTCCCAGGGACCCCCGAGCTGGGCTGGGCTCCTCCCAAGGGACCCCTCCTCACGGCCCTTCCGCGCCCCCATCCCCCTCTAAAGCACCCCAAAGGTGCTGCTGATGGCGGGGGGGGGGCCGCGCTTTTAATGCCATTTCCACCAAGCCCAGCCCGTCCTCGCCTTGCAGGAGGGGGGACCCCCATGCAACCCCCACAGCAGAGCAGCACCGGGCCCAAACCCGGCCGGGCTGCGCTTTTAATACCCCCCCCCAGCCGCACAAAAAATAAATATAAAAAAAAAAAATAATCCACGGCCCCCTCCGCTCTCCCCGCTCAGGCCTGGATGCAGCATCGCCCATGCAGCCCCCCCCGCTCCCTCATGCACCTCCGCCGCCCTGGCCGGGATTTGGGCAAGTTTCGAGGCCTTTGGGAAGTCGGCAAAACCCCGGCAGAGCGAGGAAGCGACGGAGGAAGGAAGGGGAAGGGAGAGGGGGGAAATAAAAGCGAGGAGAAAAGGGAGAAGGGGGGGTGGGTGGAAAGGAGGGGGGGTTCAGGCTCTACCATTTTGATGCAAAGGTCTCCGCGCTGAGGAGTCCCGGTCCTCCTCCGCTGGCCTGGGGTTTGTGCTCTCCATGAAAAAAACAAGGAATTGGTGGGTTGGGTGGGTTGCTGGTTTGGTGGCTTTTTTCCCCCTGTTTTTCTTTCTTTTTTTTTTTTTTTTGCCGCCTTAATTCAGCTTTTTTTTTCCTTTTTTTTTCGCCTTTTGGAAGAGGAGGAGGAGGGGGGGAGGAAATCACCGCGCCAGCGCTGCTTGCATCCCCGTCCCTCTTTTTCCCCTATATTTCCCTTTTCATCGTTTTCCTCTCCCCTGCTTTATATATATATTTTTTTCCTCTTTCTCTTTATTTTTTTCTTAATTTAATTTTTATGTTTTTCCTCCTCCTCCTCTTCACCTCATCCTGCCCATCGCCATGTTCGCCCCTTTTGGGAAGCCGGAGGAATGCGGAGCGGCGGCGGCTCCGGCTGCCAAGAGCCCCGGGGCCGCTGATTGGAGCCGCCGCATCAGCTGGGGCCGCGGCTGCCCCTTTAAAGCGACAGCAGCCACCGCCACCCCCACGGGGACACCCCCTGTCACCCTGTGCCCGCACCCCAAACCCTCCGCCACAGCCGCCTCTGCAGCGCGGCATCCCCCCGGAGCATCCCCGGGACCCCGCTGGGCAGGGGAAACTGAGGCACACAACCCCCTCACCCCCTCCCCAAACCCAATAAAAATATCCCAAGGTTCTTTGGGAACATAAAACCTCGATTTCAGGTGTCGTGGAATAACGTGCGTTTGATTCAAATGGGATTTTTGGAGTGTTTTCCCCCTGTTTGGAGGAAATGGGGATCCCCCACCTCGATGTGTTTAAGGCACATTTGGTTCTTGGGAGCATCCTTTGCATCCCACTTTGGTTGAGGAAACTGAGGCACACAACCCCTCACGCCTGCCCCAAACCCAATAAAAAGACCCCAAGATTTTTTGGGGACATAAAACATCAGTTTCAGGTGTTGTGGAATAATGTGCACTTGATTAAAGTGGGATTTTTTTTGAGTGTTTTCCCCATTTGGAGGAAATGGGGGTGGCCCCACCTGGATGTCTTTAAGGCACATTTGGAGCATTAATTGGGAGCATTCCCTGAATCCCACTCTGGTTGGGGAAACTGAGGCACACAGCTCTTTACCCCTCTCCAAAACTAAGAAAGACCCCAAGACTCTTTGGGTCATAAAACCTCAATTTGAGGGTGTTTTCCGAGTGTTTGGAGGAAATGGGGATGCCCCATCTGGATGGGTTTAAAGCACATTTGGTTACAGAGAGCATCCTCTGGATCCTGCTCCCCTGGATGGCAGGGGAAACTGAGGCACATAACCTCTCACCCACTCCCCAAACCAAATAAAAAGACTCGAAGATTTTTGGAGCACATAAAACTGCAATTTCAGGTGTCATGGGGAAACATCCATTTGCTTAAAATGGGATTTTTGAGGTGTTTTCCTGCTGTTTGGATGAAATGGGGATGCCCCATCTGGATGGGGCATCATTAAAGCACATTTGGAGCATTAACTGGGAGCATCCTCTGGATCCTGCTATGGAGGGGGAAACTGAGGCACATAACCTCTCACCCCTTCCCCAAACCCAGTAAAAAGACCCCAAGGCTTTTTGGGTCATAAAACCTCAATTTGAAGTATTGTAGAGTAACAGTGATTTACTTAAAGTGTGATTTTTCTGGTGTTCTGCTGTTTGGAGGAAATTGGGATCCCCCACCTGGATGTTTTTAAGGCATATTTGGTTCTTGGGAGCATCCTTTGGATCCTGCTATGGAGGGGGAAACTGAGGCACATAACCTCTCACCCCTTCCCCAAACCAAATAAAAAGACCCCAAGGCTTTTTTGGTGACAGAAAACCTCAGTTTGGGTTGTAGTGGAATAAGGTTTGTTTGTTTAAAAATGGGATTTTGGGATGTTCTCCTGCTGTTTGGAGGAGAGGAGGATCCTCCACTGGGAGGGTGTTTAAGGCATATTTGGCTCTTGGGAGCATCCTCTGCATCCTGCTGTGGAGGGGGAAACTGAGGCACACAGCCCCTCACCCCCTCCCTAAACCCAGCAATAAGGCCTCAATATTTTTTTGGGTCTTAAAACCCCCATATCAGGAATTATGAGGCAACATTAATTATTCCATAAGGGGACTTCTGGTTCTCCCACTGTTCGGAGGAAATGGGGATCCCCCTCTGGGATGCTGTTTAAGGAACATTTCCTTACAGCAGAGGGATCCCCCAAACCCCCTCAGGGGCTGGGACAGGACCTGTGGGACACAGCCAGCCCCCAACACTGCCCAAAACAAAGCAAAGCTTCATTATTTCACCCCCAGCTCTGCTTGGCTCTCTCCCTGATGCTGAGCCAGGGGTGGATTTTATCATCCCAACACCCCCAGCCTCAGCCAGGAGCTGGGTACCCCAAAATCCTCATTCTGGGCACCAAGGGGGCCAAGCTGGAGCAGCTCCAGGGTGTTTGTGGTGGCCCTGTGCAGAATCCCATGGGGCTACCACACCTCCAGCACCAGGACAGGCTCTGCCCCAGGCAGGAAAAGCCCCAGGAGGGGCTCCTTTGATGGTGACCTTCGTGGTGGTCAGGGGTTGTGTGCCTCAGTTTCCCCCTCCACAGCAGAATCCAGAAGGTGCCCCCTATAACCAAATGTATCTTAAACACTCTCCCAGTGGAGGATCCTCATTTCCTCCAAACAATGGGAGAACACCCCCAAATCCCATTTTTAAATAAACCAACCACTACAACCCAAACTGAGGTTTTATGCCCCAAAAAGCCTTGGGGTCTTTTCACTGGGTTTGGGGAGGGGGTAAGGAGCTGTGTGCCTCAGTTTCCCCTGCCATAGCAGGATGCAGAGGATGCTCCCAAGGACCAAATGTGCCTTAAACACATCCAGGTGGGGGATCCCCATTTCCTCCAAACAGTGGGAGAGCACCTCAAAAATGCCATTTTAAGTAAATTGCTGTTACTCCACAATACCTCAAATTGAAGTTTTATGTCCCCAAAAAGCCTTGGGGTCTTTCTGTTGGGGTTTGGGGAGGGATAAGGAGCTGTGTGCCTCAGTTTCCCCAACCACAGCAGGATGAAGAGGATGCTCCCAAGGCCCAAACCTGCCTTTAACACATCCAGGTGGGGGATCCCCATTTTGTCCCAACAGTGGGAGAACACCCCAAAAATTCCATTGGGTCATTGGGATGGTGACCACCTCCAAAACCCATTCCTGCCCCCAACCCTCCTTCAGACATCATCCAAAAAACACGTGGATCCACATCACCCTAAAAACAGAGCAGCACAGTGGCTCTGAAGGGCTCTGGGGGCATCCCCAGAGCCTTGGGGATTTTTGTCCCACCTTGGGGATTTTCATCCCACCTTCCCAGCTCCTCTGGCTCCCCCAGCCACTCCCAGCTCAGACATCCATGTGGTAACGTCCTGCACTTGTTTAGACTCAGCCCTGGTTGCTGTGCTCAGTAACTCCTTCCAGATGTGAGCAGCTCTTTGCATAACGTCCCCGTGGCCACGTCCTGCCTGTGCTGGCTTCATTGCAGAGCTTTTTACATTTTTTAGTATTTTTTTAATGCTCTTTCTCATTCTCAACCCTGCACACTGCTCCACAGGAAAAAATTCCTGGCCAGTGCCACCAGAACATCGTCCCTGTCAGAAAGGTTTTTGTGAGATGAGTGTTTGGCCTGTCTGACATCTCTCCTACCCTGGAAACCTTTCCAAAAAGCTACATAAGCTCCTGGAAATGCAGCCAGTGCTGGGGGTGAGGGTGAGATGAGACTGGAGGTGGGAGACAGGGATTTAAGCTCTGCCCCAGGGCCCAAATCCCTGTGGCCTTTTCATGGATGTGGCACAGAGGACCAGGGAGCTCCAGAACTTGGAGGCCTCATAGATCTGGAATATGAAGGTCTGCAGGGGTGGCCAAAGCCCTGATGACTCTCTGAGGGGCTCACCAAGAGGTTTTTGCAAGAAGCTGAGCCCACCTCTCACATGGAGACCTGGTCCTTGCCAGGTGCAGTTTCTCCTTCCTGATGAGGGAGAAGCTGTTCCTGCAGGGGCCACCAAGACAAGGGGAAAAAACCTTGGAAGGGGCACAAGCAAGGTGTGAAACCCTTTCTTTAAGCACAGTGACCACAGCAACCTTCCTGAGAGACAAAACCAAGGTGGTTTCTTGGCCACAGCCACCCAGGGGCTACGTGGGGTTGGCTGAAAGAACCTCCTGAAGGTCCCCACAAATCCCAGTGGAGTGAGATCCCACCCAGCCTGGCTTGGGGGCTTTGTGCTGTTGGTTCCTGGGGCATGTGGGTGACTGATCCTTCATTGGAGCTTCTTCAGCTGCTGGGATTGCTGGCTGAGGGTAACTCCAAGCTCTTGGTGCCTTCACACAAAGTTCTGCAAGTTCTGGAGCCTTCCTGGGAGGCTGTGGGCTGGGAAATGGCTCTGGCATAGCTTGCACAGCATCGCTGACTGTGAAAAATGATGAAGGGAAGGTTAACAGGGTCCACAGAGGGATCTGAGGGTCCAGAGTTCAGCCCAGTTGCTGTTAGGGAACAGGTTCTCCAGGAGGGCAAAGTTCTGGAGAAACAGGCAACAAGGGGTTTCTTGTTGACACAGAAGAGTTGGGCCTCCTCCCTGGGACTTCCCAGCAGTGTGGTGGCCACAAAAGGGACATCTCCCATAGCTTTAACTCTTCCTTTCTCTCCTCAGGCCATGAGAGGGCAACTGCAAGGTCACAGAGGGTCTTCAATGAAAGATCAGCCACAACAACACAGAGGAAAATGTTTAGGGCAACCAGGAGAGGTTTCTATTTTCTTGGTCTAATTGACAACTGGTATTTCCATTTGCATTTCCATGGTTTCAGACTTCCCCAAAGGAAGTGTCATCAAGGACAAGGGATGAGAAGAAAGCTGAGACCCTGTAAGAGCTCAGGGAGCTTTGGGTTTGTGAGGAACCACAGAAGAACCTGGAGGTGTTTGTGCAGATGGGGCACTGGGGGACAGAGTTTGGTGGTGGATGTGGCAGTGCCTGGTAGTTAAAGGTCAGATTTGGTGACCTCGAGGGTCTTTTCCAACCTAAATGATTCTGTGAAGACCCAGGTGGACCTGGAATGATGAATTCCAAGGTGGAACCACGGCTCTGCCTGCCTTGGATCCCCTGGTTTTACAGCTGTGCTCTGCTGAGCATCTCCTCTAGGCTGGAATTCCTGTGGAGGGGTGCTCCAGGAGATGGTGAGATGAGGTTCTGTGGTGTCCCCCCTTCCTGAGAGGGTCAGGGCTTGGACAGAGCAGGAGGGAAGAGCCCTCCAGATTCCCTTGGGACACAGGATGGAGGCTGGGGACGTGGTTAGGGACATAGGCCAGAGGTTTTCATTCAGCAGCTGGTTTTCTGAGCAGGATCATGGAAAAGAAGGGATCAAATCAGGCCAAGGGAGGGAGAAAGAAAGAATAAAAAATAGGGGAAGCAAGAACATTCCTGGAGGCTGTCTGGCCTCTCTCCCTCCAACCTCCTGAGAGGAGCAGGAGGAGGAGGGAAACAAAACAAAAGGCACAAGAAAAGAAGGAGCCAAAATAGCACTAACACGAGGGCTGCGAGGTCCAAAGCAAGCAGTGCTGGGGCAGGCCCCTTCCCAAAAACCCGTCAGCCCTCGGAGGATCTGGGGGTCCTGCAGAAAACGCTGCCCTTTTATGGCCAGGCGAGGAGGGCCGAGCACAGGATCCTGCCCTACTAAGGGAAAACATCTCCTGCTCAGTGCTTGCAAGGAGAACACCCACAGTGAGTATAGACAAGCTCTCAAAGGACGACTGAAATACTGCTGCTCGTGTTGACCCCGATTCTTCTCTTCTTTTTTCCTTGGTTTTTTTTTTTTCCTCTCGGAGTTCTCACTTCTGCCTCCAAACCGGGGAGGGGGGAAGCAAAAAAAGCAAAAACCAAAAAAAAAAGAACCAAACCAAAACAAAACAAAACCAAACACCCATAACCAAAAACAAAACAAAACAAAACAAAACAAAAAACAAAAAAAACAAAAAAAAAAACATTTAAAAAGAAAAGTGATGATCCAGGCAGGGCTGGCTGGGTCCAGGTGAAACCCTCCCATCGTGGGGTGGGGAGCAGGTTCAGGAGGGTTGGGTGGGGAGGTGGGTGAAGCCCCCTGAGCTGTTCCCCTTCCAGCAGTGGCTGTGCTGGTGTTTATCCTGCCCTGGGCCGTGGAAGGGCTGTGATCCAAGCAGGGAAGACGTTACTCCACTCTCAAGCACGATGCCTGTGCCAAGCCCATCCATCCACTGCTGCAAATCCCGGCCCTGGCTGACCCAGAATCTGCTGCCTGGGATGGAACCACCACCTCCCAAAGCTGCAAAAGCCTCTCTACCCCGTGGCAGGTGGTATTTCCACCACGAATAACTTTTACCTCTGCTTGGCTGAGGCAGGGAGGGGAATCCACACTGTAAGTATGACCCTGACTCATAGAAACCCCAGTGAATTTGTATTTTTCTGTATTTTTCATGCACCCAAGAATTTATCCACCCACGGGTATCTTCTGGATCCGGCAGCAGCCAGGTTTTAATTCACAGAGGCTCATGTTGAATTATAGGCCTTTTTTCCTACCAATTTTGTAATCACCAGGTTTAATTTGATGTTTGGTAACACCAATGTTAGGAAGTTTTAACCTTTGAGTTAGCGCACAGCAATGAGAAGATCTAAGAATTAATGAAAAAATGCTGGGATGAGTGAATTTGGTTTGGTGACCAGGTTTTGGTAGTGGGGGGCTACAGGGGTGGCTTCTGTGAGAAGCTGCTGGAAGTTTCCTTCGTGTCCAGCAGGAGCCAATTCCAGCCAGCTCCAGGAATGACCCAGTCTGGCCAAAGCTGAACCCATCAGAGATGGGAGCAGCACCTCTGGGGAAAACAGATTTAGGAAGTGGGAAAAAACCCTGCAGCTGGAGACAGAGAGAGTGAGGCCTCAGGTTTAACTTCTATATTTTTCAGATTCTGTGCTGCTTTAGTGTGTGGGTCTGAGCTTCACATCAGGGCATGGTGAGCTCTGTGCACAGAGCAGGGAGACAAAACAATTCCTGCTCCAGCTGGGCACCAAGGACAAATGATCCAAATCTCAGCCCAAATCTCCACCGTGGGCTGGAGAGAGAAAAACAAGCAGGGTGGGACTGCATGGGCTAAAGCTGGAATGGGACAATGAACTGCAAGATGCAAATGGAGCAGAACTGATCCAAGGGAGAGACCCCGGGAGCGCTCGTGCATTTTGGGGCCATTTTGGTTCATCTTGGGTGCAGCCCTGGCTGGGCTCTTGTGCTGCCCAAGGTGCATCCATGGAGGCCTTTCAATAAATCCCTGCTTTATTCTTTAACTCTGTCCAGCCTCTGTTCTAGGCCAGCCTGCACAAGGCATCAAGAGGAGTCAGGATATGTGAGAGGAACAGCCCTGCAGACCCCCAGGAGGAGGGGCAGGAGCTGCTGCAGGTGCTGGAGCTGTGATTCCCCTAAAATTCCATGGTGCAGCCCGTGGAGCGCCCCTGCAGCCCATGGATCCACCTGCAGGACATGGAGGAGCCCATGCTGGAGCTGGGGGATGCTCAAAGCACCCTGTGACCCCGTGGGGAGCCCACACTGGGGCAGGCTCCTGGCCTGTTGGGATCTTTAGCTTCTCAGAGTGACCCCGAGATGTGTTAGAAAGTCTCTTTACCCAGCCCGGTGCTTGAAGAAGGAGTCAGAGCTCTTCATTTCTCAGTCTCAAGGTTGTTTATTGTATCTTATCTATAAAATTCTTTCTCCTGCCCTGCCGAGGTCTGCTCAGGAAGACAGTCAGAGGCACTCTGCCTGCCCCCGGGTTATCTTTTTATACTAAAAACTACGTGTACAATGTTTACAATTACTTCCCAATACCTATCACCTATGTTAGACAGTGAGCTTCTACTCTAAACCAATTTAAAAGTGCCAACATCACAGCAGAAGATGGAGGCCAAGAAGAAGAAGGAGAAAGGCTGGACATGCCCAGATTCCTCCATTTTGCCCCCTGAATCCCCATTCTAAAAACCCCAAAATCTACTTTTTTCACCCCGTGATAAATTCACTATCATTCTACTTAATTTGTCATGGCTTGCAGATCTTCATCTAAGGTTGGTAACTTGCTCCATGGGTCATAATCAAAACCACAGGGGCATCTTGGGCTCTGTGCCAGGGTCCCTGAGCCCCCTGGCAGGGGTCCTGGCTGCTCGGGACAGCCAGAGGGATGTCCTGGATCCTGACAGTGCCCCACACTGCAGCTGCATCCACCACAGCCCAAACATCTGCCCAGCTGTTGGACTTTGAGAAGTACTGCTTGGCTAGCAGAGCTGGAGCCAGGTGAGGCTGTGCTGTGTCTGTGCACGCTGCCTGGCTCAGCGTGGCTTCAGCGTCTGCGCATCCCCAGCTGTGCTGATGTTGGCAGACATCGTTAGCGGCGAGACTCATTACAACTGGGGCCTTGGGGGATGTTCTCATGGAATTCTAGAATGGTTTGGGCTGGAAGGAACCTTGAAGATCATTCATTTACACCCCTTGCCATGGCAGGGACACATTCCACTGTCCCAGGTTGGTCCAAGCCCTGTCCAGCCTGGCCTTGGGCGCTTCCAGGGATCCAGGGACAGGTGGGTCACCTAAATGTGTTACAGATGAGGAGATCACGGAGCAGCTGCCATGACCCTGCTTTTGGACCTGGCTCTGCTCATCCCTTTGGATGAGTTACAGCAGAGCATTGCCAGGTCTTCCTTTTGGGTGGAAAAGGGTTGATTTGAGAGTTATTTAAGAGCAGGTTTTACAACCAAGGTCTGTGCTCGGCATGCACCGAGCTGAGCCAAGCCAAGCAGCCCAAGCCAAGTTGTCCTCACTGCTGTTGTGTTGGAGGAACAATCTCTATTAACAACTTGACTTGGCAGTTTCAACATTTTGGGGAATGAAATATTTTTATTCTCCCACCAGGCCTTTCTCCAGCCATTATTGGCTACTGCTTTGCTGCACGAACAATTTAACCCCTGTGATATTCAGGGCACTGGACAAAAGTAAATTTAGTAAAATCAAACCTTTTCCTGATAAAGCACATGGAGATTCTATTATCTAGGTGGGAAAATAATAGGATTTTACTTATTTTATTCTGTTTTTAAAGCCCTTCACCGTAGAATTAAAGAAACGATGTTGCCACATGACTGGAGGAAAGATCCTTTTGTTGCTTGAAAACTGGTGAAAAAGACAGAAAGCAAGAGGTTTCAACAGTCATTTCTTGGGATGGAAATGAGTCCAGGGTGTGGTACAGCAGAGATTGAGTTTGGGGTTTTTCAACATCCTCACCCACAACCTGCAGGAGCAAGAGCAGCCCCACATCTCCATTTCTGCAGGAGAGACCTTCTGAGGGCATCAAGTGCCACGCTGAGGGCAAGAAACTCCAAAAGGCTCTTAAAAAAACGGGAAAAGCTGAAAAGCAAGCTTTGATAGCAAAGCAAACAAGCTTTGATATAGGAATAGATAAAGTAAAGCATCTGGAGAAAAAAAGATTTGAGCAACTCTCGTGCTATGCCAAGGCTGGGACTGGCACCACGAGCTGAGATCTTGGACTGCCCCCAGAAATCACTGGCTCAGCGTGTGGCCAAGGAGTGCTCAAGGTGGCAGCTAAAAAGAGACAAGAAATTGTTATTTCTCAGCCTTCCCTGCACACATCCAATGCTCAGGGCATCACTTTGCTGCTGCAGGAAACCTTGATGTGCTCTCGTTTCAATAACTCTGCAGCCCTGATCTCCAAGGGGAGCGTGGTGGTGATGGAGAAGAAGAAAGAACAATTAAATGACCACTGGGATGGGGCAGCTGCTTTACACCTTGGACACTTCCAGGGATCTAGGGGCAGCCACAGCTTCTCCAGGAAACTTTTTCCAGGGCCTCACCACCCTCACAGCCAACACTTTATTCTTAATACCCAATCTAAACCTATTCTCTCTCAGTTTGAAGCCATTCCCCCTCATCCTGTTGATGCCTCAGGTTTCAGCTTTTATATTTTTCTGAGTCTGTGCTGCTTTAATGTGTGAGTCTGGGCTTCATATTAGGGCATGGTGAGCTCTGTGCACAGAGCAGGGAGACAAAACAAAACCTTATGAACCAGGGACAGCAAATCCTGAAGGCGATGAGATCAGTGAATGTGAGATTATGATCAAATTATAAAGATCATGGAGTTCTGTGGTTTGGGTTGGAGGGAACCTTAAAATTTCACCAAAGAGGAGGAAAATTTCCCAAGTGTTCTGTCCCACTGAGAACCCAAATTCCTCGAGGAAGGGATGCTGGCGTGGTGCAAGCTGTGGTGGTATCCACACTGGCCAGAGTGGTGAAAGCAGTGAAGAAGAGGAAGCGCCAGAAGACTCTTCATAGATGGCACCATAAATGAGAAGGAAAAAGGTTCCTCAGTGTCCCTAAAGAGCCTGAAGCACTCTGACTGTGGGGAGAAGCAGGAGCTCATTGAAGGAGCCATGGGAACTATTCCAGGGAAATCCAGTGGTGCCTCCAGCTGATCCTGGACTGTCAGATCCCAGTGGGCTGTCATTCTTTTACCACCAACTCCTTCCTGGAGTATTTTGCTGCTGCCATCAGCTACCCAGTGAGGAAAGAGGGATTCCAGAGTGTGCTGCAGATGGCATTCCCAAACACAGGGGAGGAAGGGGCTGGACAGTCTTCCTCAGACACCTGTTGCCCTGATTTTTTAAGTTTTTCTAAGCCTTCTGATGTTTACATTCTTGTAACGAGCTTTCTCATCCGCTTTATGTAAGTAACTCATAGTTTTACATTCTTTTCTGGAGGAGCAGAAATTTGATGAACTGTTGGTTTGTCCAGTGTCATTGGAGAGGTGGCACTGTCACCCTCCAGTCCACTGTCACTTCTGGAAATCTATAAATGCTAGAGTCAGAAATTAAAAGTGCTCTTTTTACCATCAGAAAGCTACGTGTCCACACTGTGTTATTTTATGTCCTACAGAGACAGAAACCCCTGAGGAAACTCCTCCCTGAGAGGACCAGAGCTGCCAGGGACAGGGAGAACAAGAAGCTGGTGGAGTTCATGGTGAAGACCAAAGGGGCTGAAGAGAATCTCCTGGGGATCTTGAAAAGTGGGAAACTGTCACCATGATGTTTTATGGAAAATCCCTTCACTAGGATTTTTCTCCTGAGAAGCTGAGAAGCCTCAGAAAAGAAATGCAAACAATAATTATCTGATTTCTTGGAATGTGGTCTGGAGGTTGCTTTACCAACAGATGCATCTTTGATTGGTTCCATCTGAATTGTTTTTAATTAATGACCAATCCCAGTCCAGCTGTGTGGGGCTCTCTGAGTCTGTCAGAGGTTTTTATTATTCATTCCTTTCTAGACTTCTGATGTCTCCTTTCTCTTTCTTTAGTGTAGTTTTAGCATATCATTTTCATGATATGATATGATATGATATGATGTGATAATATAATATAATATAATATAATATAATATAATATAATATAATATAATATAATATAATATAATATAATATAATATAATATAATATAATATAATATAATATAATATAATATAATATAATATAATATAATATAATATAATAATCAGCCTTCTAAGAACTTGGAGTCAGATTCTCATCTCTCACCTTGTCCTGGGGACCCTCACAACACCCCAACAGGAAACAATCCTGCTGGCTGAAGAAATTCCAGCTGGTACATAAACCTGTGTGGAGACTTATTTGGAGGATGAGGAGCAGCTGGACCTGGTGGTTGGGTAGCTGAAGGAGGTGTACAGGGAGATGGGCACCAAGAACCTGCAGCAGATCCTGGGGGATGGCATCAGATTAATCTCAGATGTGCTTTTTTTACCTGAGGCCATCATCTGTGCCATTGCTGCTGTGGATGGCATCGATTATGAGAAGGCAGAAGTAGATTAAAGAATCACATGTGAGCAAAAGAGAGAGAGATCTTTGATGAACAAGTCCTGGGAAACAAAAAGCTCAGGATGGAGCCAGAGCCTGTGGAGAGCTGAGGAGTGGCCCAGGCTGTCCTGAGGCCACCAGGTGTAAATAACCATTGGTGATTTGTATAAAACATGGCATTCTTTGTAAAGTCTGTGTGTAAATTCCCAAATCCTCTGCTCCCAGCCCTTGCTGCTTCCCGTGGCCTCGCTGTGTTCAGGATCCTCACCCATCAGTGCCCTCCTGGACACCTCCCACCAGACCAGGATGCTCCAAACAGCATTTCTCTGTGATAATGAAATGTGATCTCCTTGCTTGTCTAGTAAAATTCAAGGTAAAGAAGCAAAAAGGGCTTTTGCAGAATATCCACAGATGTTTAATTCAGGTGTGATGGTCAGGTGGTGAGATGGTCAGGTCCCAGGCACATTCAGGGTCCAGCTTTCTCTCTCCAGGGGCCTGACCCTGATCTTGGGGCAGTACGAAGATAAGGGACAATCAGGTAATATGGGAGGGAGGGGCCCAGGAACATAGGAACAGATATAGGAACAGGGGAAGGAGTCAATGGGGTGTAACTCAGGGGATGCCCCCCAGGGCCTCCACATTAAAGCTCATCCCCTGCCTGGACACCTCCCACTAAACCAGGATACTCCAAACCTGCTCTTGGAGTGTGTTACCTCCTTTTGCTTCTGGAAAAGAGCAAGAGTTTTGATAAACCCACAGAAAAATGGGGCAGTCACTGGAGCAGACTCTCCCAAACACAGCGAGATGCTCTTGGATCACTGCTCAGCACTGCAGCCTTCACCAATAAATAAACCATAAACTTAAATCAGCAATAAACTTCATCCCTCATCCAATACACAGTGCAAAGGTGGATGGAATGGTTCCTGTGTGCCAAGTTAAGGGTGGGATTCCTGTGGCAGCTCTGAAGGGCGCTGCTGTCACCCCTGGGTCTGCCAGGTGTGGATCTGCAGGGCGGGCCCAGCACGGCGCTGGCAGCTCCAAGGCAGCTTTGCATATCAAAGGAGAATGCAGCAAGAAGCAGCTTTTCATTAGTCAGGAAGTCACAAATTGATACCTTGATTGAAATAATTATCAAGAATTACAGGAAATACCCAGAGATGCATTTAATATTCAAGAGAGTCTCCAGGGAGTTGGGGAAACTTTGCCCCAAATAGGAGTTTCTGCTCAGGGATGCAGCACAAAATGAAGCCCCCACCTTTCAAACCGCCCATTATCAGTCCTGCCTTTACCTGTTTTCTTAGAACAGATCATTACTTCTTCTTCTGTAGATAATCCTGATTTTAAAGCTGCTGTGGAAGTGCTGGAGTTGCAAAGCAGACACATGGGAACTGCAGTAATATCACAGCCCCTTTGTGATCAAATCTTACATCCCTTCTCCCCCCCTGTGGCTTTTAGGTCCCTGAAATCCACAGGATCCATCAAAACAGGAGTATCCAGAGAAGCTGTGGCTGCCCCTGGATCCTTGGAAGTGCCCAAGGCCAGGCTGGACAGGGCTTGGAGCAACCTGGGGTAGTGGAAGGTGTCCCTGCCCATGGCAGGGGGTGGAATGGGATGATCTTTAATGTTATTTCCAACCCAAACCATTCTGGGATTCTGTGAAATTGGTAATGTGAGAGACAAGAAACCATCTTACTCTGGAAATATTCATATACAGGAAACATCCAGTGAGTTTTCCTCCCCTGACTAAGCCATGTTGTATAATGCCCCAAACAAAAAACAAAAAATCAAAACGAAACAAAAACAGCAACAACAACAACAACAAAAAAAACCAAACAAAAAAAAACCCAAAACCAACCAACCAAAAACACCCCAAAAACCAAAACCACTAAACCCCAAAAAACCACCTAAACCCACACAGAAAAAAAAAAAACTCAGAAAAACAAAAAAACCCACAAAACACCCCCCCCCAAAAAAACAACAACAAAAAATAAAAGTAAGAAAAATTCCAGGATGAAGATCCCACAGAAATAGTCTGATTTATGTAAGTGCCAAAAATCCCCATTACCTGCTGGTATTTGTGCTGAAATATTCAGCAGAGAAAGTTCATTGCCCATGGCAGGGGGGCAGGAGCAGATGAACTTTTAGGGTCCCTTCCAACACAAGGTTTTCCCTAATTCTGTGATCCTAAGGACACAGGGGTGATGTCAAGGCCTCAAAGAGGAGTCTCAGGGTAGAAAGTTCAGCCTAAATTCAGACAGAAAGCTCAGCCTTTTCACAGCTAAATTTGCAGTGGGGTTTAGAAACACCAAGGCTCCAAGGGTGGGAATGGAAAACACACCATGGGCACCTTCAGGAAGGTTTTATAAGACTCAAATCCAGAAGCTGAAGCTCAAATTATATTTGAAACACCAGCCAGCCCCTGCTCACATCCCTGCAGCTCCAGCACAGCTGGAAGAGGGAGGATGGCAGGGACGGATGACACTGGAGGAAAGCAGTGCTGCAAGGAGGGAACATTGCTCACAGCAGTTATTTATGATCTGCCAGCAAAGCGAGGAGATACACAGCCTGGGACTCCCTGGGGATCTGTCCCAGGCCTGGTGCTGCTCAAAATATTTTTTTAATAATTACTTGCATGAATAGAGAATTTGCTTCTTCCAGCTGCAAATGATAGCGAGGAGGGAGGGACCGGGAGCGCTCTGGAGGATGGGCTGGGACTTCAAAACAAGCTTGAGGCAGCCTGGAAAAATAAAATAGTCTGCAATTTAGGGGAAACAAAGGGAAAATGCTGCTTGTATAAAGATGGGCTGCTGGGGAGGGAATGGGGGAGCAGGGATGAGGCAGAGATGTCGCATCCCTGCCTGGGATGGGCAGCCCTCCTTGTTCTGAGGGACAAGCAGCAAACCACAGGCAAGGGCAGGTGAATGGTGCCTGCAGGACACGTGGAGAGGTGATTTAGATGCCTGTGGATCTATGGATCCTCACCAGGAGTGGGGTGTCTGCATAGATATAGGGATTTTGGGGGGGTTGTGGGCTGGTGGTGGAGACCAGGGCTTGATCAATCACAGAAGCTGGAAAAAGAAATAAAACCAAACTCACCTGAACTCCAAAAGCCCCTCAAGCTCCCCCAAAATAATCAAAGGACTTGGGAGTTACTTATTGCAGAGAAGACCGGGTTTGGGCAAGAGCTACCTTAGAGCTGTTACAAATATTCAAGGCAGTCTGCTCCCTTTATTTAAATATTTACAGGAGCCTGGAGTGACAAGACAAGGGGGAATGGATTCCCACTGCCAGAGGGCAGGGTTAGATAGGATTTGGGGAAGGAATTCTTCTCTTTGAGGGTGCTGAGAGGTTGGAATAGAATTCCCAGAGAAGCTGTGGCTGCTCCTGGACCCCTGGAAGTGTCCAAGGCCAGGCTGGACAGGGCTTGGAGAAATCTGGGACAGGGGAAGGTGTCCCTGCCCATGGCTGGGTGGCACTGGGTGAGCTTTAGTGTCCCTTCCAACCCAAACCATTCTGACATTCTCCATTTGCATATTTGAGTTGATTTTCTTAGAAGGAAATAGGCTGTTCTCTTCCTCTCTGTGACCAGCAGGGATGGGTTTACGCAACAGAAAAGGAGCTTTAATTTAAACAGCAACAACAAAGTTGGAGATTTTGCCTTGGTTTGTTTTTTGGATTTTTTTTTTTTAAATAGAGTGCATAGTTCAGGCAATTTTGGTTTTGGCAGTCCAACTGCTCAATATCAGCCCTGAAAGTTTTTTCGTAGATTGGTTGGATAAGAAGTGCTGTGATTTGTACAGCTGGAGTTGATCCTGACTCTGCAAAGGAAGAAACTGTGCAGAGCTGGAAAAGGCCCCTTTTTTTTGCCATGTTCTCTGGCACAAACTCCTTGTGAAAGGTGTCAGTTCAGAGCTATTCATGGAAATGAAAGATGAGCATGGAATCTATGCAGCTTCCTGCAGAAAATCAGCAGGAAATCCACGGCTAAAGCAGGATTCCTCCATCAATATGTGGGTTTTGCTACAGAGAGCAGTTTTGATAAAACAGATTTTTTTTTGTCTGTGTTTTCCCTCCTGCTTTAATAGAAGAAAGGTGTATTGCTACATTCCTGAAATCAAAAATCACACCAGAGACACGACCAGGCAGCCTGGGTTTGAGATGATGTGAGCTCACATTCCCAGATTCTGTCCTGCTGGCCAGATTTTCCTCAGACAGCTCTGCCTGCTGTAATAACCAACCCTGCCAAGCCCAGAAGGGAATCACATCTTCACAGCAACCTGGGAGCTCTCAGGAGCAGAGAACTGTCCCAGATGATTCTCAGTGGCTTTGCTGGCACAGAGAAACCAAAATGAACCTCAAAGTCCCTGCAAGGCTCCCACTCACCAGCCCTGCTCCCCACAGATGAGAACATCGAGTCCTTGACATCCTCCCTCTCTCAATTTTTTTTACAATTGTTCATTTTAAAAATGAACAGTTGTTTGTCACAAGGGGAAGATCTGATCTTTGAAGAAGGGAGAGGGGTAAGGCCCAGGTCTAAAGCCCATGGGCTGAGGGTGATTCCTATTTAGCCACAGGTGGAGGACCTTTAGGTCTGTATGGAATATGACATTTCCAACAGGTTCCCTAAAATCACCACGGAATCCCAGAATGGTTTGGGTTGGAAGGGACCTAAAAGATCACCCAGTTCCAGCCCTGCCATGGGCTTGGACACCTTCCACTGTCCCAGGCTGCACCAAGCCCTGTCCAACCCGGTCTTGGACGCTTCCAGGGATCCAGGGGCAGCCACAGCTGCTCCAGGAAACTTTTTCCAGGGCCTCACCACCCTCACAGCCAAGACTTTATTCCTCATATCCAATCTAAACCTATTCTCTCTCAGTTTGAAGCCATTCCCCCTTGTCCTGTTGATGCCTCAGGTTTTAATTTTATATTTTCAGACTCTGTGCTGCTTTAGTGTGTGGGTCTGAGCTTCACATCAGGGCATGCTGAGCTCTGTGCACAGAGCAGGGAGACAAAACAATTCCTGCTCCAGCTGGGCACCAAGGACAAATGATCCAAATCTCAGCCCAAGAGCACAAACACCGTGGGCTGGAGAGAGAAAAACAAGCAGGGTGGGACTGCAGGGGCTAAAGCTGGAATGGGACAATGAACTGCAAGGTGCAAATGGAGCAGAACTGATCCCAGGGAGAGACCCCGGGAGCGCTCGTGCATTTTGGGGCCATTTTGGTTCATCTTGGGTGCAGCCCTGGCTGGGCTCTTGTGCTGCCCAAGGTGCATCCATGGAGGCCTTTGAATAAATCCCTGCTTTATTCTTTAATTGTGTCCAGTCTCTGTTCTGGGTCAGCCTGCACAAGGCATCGCTGTCACTCCAGGCCATTGAAAAGTCTCTCCATGGTTCCTGCAGCTCCTCCAGGCCCTGGGAGGCCACAGTGGGGTCACCCTGGAGCTTCTCCCCTCCAGGCTGAACAATCCCAGTCCTGGGTGCCAAACAGCAATGACACCTGGGGAGCAGCAGCTGCTCTGTGCCGGTGACACTGGGTGACACCAGCAGCTACCAGAGACACCCCTGGGCAGCCCTGATGACCACAGGGACTGATCTGTCCCTTCAGCAGAGACACTGGGAATATGGGAAATAAAGTGACAATATATTATTTTAATGTATAAAATTGTCATTGCTTCATGAAGTTTGTTTTTTAAATCTTTCTTGATGCTGAAACATGTGTCCCTCTCCATGGAACGGGTTCATTCTCATTCTTTGTCAAATCTCCCTGCTTCTGAAGGCCCACAAAGCTCTGCTGATTGATTCACCTCACATTCCCAAGAGCCTGGTGTTTCTTCTGGAAGTGCAGCAATCCTTGCCCTCTCCCCTTCACAAGGACCTTCCCAAACCCCCTCATGCTTTTTTGGTGCCTTGTGAAGGCTGACCTAGAACAGAGGCTGGACAGAGCTAAAGAATAAAGCCGGGATTTATTAAAAGGATCCTCCATGGATGCACCTTGGGCAGCACAAGAGCCCAGCCAGGGCTGCACCCAAGATGAACCAAATGGCCCCAAAATGCACGGCGCTCCGGGTCTCTCCTGGGATCAGTTCTGCTCCATTTGCACCTTGCAGTTCATTGTCCCATTCCAGCTTTAGCCCATGCAGTCCCACCCTGCTTGTTTTTCTCTCTCCAGCCCACGGTGTTTGTGCTCTTGGGGCTGAGATTTGGATCATTTGTCCTTGGTGCCCAGCTGGAGCAGGAATTGTTTTGTCTCCCTGCTCTGTGCACAGAGCTCACCATGCCCTGATGTGAAGCTCAGACCCACACACTAAAGCAGCACAGAATCTGAAAATATAAAAGCTCAAACCTGAGGCATCATTTCCATTTGCCAAAATTCATTGGGGTAAAGTTACATGGATGCTGCCCAAGTGGGTGGCCAAGGCACCAAGGAGAGAGGAAGGACCTTCCTCATTCTCCCTCACAGGGTGCACCATGAGCTGGAAGGAAAAGCAGCCCCAAGAGGGAGGGCAGCCCCTTCCTGTCTGCAGGAATTCATTAAGGAATTTTGCAGCCTGAGGCCAGGACTGGGACATAATGGCAGAGAGAGGGAGCTACAAGTGTTCACAAGCTGTGTTGAGCTCAGAACTCTTCGTGCCAGAATCACAAAATCCTTAAGGTTGGAAAACAGCTCCAAAATCAAGTCCAACCATTACCCCAACACTGTTCACCACAAGCCCTGTCCCCAAGTGCCACATCCACACATTTTTGAGTGCTTCCAGGGATGGGGATTCCACCACTGCTCTCAGCAGCCTCTTCCAATGCCTTATCAGCCTTCCCATGAAGAAATTTTTTCTGATATCAAATCCAAACCTCCCCTGGCCCAGCCTGAGGCCATTCCCTCTCCTCCTGTCCCTGTTCCTGGGAGCACAGCCTGACCCCCTGGCTGTCCCCTCCTGGCAGGGACTTGTGCAGAGCTACAAGGTCCCCCCTGAGCCTCCTTTTCTCCAGGCTGAGCTCCCTCAGCCTCTCCTGTGCTCCAGACCCTTCCCCAGCTCCATTTCCATCTCTGGACAAGCTCCAGCCCCTCAGTTTTTTTGTGCTGAGGGGCCCAACATTGCAGACAGAATTCCAGGTGCAAACTCAGAGAACCCCTTGGATAAGGACATCACTTTCCCTGGGCTGCACCCCATTCTTGCAAGGACAGCTGTGGCTGGCACTGTGGTCACAGGAGCAATGGGACATTGGCAAGCAGCTTGGTGACCTTATCATTCACAACAACTTCCTGAAGGGTAGCTGGAGTCTGTCACATTCCTATTTTCTGGAAAAATCCCTTCCTCCAGGATTTTTCTCTTGGGAAGCTGAGCAGCCTCAGAGAAAAGGAAAACAATTCTTATCTCATTTGCTTCTCCTGTGTTTTGCTCCTTTGGAATGTGTTTGGAGATTGTTTTATCCAATAGGTGGTTGTTTTATTGGATTCTGGTGTGAGTTGTTTTGACTCAATGACCAATCAAGGCCAAGCTGTGTCAGGACTCTGGAAAGAGTCACAAGTTTTTATTATTATCTTTTTAGCCTTTTGTAAGTATCCTTTCTGTATCCTTTAGTATAGTTTAGTACAGCATTCTTTAATTTAATATAGTATCATAAAATAATAAATTAGCCTTCTGAAAACATGGAGTCAGATTCATTATTCTTTCCTTCCTTTGTCTGGGGGCAACCCAAATACAACAGTAGTCAGCTGGGGCTGGGCTCTTTCTCCAGCAGCACTGACACAACCAGAGCACACAGCCTCCAGCTGCACCAAGGGAGTTTAGGTTGGATATGAAGAAAAAGTTTTTCACAGAAAGAGTGATAAAGTTCTGGAATGGCTGCCCGGGGAGGTGGTGGAGTCCCCATCCCTGGGTGTGTTTAACAAAGCCTGGATGTGGCACTGGGTGCCAGGGTTGAGTTGAGCTGTTGCAGCTGGGTTGGACTCCATGATCTTGAAGGTCTCTTCCAACTCTGAGATTCTGTGATTCTGTGATTCCTCGTGTGACTGGAGGGTGCCACCAGAGTGGCAACCCCCAGGCTCTGACAGAGCCCACCCAGGTAGTGGTGAGTGCTGTGGCATGGGTGATGCTGGCACATACAGGCTACAAGGATCCAAATAAAGGAACAAGAGAGAGAACACTTGTATGGACATCAAGGAGGCTTTATTCCTCTGTGGGACCAGAGACAAGTGCCAAGGAAAAAGGGTTCAGACAGCTCTTGGGGTGGTTCCAGCTGTGGGTTTCTCTGGGTCTGGATTGAAGGCACTGGAGATGTTATTTCATGTTCACACTCAGATGTTCATTATTTCTTATCAGTAAAACAGTCTCACTGCTGGGAGTTCAGCAGCTTTTCATCAGAAGGCACAAAATGGCCAACAATCTCTTGTTCCAAGGCCTTTTCAGACTAAACTATCCAATTAAGAACTGACACCTGGATTATTTTCCCTTTTAACCCAATAACTGATCCCACAGAGCCCACAATGCAGACTTTTCTGCCCAATTACAAAATGCCACCCAAACCCATGGAGAAGGAGGAAGAAGAAGCATGAAGAAGAAACCCAGGACGACACCCTGTGCCCTCCATCTTGCTTCCATCCACAACACACTAAAAACCCCAAAACCTCAATTTCTCACCCAGTGACACACCTGCACTGCTCTCTATAATCTATTTCCACTTTTGTGGATTCCAGTCTGTCTTGAAGTCTGGGAAACTTTCTCCATGGATGAGGGTCAAAGTCAGTGCTGCCCTGGGGACCAGAGCACACTAGAGAAGACAGAGAAATAACCCCAGTGCCCTGGGTTTTCACAGAGCGGGTGTAACGGGTGGAAACACAAAACAACCAGTAGGGGAAAGCAAGGGGAGGAGGAGAGTATCCAACAGAACCAATAGGGACCACACAGAGGAGGGAAGAAGCCCCAGGGACAAATCATCTGTTAAAAAGGGGACAGATTGACACAGAACTTTCTGGAAGGAGGTAGGGATGGTTATACTGACTGACAGGGAAGGTGGGCAGCCCAGCTGGGATGGACATGGACATTTAAGGACATGAGGGGAGGGACAGCGGGATTGTTGTTTTAAGGGACAGCCAAATGGAGGGAAAAGTAGGGAGCAAACAATTTAGGGAGAAAGCATTCTGAGGGGGTGGAATGAGGGTACAAAGGATCAAACCGTTTTCTGACTAACAGAGAATAGCTATTTTTTGTAACAGAAACAACAATAAAATTTGTAAAAACACACAATGCCACAGACAGGTACATGGCAGAAATATCAGTTAATCCCAAATTAATGCAAATCCCTTCTTTGTGCATCCACCTCCAATTCTAATTATATGCAACAATGAATGCAACACCAATTCCTTATACAGAAAGAGATGAATACAGTTTCAAAGCCTGAAGAAGGAGCATCTTTGCAAAACTCAAACCCACAAATTTATTACCTTCATTAAAAACCCTTCCCAAACCTGCCACAGGCCCTCTGATTTCACTCAATCCCATCCACTTCCCAGGAATTACATGGATATGATGAAATTCAGGCCTGGGTCCCTTTAATTGTTCAGACGATTTGTAAGCAGTTTTAATGTACCAGGTGGAAAATCATTCCTGTTTCACCACCACCACCTAAAAAAGCATTATTTACATGGATGTGAAGCAGGGGTGTGGGGCATGCAGAGCTTGATTTCCTCCTGATTTAAATCCCAGGCCGTGTTCCCTTTGGGAATGACAGCAGATGGGATTCCAGGGTGCAGCCCAAGGTCATCCAAACACGGTGCTCTGCTCTGAGTGGGATCATCAGGATCCACACAAAGCCAGAACAGAAATTTAATCCACTGCCACAGACCCAGGGATCCTGGGGAAGAGCACTGGGAATGCTCCTTCCCCTCGAGTTCAAGGACAAATAGCCCTTGTTTGGGAGTGACGGAGTGGGAAGGGAATCTCTTGGCACAGAGAGAGCGCAGGGAAAGTGTGTTTGTGCTGTGGCTTTGTAAATCTGTGATTTATAAGTAGTTGTTGGAGAGCCAGATGGGTCAGTTAATGTCTTATTTGAGACAAGGCACTCACCTGCAACTGGAGACACTAGACAGGTTGAGAAAGGTTAACAAGATGCATCAGCAGTATTAACAATTCTGTCATAACTGAAGCCTGTCTGTTTTCCCACAAACCTAAAACCCTCTAACTTTGTACATTCCTACAGAGACAGAGCCACTCCACAACATCCTATGGATAACCCATTCCCAGAAAAACCCCAGACCTGCACACCAAACCTTGCTTAGAACTGTTTTTTTTTTTTTCTTTTTGATGAAATCACTCCTAATTGAGCACTGATTTCACTTCATTGCAGGGTTTCAGACCTGTTTCAATCCTGAGCAGTCCATGCCTGGGTGTCACCACTCTATTTTTACCCAGCACTGCTCCAGCCCTGCCTCCACAGCCAGCTCAAGGTGACAGCGTGACCTCCACAGCAGCAGCACCTGAGAGCAGCCCTGGGATCCCCAGGACTGACTCCTGCAGGGAGCACAGCTCTGGAAGCATCCAGAACATTGTGCTGAAAGAAAGGTTGGTGACAGCTTCCAACACCCTGCTGGGGAGGGGATTCTGCCCCTTCACCCCACCCTGCTGGGCTGTGTCCAGAGGAGGCTGTGGGGATGTTCCAAGGGCTGGAGCCAGGCTGGGAGAGCTGGGAATGTTCACCTGGAGAGGAGAAGGCTCCAGGGAGAGCTCAGAAGGCCTGAAGGGGCTCCAGGAGAGCTGGAGAGGAGGAAGAGGGATGGAGGGACAGGACACAGGGAATGGCTTCAAACTGAGAGAGGACTGGGTTAGAAGAAACAATGGGAGTAAATTCCCAATTTTCTCTGTAATGGCACAGGTCTCCTAAAGAAACTTGTGCCTGCCCCTGGATCCCTGGAAGTGCCCAAGGCCAGGCTGGATGGGGCTTGGAGCAGCCTGGGACAGTGGAAGGTGTCCCTGCCATGGCAGGGGTGGCACTGGATGGGCTTTAAGGTCCCTTTTAAGGTCCCTTCCAACCAAGTTACTCCCTGACAAGCTGGTTTATGCTGCCCTGAGACATAAGAGCTTGTCCAACACTCACTATTTCATCTGCTCTGTGGTGGTGCCACTCCTCCCCAAGGTCAGGCAGTGCCAGGTTATCCAGATCACACTGAAGACCTCGGCAAACACCAAGGAACCACCTCCCCTCATCGTCCTCACCTCATGCCAAAGGCAGCATTTCCACTGAAATCCAGATTCTGTGGGACAGAAGGTCTGAAAGCCTGATGGATCAGGCTGCAAGCCACCACAGCTGCTGCCCTGGGCTAACAGCACATTTCCAAGATGCTGAGGAAGTGATCTGGAAATGTGTATTGGGAAAGGAGATTCAGCAGAGTGGATAAGCTCAGCTCATTCCCAGATTTCCATGGAGATCTCTTAAGTGTTTCTCTTCACCAAGGAGAGGAACCTTTTATAGATCTTGAGGAAATGGTGAGACCTCACAAATCACTTGGAAATTTCAAAATATTTGTTCCTCCAATGACTATTATGTAAACCCAGAGTCCTGCTGAGGAATAGCTCCCCTATGTAGGTCAAGAAAAGGAAAAGCAACTTCGTGTCTGAGTCTTGCAAGGAACAAAAGTGGATTCTGAAAGTGCAGTTTTAATTTTCCTGCCTCTTTCCTTCGAGCAGCACCAGGGATTTTTCCAGATGTAGAGAAAACAGCATTTGCAGATATGTACAAAAGTTTATTTTACAAACAGCAACTACTTTGGAATAACAAAATTGCAAAAACATAGAGCAGCGTTAGAAAACCAGCTCAGGGGGACATTTTCCATCTGAAGCACAATTTAATAGATTTCACTAAGTAAAAATACCCCCAGCCCTTGCCTCAACCCCTCCCCAACCATTCTCTACCTGATGGAATTTCTTTATAAACTTTTGACTAAAGATATGAAAGACTTAGTGACAGTGCAGTAACTTTTGATAACTACAGTTAATTGTTTGACCTGGCCTTAAAAAGTCAAATCAGAGCTGAAATATGATAAAAATCTGATCCTGGACCAATATTTTCACTAGTAATGGTTATATTTGTGTATTTCATAACACCATGAACCCTCTAGTTCTATTTTCTTAGAAAGGGGAAAAAGTTACAGCTGTACTGAAAATGATGAAACTACAACAAATATCACTGAAATATTTGTTCAGGACTCTGAGATGGCTGCTGCTGTTAGAAACATGTTTGTAAATGTATCCTGACTTGGGTATTAAATGTATTTAATGCTAAAAAGCATAAAAAGTTTACCAAAGGGTGGAAAGGTTGCATGCAAACGCTTTGTCACTAAATTCTTAAGTGTAGGAAAGGGGGTAAGAGCAGAGTTTTGGGTACTTCTAGAAAAGTGAAAAACCTCCATGGCCAATTCAAAATCAGGAATGTGCTGTGGGTGGACAGAAATGGAGGGAATCATCACCATCTCCCTTTGAACTTGCTTTTCATAAGTGTACAAAATAAAAAAATCATCAAATTTGGGGGAGCTTAATTCAATCAAAGAGAGAAGGAATTGATGCCTCAGCAAAATATTACTGCTTTTAATTGTCAAAGCTACTGGGTCCTGATGAGATTAAGAAAAACAATTTCCTGTATTTGAAAATGAGCAAATGAAAGCATGTCCAGATATTACAGAAAATCATTAATGGAAACTGTTATGGTACAACAGTGCTCATTAACTCTAATTAAACCATGTTGGTTTTGTCACCACAGACCTCAATTTTTAGGTTACATTATGCCATTAAAAAATCTGGTTCTCAGAACACAACTTTCTCAATTCCCCTCAAAAACTTTACAGATTATTTTAAATCAACTGAATCAGAATATTGCAAGAATTACTCAACGGTCTTCAGCTTGAATCTATTTATATTTTTGCAAGCAATTTGCCTGGAACTTGAGAGTAATTTTTGGTACTAAACTTTACTTTGAAGGTATTGTTCATGCTTTTTATGAGGCATCCCAGTATTTCTGTAGTCCTGCTTTAACAAGATATAATTCAATATCTGCAATATCAGTATCTGATATTCCCTATGGTGAATGGGATAGAGGTTTTCTTTATAAAGGAGGTTTTATAAAGGAACCTTTATGGCTGGTTTTCTCAAAAAATTATCATCATGTCAGTGTTTGAAAGAGTGCTTTGGACAAACTCAGGACACATTCATGGTTTACAACATTCAAAATGTGTTGAAGGATGCCAAGCACTGTAATAGGAACTGAAAACCAAAGTCAGGAAGTGTTTGGAAACACATTTTTAGTCTCTGAAGGACATTGCTGTTTATCACAAAATTCCTCTTTAAAACATAAAAAGTTTAGTCAGGTTGGATATTAAGCTCCAAACTCATTCATCACACTTTTGCTCACTGCTTGTCAGTTTGACAATTCCCACTGGGCATCAGCTCACCTTTTCCAGCAGAATTCCAGAACACCACAGCTCAGGAGGGATTAAGACAGAGTGGCAGGCTTTGTTTTCCTCACCTATATCCTGTACAGAATGCAATAATCAACAATCAAGACAGAATGGAAACAGCTTCCAGCAATAAAAAAGCATTTTCATCAACTAGAAATGGCAGCCTTTTTAAGAAATTGACTTCACAGTTTAATAGTTGCTAGCACATCTTTCCTAAGGTGTTTATAAACAGACTTGAAGACAGTCCTGACTGCTGCACCCAAAAAGTGGCAGCAGCAATTCACCTAAGTGTAATACATGGCTTGGAAAAGCTGATTCAAGGAAACCAAACTGGGCTTTTTTATTATTATTTTGTAAAAGTTGCATTTGACATAAAAAAAATAAAAAATAACATCAGCTGTCGAGCTCAGTCCTTCTCTCTGTAAGCAGAGCTGAATTCACTGTTTAACGGGAAAGTTTCAGCTAATTCAGCAAACAACCTTCACTTGTGACACTGTCAGAAGAGTTTTTTTGAGTATAACACTGAAAAAATTGTGGAGCAGAGTTTCCATCCTCCAAGGAACATTCTCAGCTGTATCTGCTGCTCTCACTGGGGCTCCTGTTGTTGGAGTAGCTGCGATCGCTGTCGCTGTCGGAGCCGTAGGATCTGCAAGGAGAAAAAAGATTGAAATGCCCCAAAGCTGCAGTTTGAGCTTGAAATTAAAAAATGCACCATGTCAAAAAATTGTTACAGATAAGAAAACACACCAGTCTTTTACAGGATTGTATTTCTTGTAAGTGAAGGATTCATTAAGGGATACTCAAAATGGAAATAATCATTAAATTCATGTGATGAAAACTCTGTGTAACTCAAGTCAAACTGTTTGTAACTTCTTGCTTTCACTGTTACAGCTAAAAACCATCCAAAATTAATGTTTTTATAAAAGCTAATTGAGCTGAGTGAGAAGTGTATTCTACAAGTGGAATTTTACACTGCAAGCATTTCTCAACTAGAATAATTTCACAAATCTTTGATTTATATATTTTATTTTTGTGTTTGAAGGAGGGTCTTAAAACTTAGGCCCCATAACCACAACAGAGGTGTGTTTGTGTGTCTGCAGTGTGGAAATTGTATTTAAAATGTTTTGGCTCCTCCAGACAAATTCCAAGCTCAGCACCTGGCCAAATGTCAACACAGAGCCCAGATGGTTTCAGACAAGCCACAGGACACGTTCAAATTACACAGAACAAGCTTTCAGAGATTTTCCAGCCCCCTGCCTGTAAGAGAAGCTTTCTAAGTGAAAGGTGAGCATTTCCTAATCTCACACTGAAGCTCCTCAACTTAATAAAGCAATGGTTTTTAAGTTTATTTTCACATTCTTTATTAAAACTCATTAATTTTCCCTCCAACACAAGATGAAAGTTGTCTTGTGCAAATGGGTGAGAGCAAAGTCCATTAAGAGTTGGTATAAAGCTGTGAAAAAATTCATATGAGGAGAGGATGAAAATGTACAGTAGTCTTAGAAACCTGAGTTATTACTAATAGGGGGCATATTAAAAGGTATAAAACAAATCATCAGTGATATTAAATGTATCTGCAACTTTCCATATCTCTGATTTCTGTGAAATGTGCTCACTTACACTTATATAAATCCCCTGGACTGAGAAGAATAGAATTTATTTTAAACTCAGCAGACTTGCAGGTAAAAATATTCTTTCAAAATACATTCTGCGAAGTTAAAAATTAAATCTGGATTGCAGCAAAACTTTTAAGTTTCCCTTCCAGATTGTTTTAGATCCACTTCTGCAGAACAGCCAAAAAGAATTTACTATACAGTGGAATTCTTTGCATACCAGGCAGCTTTTAATCCATAAGAGAGCACTTGAGTTAAATCTTGTGAGCTATGTGGGTTTTAAGAAACACTTGATATTATTTAAAAAATATAATAATTCAAATCATGGAATCATTAAGGTTGGCAAAGACCTTTGAGATCACCAAGTTAACCCAGCCCCACTGTCTTCACTATTAATCCATGTCCTCAATGCCATTTCCACAAGTTTTTAACACTTCCAGGGATAAGGACTTCATTTCCCTGGGAAAAGGTGCAAATTTTGAATGCATGGATAGAATAAACTGGAAATAACTTTTCCTTATCCTGGTTGCTTCCCCATCCTCCTCTTTGGAATGTCAGAGCTTCCGACTTCCTCGCTCACATTCACGCTCCGATTTTAATTAGAATTTGGCGTGAATTATTACTTTTGCTGAGTGCATTTCTTATTCTTATGGGGAAAAATCATCATTCTGGCCTTGTTCAACATCCTCTGTTTGTGTTCAGCAAATCCTTGTGCAGCCAAGCAGGGTCAGACCCACCTGGATCTCCGGTCGTAGCTCCGAGATCTCCGGTAGCTGTCGCTCCTCTTGCTCCTGCTCCGACTCCTGCTGTAGTAACTGTCATAGGTGTAGGACCTGCTTTAAAGGGGGGAAAAAGTAATACTGAATTCACATTTCTGGTCTAAAATGCTGTTTTAAATGCTGGTTTAAAGGCTATTTATATAGAGACATGAGGGGGTGTATAGAAATTACTGCCAAGGATGTGGAAAACAATTCTAGGCTTTATAAAGGTTTCAACACAACAACAATCTTCAAAATAACAGTAAAAATCTCAAATTTTATTGGGAACAAAATAGTAAGCCTTCATAAAGCTTTGTGCTGTCCCTTTTTTTTTCTAGTAAACTTCTTCTTTGCTGATAATTCTGAAAGCAAGCCAAGTAATGTGTTCACTGCTACTTATAGCATTACCTACAACTGTAATGCCAGGATGGTTTGGTGATTTTCAGTTTTTGAAAGTGTCTTGTGTTCATTCTGCTTTGATTCAAGTTGTCATAATGATAATTTAATAATAGTTTTAAGTGCTTCAGATCCCTGGAAGTGTCCAAGGCTAGGCTGGAGGGGGCTTGGAGTACCCTGGCCTAGGGGAGGGTGCCCCTGCCCATGGCAGGGGGTTGGATCATCTCTGAGGTCCTGTCTAACCCAAACCATTCTGGGATTCTATGAGATAAAAGCAATCTTAAAAAGTATTTTTATAAATAAATATGTATTTAGATATGCATTTGTATTATAGTATGTATAATAAAATAAGTAGTATGTACAATATATGTAGTATCATAGACAATAATTATATAATAAAGTCTGTTTTAAAGAAATGTAATTAAAGTAGACATACTAAGATGATTTGATGGGCAGCACATTTCTTGCAGAGTTTGTATAAAAGGAAAATCTGATGCCTCAGGTTTAAGCTTTTATCTTTTTCAGATTCTGTGCTGCTTTAGTGTGTGGGTCTGGGCTTCACATCAGGGCATGGTGAGCTCTGTGCACAGAGCAGGGAGACAAAACAATTCCTGCTCCAGCTGGGCACCAAGGACAAATGATCCAAATCTCAGCCCCAAGAGCACAAACCCCGTGGGCTGCAGAGAGAAAAACAAGCAGGGTGGGACTGCAGGGGCTAAAGCTGGAATGGGACAATGAACTGCAAGGTGCAAATGGAGCAGAACTGATCCCAGGGAGAGACCCCGGAGGCGCGGGTGCATTTTGGGGCCATTTTGGTTCATCTTGGGTGCAGCCCTGGCTGGGCTCTTGTGCTGCCCAAGGTGCATCCATGGAGGCCTTTTAATAAATCCCTGCTTTATTCTTTAGCTCTGTCCAGCCTCTGTTCTAGGTCAGCCTGCACAAGGCATCAAATCCATACCTGGATCGACTGTGGTGCCCATAGGAACTGCTCCTGGATCGGCTCCTGCTGTAGCTCCGGCTGACAAAATCAAAACCACAGAGGGGTTTTTAGTCAACAGAAACCAAAAGTGCTGAAGAGGGCAGGGGGAGAGAGAGAACAAGAGGAGGAGAACATGTTTGGCACAGTTTGCAGCTGGATGAACTCACCTACGGCTCTTGTAGCTGTGGTAGGAACTACTCCGGCTCCTGGAGCGATCTCGGCTGTACCAGCCCCGGCTCCGGCTCCTCGAGTAACTCCTGGACCTACAACCAAGGAAACAGGAGAGAACACAGCTGAGAAGAGCAGCAGAAAATGGGAACCAGAAGAAGTTATGAATCTTTAGTATTCTAGCTAAATATTTATTCCATACTTGCTAGGTGATATGAGTTAATCCAAGGGCTGGAGCCCCTCTGCTGAGGAGCCAGGCTGGGAGAGCTGGGAATGTTCACCTGGAGAGGAGAAGGCTTCAAGGAGAGCTCAGAGCCCCTTCCAGGGTCTAAAGGGGCTCCAGGAGAGCTGGAGAAGAACGTGGGACAAGGGATGGAGGGACAGGACAAGGAGGTCACTTCACACTGACACAGGGTGCCCAGAGAAGCTGTGGCTGCCCCTGGATTAGTGGAAGTGTCCAATGCCAGGCTGGACAGGGTTTGGAGCAGCCTGGGATAGTGAAAGGTGTCCTAGGCCATAGCAGGGGAACTGGAACTGGATGGGCTTTGCGGTCCCTTCCAACCCAAACCACTCTGTGGTTCTATAAAACAGGGCTGTTAAAACACAAAAAACACAACCTGAAAAGCATTCCTTGAAAACATAAGAACATTCAGTTTGCCAGGGCTGGCTGTGGGAGCAGCACATGCTTCTCACCTGTACGAATATGTAGAACTTCGGGATCGACTTCTCGAGTGACTGTAGGATATGGACCTGGTTCTGTGTCTGGATTTAGACTCAGATTTACTTCGTGACCTGCTGAGACTCCTGGAAGGGCTGTTGTCATCTCTGCTCGGAGATTCCTCCTCACTGGAACTTTCTTGGTTCCTTGGCCGACGATTTAGCCGGGCTGTTTTCCTCACTTCATCAAAGAGAGACCCAGGCCTTACTTTATTTTTTGCTTTTATTTCAATTCTTAAACCTGCTGGTTTAGGCTCTGGGGCTGATGCTACATTTTTAACCTCTGTGGTCGTACTGATTGTTGCTGGTTTTAAGTTACCAACACCTTGCAAAGGCTTCCATTTATTGTCTATCATATTGCTTGGTGTATTTTCAGAAATTTCACTTTTTAAACTAATGTCTTTAGCACCAGACACAGGGGCAGAGTTATTTTCTTGCCTTCCCGTTTCTTTTTCTTCTTTATTAATATTAAAGTCTCTTGTGTTGTTTCCCAGTTTGACAGCATCTTGCTCAGGGGTCTCAACCTGTAATTCTTTTTTTACACCAGCACTTAAAGGTTTAGCAGTGAGAATGACAGGAGACAAAACATCCACATCCACCTTCCCTGGCGAGTTACGATCCGGAGTACAAATGTCCATGTTGTCATCTGTCTGAATAACATCTTCCAGCCCATTCTGGTTATTTTCTTCAACTTGTTTAATCTCACTCTTGCAGGCAGCCACGTTTATTCCTGAGTTTAAAATATCAGTTGAAGTGCTTGTTTCAATGGGCTCTTTATTAAGGTTGCTGCGATCTGGCGAGGTCCCACATGTGGTGTTTTTATCTAAAAGGTTTTCATTCACACATGACTTTTCACCATTTCCCATTTTATCTGTGACTATTTCATCCTTTTCATAAACTTGTTTTTTATCCTTTATGTCCCTGCTAAGCTGCTTTTCTTTTTTATCATCCTTGGTAACCAGCTTGTCATTTATCTCATCATCCTCTTCTTCCCCAAACTCAAGGGGGGGCTGCCAATGAAACATTTCTTTTCTTTTCTGGACTTTGTGTTTTTTCTCCTTTTTGCCTTTCGATTTTTCTTTTGCTTTTTTGGAATGTGATTTTTTAGGAGTCTTTTTCAACCCATGTTTGTGTTTTTTCAACTTGCTTCGAGTGTCTGCTGAGCTGGAACAAGAACTCTCAGACTCAGAAGATGACAACTGTTTGCTTGTCTTCCACGTGCAGTCAGAACCCAAAAAGCCCTCTGAGGAATTGGATTGTTTTTTTATCCTTTTGGTAACACTAAGCTCTGTGTCAGACCCTGAGGTGGCCTCTCCTTCTTCTTTCCCAGAGGAGGGTTTGGAATCTCCCCTGTTATGTTTTGCCTCTCCTCTTTCAGAGTTGGACTCTGAGTCCCATTTGCTACCTGAGTAGGATTTGCGTTTTGTTTTTGCACCACCTCTGGGCTGCTCCGAGCATTTCTCCTTAGCTGCTTTCTTTTTGGAGTGATCAGAATCCCGCTCACCTTTGCCTTTCTCCTCCTCTCTCTCACAACTTAAGCTATTTTTATCCTGTTTCTCAGCATCCCCTTCTAATGGAAAGCGGCCTTCTTTTTCTTGGACTGCTTTGGCTTTGGCAGAGCGCTCACTGTCGGAGGACAAGTCTGAGGATGACAAACTGTCACTCTCCTTCAACCCTTGGGAAGACTCATCGTAGTCCTTTGGATGCTTGTAAGGCAAAGTGCTATCAGAGCTCGTTTCCTGCCTCGGTTTGAGGCCCCGAGCTTTGGGATCGCTGGATGTGGATTTCCTTTTGCTCCTGTGCCGGTCCTCATCGCTGAGGGAATAGTCGGACGTGGACTCGCTGTACCCCGACCTGTCACTGCGGTATTTACTGGGGGACGGTGACCTGCCAGAAGAAGGGGATTTTGTCCTGGAGCTCGATGGGCTTCTAGACCTTGAGTAAGATCTTGAGTAGGAGCGGCTTCGAGAGGATCTGCTCCTGGACCTGGGCCAGCTCTCCGAGCTCCTGTCGCTGCGGCCTTTGGAATAACCGCTCCGATCGCTCTCAGAGCTCCTCTCCTGCTTGCGATAGGAGGAAGAAGTGTTGGCCTCCTTAACCACCACTAAATTGTAATTAGTTTGGGTGGGAATTAAGTGGGTTGTTTTAGCTTTCATCTCCTGAATGCGCTCATATGATGGCTTCCAAGGTTTCTGCCCAGGTTTCCATCTTGAAGGTGGGGGACTGTCACTTAAGGGTATGACAGGGAGGTTTTCTGGGACAACTGGTGGCACAATAACCTTGTCACTGGGCAGGATCACTGCTCGGACAGGCTCAGCAGTCTTGGTCAGCTTAGTGTCATTTAACCGTGCTGAAATATTCCGTGGAGAATTGGGAACAGTCTTTTGCTGCCTGGGGTTAGAACTTGACCGTGACCTACTTCGAGATCGCGATGATTTAGAGGCTGATCTTGATCTAGAACTTCTTCTGGAGTAAGATCTTGATTTAGATCTAGACCTGGATCTGGACCTGTAGTACGATCGAGACCCTCTGCTTGATAAAGATGACAAGCTCTGGTCTTCCTTATCAGATTTAGACCAGTCCCTCCTGGATGAACGCCTGGAAGACAATGAGGAAGAACGAGATTTCCTCTCACGATCACAGGATGATTTTGTCCTCCTGTGGAAGGAATGAGAGGATTCTACATCTGATGAGGCTGATGTCTTCTTTTTCTTTGTTTGCTTGTGCTTCTTGAAGTGCTTCTGCTTTTTAGATTTCTTTTTATGTTTCACCTTCTTCTTCTCTTTCCTGTGCTTCTTGTGATGGCTGGAGTATCTCACAGTGCTCAGATCAGCATAACCGTTATGGGACCAAGACCTGGATCTTCGGGATGCACTCCTCTCATCCCATCTGCTGGTACAGGGGTCACTCAACCTGGAAAACAAAGAAACCCCAGACTAAGTGCAAAAGCTTTAAAAACATTTATAGAAATTAAGTATTTTTAAACTTAATTTTAAATAAGTTTACATAAACCCTAGCACACATTTTATTACCAGAGAATTGCTTTGAGTTCCTTACACTCATTTTGAGATATAGAATTGCATCACTACCAAGAGCTACTTCTCCCTAAGAAATAAATCAGCCAACACAAGCAAGTTTCGCATATATTAGGACCTGTGTAAAGAGATTTAAAGTTTTAATTACCTCAGTCTGCAGGACTTTGACCTCTACAAAACAGGATCCTTAAACCACACTTAAATACAAGTTTTAAAACATCTCCGTACATAAAAAAGAATAATCTGAAACATTTGCAATTATGCACTACCACTACCAGTTACATATTTTTAAGTTTTCCTTTTAAGATTTATCTCCTGTCATTTGACAGAAGCTCATATTTAGCATCAAGTCATCAGGAATTCTGGAGAGCTGACTTCCATCCATCACACAGTTTGTAACTGCTGAAAGAACATACAACTAAAACAATAAAGGCTTAGTGGATTTGATTGTTTTACTCCAAAGAAACTGTGTTGCCTTCTCCTCACTTTGAGAATCACTGAATCCTTAAGGTTGGAAAAGATCTTTAAGGTCACCAAGTCCCACCACCTGGTTCAGCACTAAACAATGTCCTCAGGTGCCACATCCATGTTTTCGGAGCACTTCCAGGGGTGGTGACTCCACACTTTCCTCGGCAGCCTGCTCCAGTGTTTTCTGTAAAAAAAATAATTCCCTAATATCCAATCTAAACCTCCCCTGGCATAACCTGAGGCTGTTTCCTCTCATCCTGGTACTGCCGTGGTTACATCCACACATCCAATGAGGGCTTCCCAAAGGCCAGGACATCTCAAAGCTGTGGTGGTGAGGCTCTTACTTGTCTCCTTTGCTCCACTTCTCCCCGCTGGGGGCTCGGTACGTCCGCAGCCTCTGCATCTCCTCCTTCCAGTGGGGAGGGGTCTCGCTGCTCTCCTCATCGTCCGACTCGGAGCAGGAGCGCGACCGCGGCGGGGTGTGATAGCGCTGGGACAGCAAACACACACAGCAAGGCTTTCTTACACAACTACTGCACCTTTTATACTTTTTATATAGACTTCTAAGCCTGAGAGAGGCCAGCAGCTCAGCCAGCTTTTGGAAATGTGAAAGGAAGAATCAAGGAGGAAGCCATGGATTCCCTTTTGGAATAACGCAATTACTGCAGATAACCCCACTCGTTTTTAAAGCACAGATGTTTCACTTCAGTCACTCTTCATGGTTTGTAGGAGAAAAGACAAACCTCATTGCAAAAGTTACTGCTGTTCAACTCTTCAGATATGGGAATTCAGATTAAGTCACTTTAAAGCAATTAAAAAAATAAAAAACTGAACACAAAAAAATCACAAAAAACCCCTCAAAACTCTTTCACAAAAAGAGCAATGAAGCTTCACATTAAAAAAATTATGCTTAGGCAGAGAATTTAAGTAGGCAACAAGAGCTACTTGTGCAGCAGAGAAAGAAGAACTCTGCTACTGCTAACTCATTATTTTCCATTACCCAGTGGGATACGCACTTAGGTAAATTCTGTGAGGAAATCAGATCCTCCTTGACTCAATAAAAGCACATCTGGGTTTGACTCAATTATTTTGAGCCACTTATAAAAGCAATAAAATGGGGAAAAAAAAGCATTGTCCCCCAGAATAAAATCACAAAGGTGCGTGTATTTATTTATTCAGGTAATTACAGAAGGTTTTAAAACATCCTTCTTATATAAAAAAACAAAATCAAGATAACCTGAGCTTCCCTATTGTTTCAGCTGAAGCAATGACTTCTTGAAAACCAGCTTTTACAGAAGAATGGCCTAAAAGATTGCAGGGTGTCATGGACCTCCCCAGTTCTCACATTTTGTACTCTGGAGTCTCATGGAACCTACAAACAAGTATTTTGAAAAACATCACACCTGGACAGAAGCTGTGCTAAAAAAGACTGTAAGAGATGGAGGAAAAATGTGTTTCTCCAACTGCCAGCCCTAAATGACATCTTTTTTTCATTCTTAATTTTGCTGAGAGGGTGCCAAAACGATGAAAAAAAGACAGAAACCCCAATATCTGGCAGAAGCCAATTCCACTCCACTTTAAGTTATTTTTCCCCAAGTCTTTATTTACCCAAGCATTCCCAAACATTCCATTTAGGCATTTTTTTTTCTCCAAACAATTTTTAAGTTAAAAGAAGTCACAGGAAGGATGGAAAAGAAGTGTTATAAAATCAACTACCTGACAGGATTTCAATGCTTTCTAAACTGGATCCTACAACATGTAAATAAAGTGTCATACAAAGCCCTCCAGGGAAATTCAAAGCTCTAAGTCAGGGATGTTACTCTGGGTGAGAGGAAATAAAGAAATAAATAAAATTGTCACATACTATTGTGCCTCTTCCTTTAATTTTTCGTCCAGATTTAGAGACTGATGGTTTCTGGTCAGTCAGAACTGGTGCAGCATCAAGAAGCTTCCTACATAAATTAATAAAGTATGAAGTTACACAGCAAAAAACACAATTAACTTACAATTAGTTTAAGTTAAAAATGAGAAATATTCATCATCTTATTCATTTTCAGACAGAACTCTGTGTTTTTTCTCAAGAAACAAAGCAAGAGAGTTCTGCAACAAAAGGCAAATCAACATGTATTTGTTTTCAACCAAATGTGCAGCCTGATCTCTTGACACAGAAATTAATGTTAACAATGAACTTGCAAAACACTGTCACAAGAAGTTAACTTGTGTTTGGGGCACAAATCCTGAACACAACATGGGCAGAAGAGTTTCAGGATCTCAGTTCAGGATAGTTCACAAGTTCCAAAGCTTTGCTTCTTTCAGCCCATGTAATATCCCCAAAAATAGTGAGGAAATCTTTGGGAATGTGAGTGATGTTCCAAGAAAAGACTTACAGGAGACTGTAGCATTAAGGGAATATAAAAACCCAACACCAAACAAACCCAACACTGATTTTAGAGCTAACCCACTGTAATGGATTAGCTCAGCTACAAAAGCAATGAAATTTGACAGTGGAGGTACAAAACACATGGAAAGCATCTCGTGAACTTGTGACTTCCTTTGTAGCAAAAGAAGAGCATTTTCTCTTATCCTCAAACATTGCTAAAGTCATGAAATTCCAGGAGATTGATTCTGAACCAAAGTTTCTTCATCAGTCTAAGAAAGATGAAAAATCACCTCTCCCAATCCCAAGTTTCCCTTGCAATCAAGTATTTCCTGTGGTTTGCATTGCATGATTACTTCTGAAATTATTCATTAGTTGTTTTTAATTGAGTTTAACACCCTTAAAGACCAATGAAATCATCTCAAGATCTCACTGAAAACCCCTGGCACAGGTCACAAGGAAAAGAAACTGTAAAAGGACAATGAAATGACCACATGCAGCAACTCTGACACTGCAATCAGCAGCACCAGCAAGAGAATGTTAACAGGAATATTTCATGCACAGTTTTCAGCAAGTCACAATAAAAAGCTCAGAGTTCCTTACGGTTCAGGCTCTACATTGACAACAGGCACATCTCTTCTGAGCAAAAATCTATTTTCAGGCACTGGGGGGATTTCCTCAGGACGTACCACGGGCTTGTCCCGCTTGGTGCTAAGGTCGACTTTGTCTGCGACATCGCTCTTGTCAGAAAGGCTGCTAAGGGAAAGAGCAGGGTGAGAAATCACAGTTAGCTGGGAAATCCCTTGGCCAACTGGGTTCCAAGAGAAGATGCATCAAACTTAGAGTTGGCTTAACAACCAAGATGTGTTCCACAACCCATTTTAGGCTAAAGGGAGGATGGGTGGCTATTACTGGAGAGAAAGTGCAGTTCTTGCTTTACAGCAAGTAATTCTGCTTTTCATTTACACCTTGTGAGACACTTTTAAAATATAACCAAATATATGTACAAAGTTCTACAATAAGCCTGAAGTCTCACTTTTACACAGGTGTGCTGAGCCCTGAATAGTTTCACATACTATTTCGTAATTTCAACATTACTCTTGCTTTTATCTAAAAGATCTTCCGTTTAATGGAAAACTCAACAAGCTCAACTTTAGGATTTTTTTGTTTGTTTATAAAATCATGCAGGAAACCCCAAACTTAAAAGCATTTTCATATTTACTGCTTGAGCACTTCATGAAAACAAAGCAGAACTCCCCAGATTTTACTGCGATTGTTAGATTTTAGAGACCAGTCACCGTCTTTGGCTTGAGGTTCGCTTGCACCTTGGATCCTCCTTCTTCCTCTCCTCCTTCCTTCGTTTCCTGGACTGTTTGGTTTTAGCTCTTCTTTTCCTCTTTTTCCTCCTGCTCCTTTCGTTCTCAGCCTCACTCTCAGAGGAGGATTCTGAAGAGCTGGATGCACTGGAAGAGGACTCTGAGGCTTCTGAGTCAGAGCAAACTTTCTTCTTCTTCTCCAAAGCTTGAACAGATATTTTCAATTGATACTGTGCACATGTGTGTGCATGTAAAAGCACAAAGCACATCATTTGATAGATGTATAAATATACAAATAGGCCATTTTAGAAAAGCTCTGTGAACTTTTTCACAATATCAAAGAATCAAAATAAAATTTAATCTGATTGTGCCCAGTCTAAATCCATGTTGGTATTATACAAATATTTTCCAGCAAAGACAGAACACACAGATAAGCAAAGACCACTTATAGTAAAAAAAATAGGTGCTTTTGGAAACAATGCACAGGTTGCAAATCAAAGATTAAGAACAAATTAGTTTGCTGGCCCAGTTGTGTATTTTTTATTTTTAAAACTTTGTTATTTCCTCTTTTCTGCATCCTCACACTTTTACACTAGAGCTCCTCTTGACTTTCTCTAAAGGAGATAAATTACCACCTTACCCTAAGGAAAATCAGAAATTAGGTAGAAACATTCCACTAATTCACAGAGACTGTCCAAACATGTATTTAAGATCATCTATTCTCTATGAATCTTCATGAAAAGGAAAATAGAGCTTGACCACATATATTGTATATACTGACTTTACAGAATCTTAAAATAAACTTTTGGAGAGTGCACAAAATTCAACTTTAAGAAAAAAAAACATTTGTGTCCCCTCTTTTAAACACAGAAAAATAACTTTACATTCCTTTTTGAGTTTGTCATGTCAACCTCTAATATGAACAGGGGACAGATGTTGAGGGCAGAATTTTTTTTTTTTTGCTGTGCCTTCCTCTCCTACACCAAGATTTACATTTTACAGGCTTGCAAGAATTAAGACTCTACATGTCTACCATAATGATTTTTAGCTGTTGATGGAATTGTTGTACTCTCTGAGAACATGAGTGTTGGATTAAGCCCTTCTCTGACTCACTCATTTCTGTTTAAAATTCTGATACATCATCACCCATCTTATTTTTCAATTCTCAGTGATTACAGTCCCTCCTGTTCTGGGGGAAATCCCCGAGCTCCCAGGGTCACACTGGTACAATTATATTGATTAAACTCCAGCAGACCTTGAGTTCTTCCCTATTTGCTTCAAGAGTGGACAAGCCACCCTGAGACCCATGAAAAACAACAGGAACTCTGTCATTCAGCAAGTTCTGTAGCACAGCAAGAAGAGAGATCAGGAACAGCTCCTGGGGGGGGGGATGTTGGATTAAGCCTTTTTCTGACCCAGAGCTGGGGCAACTGAGAGGTGTTTTAAAAACTTTTATTCCATTTTCAGTCTCATGTGAAGGGTGGGACAATACAGATGTCATAATTGACGTTATTATAATTAGAAGCTAACTATTATTTAGTTATAATATAAGTGTTTCTTGGCCTATCAGGTTTAGCCACACCATGCTGAAAATGCCTTAAAGCCAATCATCTCAAATTACTCTTTGTGGGTCTCACTACAGTGCATCTTTTATAGTTCTATTTCTCCAAAGTATCCAGTCTTATTTGCAAGGCCACCCTTTGAAACTTGTTCCTGGTTCCATTTCTCTCTCAGCAATGTCTGTCCTATTCCATGGCATTTCTAAGTCAGCATTTCTCATCTCAAGGTTTGCACACAGATGCACACACTGTGTGAGCCTTCTGTCAGGCTTGGAGAATTCCCTACAAATCCATTTACCACACATAAACATCATGAATTTTGGGAATGTTGAATGAAATCCTGGGAACTCACCATCCTTGGCTGAGCTGGTGACCAGCACCCCGCAGTCAATGACTCGCACGTCTGCGTAGGGCCTGCTGGCGGTGTCGGTTTTGAGATTTTCTATCTGTTCTATGACTTCAAACCCAGAAATAACCAGCCCAAAGACAACGTGCACACTGCAGAAAGGAAGTGTTTACAAAGTACAAAACATCTATGAATCATTGTGGTGATTTTCCAATTAATTTCACATTTAAAAAGTCAGTCTGAGATAGAAACATTGAGCTCTTAATGCATTAAATAAGATTTTTTAATGATTTTAAGTTGAACGTTGACAACAATGCTAAGATTTTTATGCAATGTGAAACAAAGATCCAGTCTGACATCAAGTACTTCCCTCAAATTGAAGCAGTCTTGTCTCCTCTACAAGAGCAGGGTAAACAGATTAAAATTCCTAACCCACCCTTCTATTTTTGCAGTTTTGTGCAATAGGGATCAAGAGCCCATCTATAAACATGACAGAATTCCTCCCCAGAGAAGCAGAATTTATAGATCTCTACAAACCCAGGATACAATTTCCCCCTGGCATTGCAGGGACAGTTAAAATGAAGGAATCCTTGGTTTTGTTCTGTGGTACCACATTTCTCTTCCTGTCTTCCATTTGCCCCATAAATTTTAGAGATAAAAACAAGCCCCAAAAGAGATGACTGCTCAAATATATTGAGTTTGGCAATTCAACTCCCAAATTTATGGGCTGAGGGCAGCAAGCAGTTTTAAAGAAATAACCCTAGGATTTAAGACAATTCAAATTTTTGTCCAGCTTTAGGAAATAAGTTGCAACTTGAAATTTTTATAGAACTGAAACTTTTGTTTTCCATCTCATCCCATTGTATAATTTCCACAGAGTTAAGGATTTGTTTCCCCATTGTTGTCTACTTTCAATATAACTCTCAAACTTCAGCGATCATTTGAGAAATATGAAAGGATTCTTACCCATCGAGATGAGGAGCAGGTTTTGTTGTTCTGTTGGACAAACAGCAAGATGGGAAGATGGTAAAACAAAATAAAATCAGGGATTCAGATGAAGTAAAAGAGGAGAATGACACAGAAAAAAAAAAGAGGTGAAGGTAAGACAAAAATAGTGAAAAAACACAGTTAAATATATGGAATTAACAAATTAAAATTACAGATTATACACACAGGCTTTCTTAAACTTTTACATGGTGTTTGTCTGAAGTTTAGCTAAGTGTGCATACTGAAAGCTGTACCAAGTATCATTTCATGCATGCAGTAAACAATTTCCAAGTGTCTTTAAATACACATTTAATGTAACTTTATGATTTTTAATCACAGAGAAGATACAATTTGGTGATAAATATTAGGTGACCAATGGGATTTAAATGTTTCTGAGCTTGTTAGCTTCTTAGATTGCAAGGTCACTTTAAAGACAGTTTATTTTAAAAAAGAAGAGTTATGATATGTGAGAGATTCTCTGCTTCCCCTCACCTCCCACCACTTCTTTCTCACTCTCCATTTACCTGCTTGGCCTCCTGACTCAGAATACAAAGCAATATTTATGTCTTAAACCATCAAACACTTCAGCTCAAAACTGCACAGGCTTCCCAAAATCAACAGCAGACATTCTGTGCCACCTACACTTCACTGATAAATGCAGATTTCCTCCCTGTTTTTCAGCTTCTCACACTGAGCCTTTTGTACAAATCTTTTGGATTCTAATGTTGTGAATCCTTTTCTAAAAACAAACTAAAGTTACTTCTCCAAGTGAGCCTGAATTCCTGCAGCACAGGGGATCCTGCTATGCAGGAATATTGAGTAAAGAACATCAGAGCCTGCTCAAATATTGGGGGAGAAATAAAATAGAAATCACTTCTGAAAACATTCTCTCTCTCTCTCCTCCCAAGCCCTATTGTGCTTTTAAAGCTTTCTTCCAATGAACTCAAAATAAATAATCAATCACAGGTGATTTTTCCAGATTTACAATAACACAGATTTGGTATGAAGTTTTTTACTGCTAGAATAAAATATTACTTCTTAAACACTTCTCTTTGCTCGAGTTTTGAACTGTTAGGTCAAAAAACCCTGCAGTGCTGAACACATCCCAAAAGGTGGAACTGTGAATCAGGAGTGTTTACACTCTTGATTTTTTTTTTTTTTTAAGCTCCAAATGTCAACCAGCCCACCCACTTCCTTAACAGTGAATAATACAGAAAGCTTCTTTGGGTTAACACAGGAGAAGAAATGCTATTAACACAACATTAAATTTCTCAATAGCAGTGGGTGTTCTTTGATTTTTCCTTGCTAACACAGCACATTGCTACAAAAAGAAAAATCCTTATGGCTTTTGAAGCTCTTGAAGCAAGAGTTAACTGCATTAACAACCTGCTGCTAAGTAAACAGTTTAATTATGAAGCTGATTTAAAGGGGTGAAAAAAATAGAAGTGGGTTACTTCAATGAAACCAGTAGTAGTGAAGACTGAGGGTTTAGAATTAGCTGGAAACAGCAATAAGCTCAAAACCAGGGCTGGGGAGGCTGCAGGTGCTCCTGCCATGCTGCAGCAGCATTGGAGACTAATTAAGCAAATTACCTAAGCAGGAGCTGCCTTTGGACTGGTGCTTACTGAGCAGAGGAAGGGGTGGTTGGTGCATTAAAACCATGCAGAGGCTGCCCCACTCCCCTGGCACTCTGAGGTAAAATAAACAGGGTGTTGTCCTTGTTCACCAAGACAGAACTCCAGGAGAAGCTTTGTCCCGCAGGAAAACCTTTCAGATGCACCACAAGGACTTGGGTGACTGAACAATTTCCATGGAAAACAGAGCCCTAAATCCTTGTGGTGCCTTTGAAAGTTTTCTCACCTCAGGGTCAGGGCTGTAATGTGACATTTATTCTGCAAAGGTGCACTTTAAAAAAGCATTCCAAGGTTTTCTGCATCGATCCTTGAATATTTGCTTTGGCTTCAGAACTTAACCAGGAGCAAACCTACCTCCTGTCTTGGCACTGGGGAAACCTAAAGCCATGATGAGTTCATCCCCCCAAAATAATACTTTATTAGAACATTTCTATATAGAGCTCTCATCATTTTAACCATTCAAAATCTGCCTTTTAATAGACACTGTTATGCAGGTTAATTACAGAAGGACAAATACCTTTCTTCATTCAAGTTTAAATTGCTGAAGAGAAAATCATCTTTTTTGATAAAAGCATGTTCTTACCCACCCCCCAAAGAACCTCAGGCCTAAGAAAGGGTTCAATGCACATAACAATATGATCAGAAAAACAAGAAAGAGAAAAACAGAAAGAAAAGGAAAGGACACAGCCTTAGAGGAATGAGACATTACCTTTGGAGCGCACGATGTAACACTGTTTCTGTAAATTTTACACAAAAATGGCAGAAATAAATTGTAATACATTTTCAGACAAAACTGAGTCTATGTTTTATTAAATACAAGTTTAAAATTATTATTAATCAAGTTGTATGCAGAAAAAGGATGCCTAAAAGAGGGCTCTAAATTTTCTTTAGAATACACTTTGAAAACTAAAGTTCTCCTTAAAAACAAAAAGAAAACTCGAGACAAAACCTGCTTGCAAAACTACTGCAAAAAACAAACAGTTAGAAAGAGAATGCCCCCACTCCCCTCTGAGTCTCAATCCAGCAAAAAATGCCCAACTTGAAGCAGATGAATAAGCAATTTCTGGGGGTTTATTCACATGCTTGCAGCTCCACAGGGGTTCAGAGGTTCTGCTGAATCCGTTCCCAAGCAGGAACTCCCCAGGCTGGCACACAAATGTTTGGATTCACAGAGGAAACGTGCGCAGCCAGGAGTTCCCAACTGCAGCCAGTCCACAGTTAGCTACATCCTCCTCCTACTATGAAGCTTTTCTACAAGTAAGAAAAATCAGTGTTTTCTCTAAAATATGTGCATTGATTGCTTCTGCTCAGAATTTTAGAACAAAAATCACATTGCAGGTGCAAAAAAAGCCCAAACAGCTGCAGCAGCTGATGCTGGATTTTACCCTGGTGTAATTCTGAGCAGCAGCAATGTTTGAAAACTGCATTATCAGCTGAGCTTAATCCACAGCCCTCCCCTCATCCCCAACAAACTATCAGTGATTAATTATCTCTTTGTTATTGATGACACATTTAAGCATCCTGGGAACATTTTCATTTTTCCATAAACTTTTGATCAAGCCAATAGGACCTGCTTGTGTGAGAAGTACACGTGTACCAATAATGCTCAAAGATAATGCAACATCAGCCCCTTCCATTTCACATTTTTTCATTTTTGTATTAGTTAACTGTTCAATAATTAGCTCAAAGGTATTTCATTCACAACAACAACAAAAAAAAAGGAAATTATTAACTGTTGATTAGAAAAATACCTGGTTTGGGACACCAAAATGATATGAACTACTTTTAATGAGCTGGTAACATTCAGAAATAATTTGTAAAATCAAAACAAGAGTACTCCCAAATTATTTTATCCTTCATTTAGCAGATCAAAGTGGTTCCTTTGTTTCAGTTTATGAACTGGGCATGGCACCACACAGTAAAACATTTTTAAACCAAAAAATCCTATTTAGTTCTGAGCAAGAAAGCAGAGCTTGAGAGACATATTAAACTAACAACACCCTCAATAAGGAAAAAAAAAAATCTGTCAGTAATAGGAAATCAGACTCAAGTTTTAAATAGCTGTGGAACAGAGAGACAAGAACTCCAAGCATTTGAACTGATAAGGAACAGAACTCAGGACTCCTCTTTAGGTTGCACTAAGGGTTTATTCCTCAGCACACTCCACAGCTGAACTATAATTAAATAATTATGACACAAAACTTCCCTCTTTTCACAAAGAGGTTACTTTGTTTTGCTTCCTATTGCTGCTTCACTCTTCCATCTGCAGGGGCACTTGTGGTTTGCTACAAATGGAGTTTGGCAGATTTGGTGTGAGAGGGAAACAGAGCTGAGCAGTGGGAGGATCAGGAGTCATCAATGTTACTTTATTCCCTCATTTTCACCAGAACTGCACTATTCTGTACTGGGAATTCCTCCCTGGCAGGTGAGCCACAGGAATGATGGAATGGCTCTGAAGAGACAAGAGATTTCCAGAAAAAAAGAGAAGGGAGCACATGGCTCCAGAACATCCCCCAGAGGAATGCAGCCACTGAGCTGGAAAATCCAGAACAGCCCTGGGATCAGCTCTGTCTGTGCTCCCCCAGTTACTGCTGCTGATGGTGGCAGCAGCAGTTCAAAGCAGCTACTGGAGAGACAGAAAAAGAAAAGATGATTCTGGAGTGGTTCCTGCCAATCTCTGCCCCATCCTGGGGATTCCTAGCTTGGAATGGAAAGAGGACAGTTACAGATTTACACCCTCACATTGGTTTAGAACACTTGTAAAATCACTGAGGGTTCTACAGGAAGTTATTCACGAAAAAAAATCAAGAGTGGGGCTCCCTGAACACAGAGTCAATTTCTGACCTGGTGCCTTTACAACTCTCTCCAACACAAGCCTGCAATGAACTGCTAGAAACCTTTGGGTACAGAAAAGTGAAATTGCAGTATTTTACAAATCTAAAGGGATTCTCTCTGGATCCTTTCTGCTGAACTGCAAAATGCTGTGTTCCTCCAGAGCAGGAACTGTTTCTCAGGCACATGAGAGCAGACTTGGCCTATTTACAGCACATGTGCACTGAACTCACAATCCTCCCTCAGCTCCACTTTCTCCTTCCTGCTCAACTGTTGCTCCTACTCAGTTAAGGGAAAAAAAAGCCAAAATAGGGAGGAAAATAGTCTACAAGCATTAAACCCAGCACTTCTGATACTGCACAGACACATTTCTGACTCCCTCCACCTGTGCACTGTGCCACTCTCCAGCACACCTGGATTTCAGTCCATGCTTTTCCCTGACGCCTCCTAACATCACTTCCACTGCCTTCTCCATGCCCAGCTCTCACTGTTGCCCATAAATCCTCCAAGCTCTTCCATGCCAGAGAAATTCCTGACTACTCCAAGAAAGCTGATGATTTTTTAGGATGGCTCAGATGATTGTTTACATTAAAATGAGTCTGGACATTCTGTTTCAAGTAAAACTGTCCACTTCAAATCAACTTTTAGGCATTGCATTCCTGTGCCTGGTTTGCTGGTGCAATATGTCAAAGAGATATTTGTTGCCTGATTACTTCCTGTAAAGACTCATTATTCCAAACACAACTTTTCTCTGGAGAGCAGGGAATTCTGATGAATTAACAGAACCCTTATAGTCAGGATCCTTGCTATTATTTTAGCCCTACTTGGACAAACTGTTCTAGAAAAAATGATCACTTATTTGCACTCCTTATTTGACACATTAGATGTGTATAAAATACAGAGTTCTCATCCCTGACAACAAATGCAGAGCTCTAAAGAAGCTCAGATGAACTATCAATGAAATGAAATAGATACAAATATTAAAAAAAATAATAATCTGAAGGCTACCACTGAATATTGCCTTTCACACACTCTTCAGGTTAAACATTTGAAGAATATTTTTCTTAATGATAAACTACAGAGAAACTGAGCATTACTGGGAGTATAAAAAACACATTTTAATTTCAGCTTAAAACATAAAAGAAGAAAATATTTTATTAAAGAAAAGCTCTATAGATGCACTACACATTCCCTAAAGTCATCAGACAAATGCCACCCAGCAAGACTAACTGCTTTAATAAACTGTATGTTAAAGTGAAGGCACAAACTGCCTAGATACAACCTTTAGGAGCTGCTTCCCACTTGCAATCCTGATTCTCTCCCTGGCTCCAGAGCAGGCTGGTGCCTTCTCAGACATTAAATCTGCATGGGAAGGCAGGAGCTCCAGAGCATCCTCATCCTGAAGGCCACAGAGGACACCCCAGAAGCCTAAAGCTAAGCCTAACCAGAGCTAAATCCAGCTCTGGATTCCTGCAGAGCTCAGGTGAATCCAGCTCACGTGGAAGTTTTTAGGTTTCTTACTCTGCCTCAATTCCCACTGAACTCGCACTTTTTAAAGTGATGCTATGAAAAAAAAATCAGAATTTTTCAAGGAATCTGCATCTTTCAAAATACTTCTATATATATGATGAAAGTGCTTTGAAATAATCTTCATTTATTGGCCTGTGTTAATTATAATTTAGTATCCAACACAACCTTGGGTTGTTTTGGTGTGTGGGGAGAGACAAGGTGTTTAAATCTGATTGAACAAGCTGAGCCTACCAAGCATCAGGGAAAGAAGATGACTTTGGAATCAAATGCAGGAGAGAAAAGAAACTTTAGAGCCCTCAAATGACAGCTGCTTGACTGATGTGACATCATTAGGTTTTCATGTTTAATGTTCAGATAAGCTTCAAAATGGAAAATTAAGGCAAGAGAACCCAAAGGCAAGTCACCAAGTAAAAAATAATGAAGCAATGCCTTCAGAGAGCTTATTAAGGCATGGAGTTGTATTTATATAAACTGTTTTCCATATTAATGTGCACACATATCCTTTCAGATTTATTGTAATGAAGCACAACATGTACAATTTCCTTTGAAGGGAACAGAAAACAAGCTTTTGAAACAATTTTATCTCTATGGAATGTCTAAACAGTGCTAAGTGTGAGACTTTCTTTTAGGTTCCTATGCATCTTCCATTTTCAGGACATTTTTTAGGAAAAGACCTAAAAATGTTTCTTATCTGAACTACATCATATCATACTGAAGATCTTTTTCAGGCAAAGAAAAAAAAAACAGAATTTCTGAGGACAATTTACTCCTTTACTGAAGACAGGGAAGCGCCATTCATTCTTATCCCCCAAGAAAGATGGCAAAGAAAAAAAGATTTTTTTCTAGTTAAGTAACTATGCTAAAATTGACTTTTCAAACCCCACTGTTGTTTCACAAAGGATGTCCAGACTAAAGTTACCAACCTGCTCTTTCCAAATACAAACTGGTAAAGATTAACAGGAGGCAATTTTGAAAAGGGAGTTAACAAAAGGAATAATCACATCAAAGTTTGCAAGCTTAAAAAACTGACACTCAACCTAAAATACACCTGCTTTGACTTGGAAACCCCAATTATCAGACCTGAGTGTTTTACTTATGAGTAAAGGTCAAAGTGTTTTCTGTAATTTCTGGAATTTAACAGAATGTGGTTACTAGAATGACATTTTTTAAAGGTAATGAAGGAAAAATCTGATTATCAGCACATCAATCTACATAGTGTTGGTATATGCACAAGTTAACAGCATTATGATGTATTAAAAAAGCATATCAGGAACAAATACTCAAAAAAAATAATAATAGTAATCATAATAAACAAATAAAAATTCCCACTCATTCTTCTCCTGAAAAAACAACAAACAAAACACCCCCCGAAAGCAAATCATAAATCATCATTTTTTAAAGAGCAAAACCATACAAACCACCTGTAGATCTCACTCCCCCTTACACACAATGCTCATCACTGTCATTTGCAGATAATCTGATGAGATTTGTGCACCCACAAAGCAAAGAATCTATTTCCTGGCCGCTAAGAACTGAACATAAATCATATTTTTAGGGAAAAAAGCCACAAAGGAAGAACATCCAATGAGCACCAGGTTTAATCTAAATGAATGCCACAAGGAAATATTGATCTCTAGTAATTCCTACAGCAGGTGCCACTCAGTCCTAGCCAGGATCAGATGGAGAACATGGATATGGATAATTTAGCAATACCATCTTTCTCATGAACAGCGCTTCTCTGTGTAAGAAAAGCTCCACTGTGGGATCACTTCTACTCACATGAAAAATTGGGAACCATTGGTATGTTTCCCTCGGTTTGCCATTGACAAAAGGAACGCTCTGTCATGTTTGAGAATAAAGTTTTCATCTGTTTGAAGAAAAAATATGTTTGTCAGATTTTCCCTGGCAAGGGAGGCAGGTTGTTTTCTTAGTAACTTATGGATGCTCTAAGGAGAAATTCTGCTGCTGCTGGAGAAACAGGAACAGGTTGGAGGAAAAACAACAATCAGGTTTAAACAAGTCTCTTCAAATTACAGTTGAGACAAAACTTTGGTTCTTAAAATGGTGTCGATATAGTGCAAACATTTCTAATTAAAAATAATTCAAGCCATTATGAGTGTCTTCAATAAACATTAGAGAATGGATTTAAATCCTGAGTTATTTGGGTAAGAACAAGGTTGGCAGAATTATTGACATTCTAAAACAGGAATTAACACACATGATGCTGTTATTGACACTCCAGGTAGAAAGGTCAGGAGAAAAAGCTGATTATTTCCCTGGTATGGCACACTAAAAATGCCACTTCTACACTCAAAAGTGGAAGTCTCAAAGCATAGAAGGGAAAAAACCTCTCTGTATCTGAATCTAAATATAAAAGCAACTAAGAATAAACAGAACATGCATTTTATATTGCAGTGAATTAAAGAGGAGTTCTGGCTGTACAGCAGAATATAAAACCAGATCTTCTCCAGCTCATTTCCAAAGATAAAAATACCAATTTGAATGTACAAAGCTATTAATTTTTAGATCACATATCAAAACACAATCCTGCATATTTAGCACTCACCATGAGAAACAAACCCTGAGTAACTTCTTAGTAAATGGATCTGTTCAAGCTTTTCCTTGACTAAAAACTTCAATAGTCCCACATCAAACTGTGTCTCTTTTTTAAGAGAAACTTAGTTTCATGCATCTAACCACACACAGAACCAGAAGCTGTAAATAAATATATTCACTGTCTTAACACTTGAATATTGCAGTAACCACCTGGTTTTTTAAAGAAATAATTCTATGTCTTTAAACAAATAATTTAAAAACTCACCATTTTCCTTCCAACAGATTTTTACAAGAGGTAATTGTACATTTATTTCTCAATTCTTTGCAAGGAAAATGACTTGTGTAGCATATAAATAAAGTCAGAAATAAACCCTAAGCATACAAACCTTGAGTAGGGAAGGGGAGGAAAAGGGACATTAACAAAAGAAGAAATCACTGTTTAGAGCTGGAATTATGTGGATTTTCTCTCAGAATAAGTCATGAACCCTCAGAAAGGTTAGACACAGAACTCTTTATTTCTCCAAGCAACACAGATATCCATCTACAAAGGGACTTAGCAGTTGTCTACATATAATTTACTAGGGAGGGGACAAGGGAACAGAGTTTGAATTTGTGTTACTGAGCTTTTGTCTCTTACCTTTTCATTTTGCAAAAGACCACATTCTCTATAAACAAAAGAATATGTTGACAGTTTTAGGCAGGAAGATAGGAGTTTATTCATGAATAAAGTTGCCTAGCCTCCATGCTGAAAGTCATGTTTAACCAATTATGTTAGCCTTAATTAATTGTCAATTTAAGTTAAATATTAACAAAAAATTATCCGAAAGTCATGCATATAAAAGGAATTCTCATGCAACATTAGTTTCATGCAAAAATGTGATCTATGAGTGAACCTGTTTTCATTAAGTAGTTTGGGAATCAAGACTTGTTTATCTCAGGACTGAACAGAGAATCTGCAAAGACATATTTGATATTTGCTCTTACCTTTGAAATAGCCACCATAAATAGATTCACCTCCTTTTCCATTACCTACAGATCAAAAAGCAGCAATGAAACAACTTTTGGTTGAAAACTTTTTGTTTCATTTATATAAAAGCTGTGCATAACATTCCACCGGCACTTGACTCTCAAAATAGGAGGTTCCATCCTCAGGCTCTTTTGGTCCCAGGATTTCAGGACACAGTGAAAACAGACATTTTGGTAAGGACAGGTATTTCAGGAAAGGAACTAAAAATCCAGAAAAACTCCTTCTGGAGACATTTCTAGCTCATTTAATGCTTTATTATTTATTTTAAACTTATTCAAACAGTTAAATTCCTGTACCAACAGAACATCACCAGGGTTGCCTCTATTGCAAACCCAGAAGTGAAAAGCAGTTCAGACTAGAGTTTGCACTTGAATTGTTTTAATAAGATGGAATATCATAAAATCCTTCAGTGAGGAGTTTTTTCCAAACAAATATTACATCAGCTGAAACATTTTAGAACTTCAAAAATTAACAATGCAATGGGTGATCTATGCTATACTTCACACAAATGAAGGATTTTTATGGCATTGTAACACTTTCATGGTATTTTCTGAAGTTATGAACACAAAAATGATAACATTTCTGGCCCATTTCAAACATGGCAGTTTTAAAAGCCCATTTTACCTTCACTGAAGTCCCCACCCTGAATCATGAAGTTTTTAACCACACGATGGAACGTGGTGCCTTTGTAGCACAGCTTCTTCCCAGTTGTTTTGCCAATTCCTTTTTCACCTGCAAGAAGGTGAAACAAAAAGAATCCACAGATTGTCACTGAACAAATTCCAAAGGTTTCCCTCCCTAGTTCTAATGGACATGGCAGCCATAACTAAAAGATAACACAGTCCTACCTGATGCCTTTTCACCATCCAGAACGGGGATCTTTACAAGGGGACTCAGAGGTGAAAATCAGGTTGTTTCTTAAAAAATCTCCTTTTCCCCCTCAAGGAGGAGTGTGTAAATCTACTCAGGATAATTTATAAAAAAACAAGAGTTCAGGATAATGGTGGGTTAGCTATTTTCTGTGGGTACAGCTACACTCCTATGCAGGTCACAGTATCCTTTTCAAACCACTCACACATCTGGATGTGCCAGATGATTCCCAAGAGAAAAGCCAAGGAAAACAGGTTTCAACTCAGTTTCAGTGTGATCCACACTTGGAAAAGAGGGACTGAGCCACTCTAAGCTTCCACACCTTCCCCAATCCATGCGCAGTGTCTGGCCAGCCCTTTACAGCAGCTGCAGATCAGGTGGGCTGGAGATTTTTGAGTTACTGATCCCAAAACCTCAAGTTTCATTTGCACTTCTTCAAAATTCAGAAGAGAAGCTGCCCTGGGCTTCTGGATGAGGTGACAATGACAGGAAGGGCTGAGGTTCAAGGCAGTAGGTCCATGAGGGATTTATGCTGGTCAAGAGACACTGACTGGAGCTTCCCAGAGGAGGGGAGCTGGCAAAATGTGGCAATTAACAGTAATAGGTTATAATAAAAATAATAATATTATACACTGTACAACAGTTAAAGCCCCACATTATCCACATGTACAGGGACTGAGCTGCTCCAAGCTTCCACACCTTCCCCAATCCTTGTCAGGCCAGCCCTTTACAGCAGCTGCAGATCAAGTGGACTGGTGATTTTTGATTTAGTGGTCCCACAACCTCAAGTTTCATTTGCACTTCTTCCAAAATTCAGAAGAGAAGCTGCCCTGGGCTTGTGGATGAGGTGACAGTGACTGGCAGGGTGAGGTTCTAGGCAGTAGGTCCATGAGGGATTTATGCTGGTCAAGAGACACTGACTGGAGCTTCCCAGAGGAGGGGAGGTGGTAAAATGTGGCCATTACAGTTAAAAGATTATTATTATAATATTATACACTGTACAACAGTTAAAGCACCACATAATCCACATGTACAGGAGATGCAGTGCACTGAAACAAGAATTAACAGAATAAATAACAGGACTAATAACCCAATGTTCAGTTTCACCCCATCACTGGTTATGGAATAGGTATTTGATGCTGGCTTAGAGGACATTTCACCAAATATTCTGCACTCTCAGAAATGCAGATACACTCATTACCCAGAGCCAACACTCCCCTGCTGCAATCTATTACTCTGCCACCCCAAATTACCTGCCAGCTCAATCATCCCAGATTTGCCATTCCAAGCCATCACTGCCAGGGCAAAGGGGACTTTGTGGCACAAAACCCACTCAGGGCACTGCTGTTTATCCTCCCTCACTCATGGAATACATATTTATTAGTTATTTACCTGGCTCTCCACACCCATAATCCCAATCCACTCCTCCTCCTACCTCATTTTTGATTTCCACATGAGTTATGCAAGCAAAGCTGTTTATTACAGGGATGGACACACTCCTCCCCTCTTCGTACAGCACTGAAAACCTTCATCAAACACCACCATGGAATATCTGCCTGCAAGTTTGGTCATGTCTCAGGATGTCCCTCAGGGCTATGGAAAATCCCCTCAGAGATGGGATCCTGCATGGCATTGAGCTGGAACAGTTACATTCCTGTGCCAACAGAACATCACCAGGGCTGCCTCTACTGCAGACCCAGAAGTGAAAAGCAGTTCAGACTGGAGTCTGCATTTGAATTGTTTTAATAAGATGGAATATCATAAAACCCTCCAGTGAGGAGTTTTTACACATTTTCCAAAAAATATTACATCAGTTGAAACATTTTAGAACTTCAAAATTTAACAATGAAATGGGTGATCTATGCTATACTTCACACAAATGAAGGATTTTTATGGCATTGCAATACTTTCATGGTATTTTCAGAAGTTATATGTTATGAACACGTAAATAACATTTCTGTTCCTTTTAAAGCTTAAAATTAAAGCTCTTAAACAGAGCTGGTGGTGAGATGGGAGCTTTGGCTGTGGCCAGAAGTCCCCATCCCTTTTATTACCCCCCTTTTGGGTACTGCCAGTGCTTTCCCAGTCAGGTACAAGACACAGCAGTTGTTCCACTGGCAAGGGTTGCAGCACCTCCCTAAGCCCAGACACTTTCACACAACATCCAGCACGCTGCTCTTGAGCTCAGCTTCTCTTCTGCTTCAGGCCAAACACCAGCCTTGTTCTTTTTGCTTTAGACATGCATGAAGTTTGGCAGGAAAAGAAAAATCCTTGTCTTTGTGCCCCATCCTGCCTAAGCAGCTCTTTCCATGCCCTGCAAAGCCCTTGGCAATGGGATGGCAGAGGGGAATTGGCTGCCCTGGTAGCACCTGGACTGGCAGCTCAGTGTGACCCTCTGTGAATTGGGTGCCAAGGGGTGCCAGTTTGGGATCAGAAGGGAATCAGCTCCTGACAAACACCACAGCAGATGGGCCCAGCTTTGTTCCACAGGTGGGCAGCATCTGCAAGGCCACCTGCTGGAATTTAAAAAGGACATTTCCAGGGGCCAAATCTACTTCTGACAGCAATGCCAGGATCACTCTGTCCTCCTCCATCTGCCAAAAATACCATGGCTTGATGATGGCTTTATGCAGATCATATGGTCCAGAATGGGACAGCATCACCTCTCCACTGTAATTTACCTCCTCAGGTGGGCACAGGCCTTGCAGGTGGCTGTGGTTTGTACTTGGATAAACAAATAATTATTATCAATAAAAAAATCCCTATTTAGTATTAATTTTAAACTTACTCAAACAGTTACATTCCTGTACCAACAGAACATCACCAGTGTTGTCTCTACTGCAGACCCAGAAGTGAAAAGCAAAAGTATGCTCCTAAATGTATGAAATCTTTGAAAAATACATAATTAATAAAGAAAAAATTGGTATCTCTACAGGTTGTAAAATAATCCATAGAAGCCTCACTGTTGGGCAGAAGATGGAAGAAGACATTCATAACTATCAATAAAATCACTATCAATAAAATTGCTAACATTAAAAATGTAATTGATTAACAATAAAAATCTGAAATATCAGCTACATACCCGAGCACAAGCAGAGGAAGTTCTTACAAGTCTTTGGACAAATGTCTGAGAAGAGCTGAAACATAATTCGACCAACTAGAAAATAATTTTAAAAAAATAGATTTTTAGAACTGGCTGGAATAAGAAAATCTGCATATAAATCAATCTGTATATTCTAAAATTGTAATTTTCTGAGAAAAGGTTACTTTATCAAGCAGAATAAGAAAATATCTTAAGTGTGCATATATTAGAACACACAGCAAGAAAGAAGAATAACAGAGTAGTAAAAAACAGACAATAAGTAATAACATTCCATCCAATTTATCAGAAGACCTAGAGATTCCATTGTGATTTGAACCTGGAAAGCCAAGCTGATTTACTAAAATAGTTTAATCATGTCAGATCTTTTCCATTTTGAAAATGATTTCCCATAAATACAGATCCTCAGAGAGCTGGAGCAATTCCCTCCCCAATTACTGTGTTTATACAAATACATTAATAATCACATTTGCACAGTTTTCCCTGTGATCATTACCTACAAAGTCTAACTGGCTTAGCTCCATATTGTGCTGAGGATTACAGCTGCATTGGCACTCTTGGCCTAAAATCCTTCAGTTTGAAAAAAACCCAGATGAATCAAACAGGGAAGATGAAAGGCAGGCAGGACTAATGCTCCACTTGCCAGATATTATGAACTAAATATTTTCTCTTTGCTACTGGTGGTGGTTGTGTTATGGACCTTCCAAATCTATTAAAATACTGCTGAAAAGTGGTTGAATATAAAGAAAACTGGTTTTAAAATTGATTTACATTTTCTATTTTATTTTCCAAGATACTGGGATGTAAAGTACTTTTTAAAAAATCCATGACAAACTGCTCCCAAATGTATGAAATCTTTAAAAAATACATAATTAATAAAGAAAAAATTGGTATCTCTGCAGATTGTAAAATAATCCATAGCAGCCTCACTGTTGGGCAGAATTACAAGGAGGCCAGCAATAATCTGTCAATGAGCACTACACTCTAGTGGTGCACACTGGTAAGACTTCATTTTAAAAAGTAACTACTCCAGGAATAACTTCTCTTTTCTTTCCTTTAAAGAAAAAAAAATAAGTTCAAATGTATTTCATTCATTACTTAAAAAAAGAAAAAAATTGAGAGGCTCCTAAGAAACTGCATTCAATTTTAAGGCTCTGTCCAAATATATACACTTATAAGATGGTGAATTGTTGGTTCAGAAAGGAAGAAATAAAATAACAGCATCAGTACTTGATAATCTTAGATAAAAATTCAAGATGCCTTGAGCTGTTGAAAGGTCTGAATCTCATTAACTGCAGCAAGAATGTTCTCTAAGCATTCATCACGACAGCAGGAACATCCAAAGGAAATGGGTAGGGAGAGTGTCCAAAGAATGAAGAAATGGAGAATATTCAAAGATCCCCATCAAACAGCAGTTCTGTAACTACCACTATGACAGAAAGGCTATTTGCAGGTGAAGAAACCGCTGTAAGCTGCAAGGATTGAACATTCCTACAAGGAACACAACAGACCAGACAGTTTAGTAGAAGGGTTACCAATTTTCATTCTAGCCCAGGAGTTCAGGAGAACACAAACCCCACTCCCATTCCTCTGCTGCACAAACTGAGCAGTGACTGAATGCTTCAGAGAGCCATGTGCAGGTTGTACAGAGTCATGGAAGAGAACTCACAATGCTTTGGGTCGGAAGGGACTTTAAAGTTCATCCAGTCCCAGCTCTACTGCCATGGCAGGGACACCTTCCACCATCCCAGGCTGCTCCAACCTACCAGGTACACAGAGGAGGTCTTAAGGGACAAAGGACACCTGGATGGCCCAATGTTCACCCAGGGGTAGGGGGCATCTTTTGAATTCTGCCAATCACTCGATGCCCTTCTGGAATGCCAGGACTGACAGACAGCACTCACCAGGGGTCAGGGGGTGCAAAGGAGAAGTGATTGACACACTTGGGGAAGGAATCTTCAGGGAGAAACCCGGGGTATCTGAGGCAAACCATGACATCACACTGCAACATCAAGCCCTGTCCAACCTGGCCTTGGACACTTCCAGGGATCCAGGGGCAGCCACAGCTTCTCTGGGCACCCTGTGCCACGGCCTCAGCACCCTCCCAGGGAACAATTTCTACTTAATATCTCATATAAACCCATCCTCCTTCAGTTTAACACCTTGTCCCACTGCTCCATGCCCATGTGAGTCCCTCTCCAGCTCTCCTGGGGCCTCTCTAGGTCCTGGAAGAGACTCTAAGCTCTCCCTGGAGCCTTCTCTTTTCCAGGCTGAAGGGCCCCAACTCTCTCTGTCTCTGCAGGAGAAGATTCCTCCTGCATTCACTGTGTGAAATAACACACGACACTTTCCAGGGAAAAAGCTGTCACTACCCCCATTCTGCTCTCAGCCCAGCTGCTGCACCACCAAGGTGCCAGCGGCCAAGCAACTGAGGGCTGTTAGTCCCTGCAGCCTCCAGAAGGGACTTGTACTCTGAGGCATAAATTGTAGAAGGATTTTGCTGCAAACCCACCACATTTAGCACCTGAAGCAGCAGACACCACCACCGTGGTGTTCCATTGGAAGAACTCTCTTATGTTCTAGCAGATGACAAGGCAGAAGATGGAAGGAGACGTTCATAACTAAGGTATCACTTCCAGCAGTATTTTTCACCAGTGCTTTGTCAATAACAAAGTCTGCCAGGTGCTCATAAAATCACAGAATGATTCCTGCTGGAAGGGACCTTAAATCATCCAGTTCCATGTGCAGGGACACCTTCCACTAGATCAGGTTACTTCATGCCCATCCAGCCTGATCCCTTTATGCCCTTTAATCCTACAAATTGTAATGCACATCTATCCAAGATCCAAAGATGACAGATGCACTTTATAAGATGAGGGTTGTGTAAAACCTGGAGCACTGCTTACCCAGCTCCATGCAGCCACACCAAACGCTGCTGTCTGCTCCTGAGCCACAAACCACACACTGTGAATCCATCTGCTGGGTTACTGCCTGCATTTTACTGCAACTGCATGAATACCATTAGCACTGAGAGGTTGTATTTTCCACTGACAAACAGGCAATGAAATGTGCCAGAGAAAGATCAAACCCATTTTCACACCTTGGTCAAAGATGCAGGAAAGAACAGCTGCTAATAAAAAAAATAATAGAAGTATGTATGATTAGCAGCTACAGATCTTTCTCTTGCCTCATCCTTCACCAAAAAAAAAGAGAAAAATCTCATTTTAAACTTGGAACTGAGGTATATGCTGATAAAACACAGATAAAAAAAGCATTTGAGAGGCTACTTATTTCCCCAGATTTAAACACCTCTTCTCTGAGATGATCCACCTTCACTGCAGACAATTTCCAATGCTTTCTTCAGCTTCATTTCCCCAATATAAAGGTTAAGTGATCTGATCAGGGAACAAGCTCTCTGTGACTAACCATAATATTTGAACAGTAAATTAAAACAAACAAACAAAAATCGCTACAAAGTCAGTCAAGCAAGCAAAAGCTGCTCACAAACCTACCCAGAGCCCTCAGTTGGCTTTAACCAAGAAATGACAGCACAGACACCTCAGCTCCAGGCTAAAGTAAAAACTGCTGGGATTGCATTTGCCTATTATTTATGCAACAATAATTTGATAAAAGTATTATTTGTAAACAGGCTTTGAACTTATTTTTTAAAAAATCAGAGTAAGTGATGAAAGAAATAAGTACATCATTTAAGTGATGCATGATATAAGTGATGCCTATATAAAATCTAAGCTGTCTGGAAATTTGATGAAGTTCTCTCTGCAGCTAATGAGCTGTTCCAATTAGAGAAACCAGAAAGCAAAATGACCAAAAATAATCCAATTTCAGAACTCTGTCTTCAAACTAAAAGATGATTTTTTTTTTCCTTTTGTTTTTGAACTCCTTAACAATTTTCCAGCTGCGGAAGAGCTAGTACTTGATTCAAATTAAGTGGCAGAAACTCAGGGTAGGAATGTCCATGCTACACTGAAATAAGGGCTCCTGCTAGCAAAGTTTATTAAAAAAATCATTGATTTCAAATGTTTATTGTTTCAAAGGTAAATCCTCTAATTTAGCTGCTTAACCTTTTGGGAAAAAAACCCTTTGGAGCCAAACACACATTGTTTCAAGCTCTTCCCCAAGTGATGTGAAATGTTTTGCTACATTTTATTATGTTTGAACCACACAGGTATCAAGTACAGCGACACACTCCCAAAACAAACCTGGTTTTTCAAAACTGTATCTACTGGATTTTATCTTTTCTCAATTTCTTAAGAGTAAACCAAACAAGAGGTATTTTTCCCAGCCTATCAGCAGGAATATCCTGCTGAAGGAGAAAGCAGGGATTACAACCAGTGAGACAATGATGCACAGCCCAGGATGGCTGCCAAGGGCCCAAAGGCTCAGACAGATTTGCATACAAGTTTAAATAACAGCTCACTAAGAGGACCCTATTTGAATTTTATTAATTTGTTTATCCCTAAATCTGTCAATGCTAAGGCATATGAATTTTTAAAAAAAAAAACTGCTTCAAAGTAGAAATGTGGCTACAGTTTTCAAGGAACTAAAACCTGGTGTGGAACAAGATTTTATTTAAAATAGGAGTTTGAAGAATGGATGCCCCAGTTGCCCTGAGCAGGGATCTGCAGCCCTGACACATTTACACTTTGTTAACACCTCCGTGCCCCAACTGCACTCCTTGCAAGGAAAAGCTCCATAAACTCCTCTCCCTGGCTCTCTAAGCCCATTCTTCCACTAACACCACCTGAAGTTCCCTCCATTCTCCACAAAACCAAACTTTCAGTCCTGCACACACCAAACATTCCCTGGGTTCAGTTTCCCAGGGATATGGAAGTGAGAGGCACCAACTGGCCTTCTGGCAGAAGAGGCTGATCACTTTTTCTTTTATTTACTGATCCAACTTGTTCCAGACCTCAAGGTGAGACTTTATGGGTCTCAGCCTGCACTGACAACAATTTCGCATGGTTATTCTGAATAAATTTTTTGTTGAATCAATTCCTTTCAAACCTCCATTTCCCACCCCTGAGAAGGGTTTTCTCCATATGGGATCCCCCCTTGCTCCTGCTATCCCACACATAGTGGTTACCCATGGGTTCATGGACAGCCAAAGTTCTGGGTTCTATTTTCTGCAAATATACAATTTTTTTCCTATCCAAAGACTAAAAGTCAACATGGAGCCATTTGAGAACAGTTTGTGTCCATAGGAATTTAACAAAAACCCCACAAGGCATCACTGGGTCTATTACTGGAAGCACAAGAGAATGACTATTGCAAGGTTGCTCCTTTCACATAAATTCATAGCAGCTGAAATCCCAAAATACATCAAACTTCAGGCTAAAGTGACCAGAAAGAGAGAAGTAAGGAAAGACCAGACTGATTGTTCTGGGAAGGGACACATCCCAGGAATGAAAGAAACTGAAGTGGAACAAATCAATGAGCCAGGGGTCAAACAGCAACAGAAGACGGGAGAAAAAAAATTATTCTATGAATAAGAATGAAACAAAGCAAAACTGAGGAAATTTACCAAACTTCATGAAACCAGTCAGGGGGTGGGGTGAGATGTGGGAAAAAGATTTTGGATGGCCACAGGAGCTGCTGGAGCAGCAGACTGCATCTGTGACATCCTAGTGGGACATCTGTTCCAATTACCACGGTACCTGAAAGGCTGCAGCTTCACACAGATTTTGCCTCACAGAGCAAAGACAGAATTATTTAAATAGGCATCTGCTGCCATCCCAAAATTCTTGGAATACTGTAAGCAGTTTAATCCTGTGTGCACACTCAATGTGCCCAAATCCACTGGTGGGGGGCCCAAAAGAAAGGAGAAGCACTGTTTGTGCCAGTATCAAAAGAAATGCTTCTTCCTGATTTGTTTTCCATTTGCCCTTTAAAAATTATGAGCCACAACCTGCATTCATTAAAAAAATGCTGAACATGCAACTTATTTAAAAGGAGACTAAATTTAGCTCTAAAAACCACCAAGCCAACAAAGTTTGCCCCACTGTAAGAGGCAAGTACAAGCTGGCACTGAGTTTTATTCCAAGATTCTGTAGCTGTAATAAAATAAGGACACAAAAGCTGTAATAAAGCTTCTGGAAGCACAGCCAAAACAGAGCTGCACTCCTGCATTTTCCAAGGGATCTTATTAGAGTAAAACTGACCTGACTTTTAATTGCTACAGGTATCCTGGCACACCCTGGGCAAGCAAAGCCTGCAAGGGCAGAGCCAAGGCTTGGCAGCTGCATGGGGGGAATGGTTTTGGACTGGCAGCAACCTAGAGTGTAAAAGAGGGGATAGATTTTTGTTCTGCAGGCAAAAAGATGCTTCCAGTGCTGCAAGAGGCACATCCCCTCCTCTCTGCATTTTGTGGAGATGTTGGTTCAGCTTTTCAGAGCACACAAGGTGGGGCAAGGCCTTTTTTCTCGGCTAACAACAAAATGCAGGGCTGTTCTGCTGCCCACTTCTCCTGAAATGCAGTAAGCGTATCAGCTTATTTATTGAAGTCAAAATAAGCAAAATGCTCATTTGGAAATCTGCTGGCAGCTTAAAAGTTAAATGAATACCTCACTAGTGCCAGCAGGAGAGCACATCTCTCAGAGTTAGTGCTTGGTGTCATCTGGAAGCACTGATTTACCACTTGATTCAGCTTTTGAAGGTCATCTTAAAGCTAAGAGAGCAACATTTAAGCTTTTTAAATATATCCTTAAATCCTGAGCCAGAGTTGCATGGTGAATTAATAAACAGGCACCAGAATAAAGCAGCATGATCAGACAGCACACAAGTCCCAACACTAATTTTACAAACTGGCATTTTTCCTGCAAAAATCCAAGCCATGAGTCAGGTGTAATGAAAAGCAGCAGGGCTCCAAGTTTGATGTGCAGCTGGGAGATTCCTGTTACTTCCAAAAGAAAATAAATGCAGACAGACACAAACAGAGCCAAAGCCCTGGGTCTGCTCCAGGTAACCCAAGCTCTGCACCACCAGGAACACCAAGGCTGCAATTCCTCCCTGACAGCTCTATCAGTCACCAAACCCAAATAGGTTTGGGGGAAAACGAGGTAATCCACTTTCACTGGAGATGAACAGCTCAAGGCTGAGGAGGGTACGAGGCAGGAGGAGAGATTATGAAATGGGAGCAGCAACCTGTGCAGGGAGAGCAGAGAGAACAGCGCAGGGAGAGACCCTTCAGATGGAGTCAGAACAAAAAAAAAACAAACAAACCCACACTAAACCTAAAAAGATTAACAGCAAATGAGATTGAGAACCAATTGTCTTTGCTCTAAATCAATCCCATCAAACTACCAGTCCTAAGTGGAAACCCACCCAACCTGAAGCAGTGTTAGTTGTCTCATTCCATAGTAAATTCCACCTGAAATTAAAGCAACGGAACACGTTAAAACTCCACTTACATCATCACTTATCTCCTCACTGGAAGTATTCAGAAACCACAGTGCCAATCAAAATAACTCAGAGAGGAGTTACAACAGCAACAGATTTATAGATATGCCCTATCAGGTCTCTGAAGTTAGAACAGAGCCTCTCTTCTGAAACTGTGGTGAAAACAAAACGCTAAAAGGGTTTCAGTTGCATCTGAATGAGGCTGAAATTTGGAATCTCTGAGATATAAGCTCTTAATTCAAAGGTTTTCAGAGAAACATTGAAGTAGAAAATGAAAGTGAAAGCCTAATGAAGCCATCACATACATTCATTTTTCTAGAGACAAGTGGAAGCAAGATAAAGCACAGAGTATGTGTGAGACAACTAATAAGCATTGATAAATGCTCGTTCAAAGAGATGGGTGAGAAAAATCTCCACTCCCATCTTTACAGCGACGGGGGAAAACACAAGAGGGAACCAAGCTGCTGTTCAGCATTAAAACTCACAGCCTACTGCTTCTGGGCATTATACTTGTATAGGGAAACTAGGAGCTAAAAGATGGATTTATTTTAATTATTGGATTTTTTTTTTAACAGGCCAGCTGGTGAGGTGTTCTATGCATTTCAGTTCTTCATTTACATTCAGACGACGCATTTTGAGCAGGACAAGGAAAGCTTTAGCCCAGATGACCTCCTAAGTTCCTTCCCAGTTCTAATTACTGCATCATTAAAAATACTTATAGGAGTAAATATCCAGTCTCCTCACAGCCTACTCCGATTTTCCACAGTTTACAGAAGTGGCATAACAAAGATATAATAGAAAAGGTATAATACAACACCAGACGGCTTTTCACCCTCAGAACAGCGTTTATCAGCCCTGCCGAACCTTTATATTCACGTGTGCAAATAAAAATCGATCTCAAGGGGCAATGAGGAGCATCCAGCACCCCAGAAAACAGCCGAAGTTATTAAAAAGTAACTCAGAAATAACGCATCAATGGCCAAAGTCGCTGCTAGCGGCTTGGGCCCATGATGCAGGCAAACCCGGGATTTAAAAGCCCCGAACACAGCCTTACCTGGCTCCCTGTTGATCTCTATCTCGAAGAAGCACTGGGGCCGGTCCTGCACCCCCATGGCCGCCCCTCGGCCTCGCCACCTGGACACAAAGCACAGAAGGAGCCCCCGCAGTCCCTCCCTCCGTCCGTCCCTCCCTCCTCACCCAGGGCTTCAATTACAGCGGGGCGGCTCCGCCTCAGCCCCGACCCCGGCGGCGGGGGAAACTCGCTCTGAGGGGAAGCGGTTCCTGCCGCGAACGCGCAGCCGGGCTCGGCGCCGTCACCGCGGCCCATCACTTCCTCCTCCCATCCGCTTCCCAGCCCGCCCCATCGCTCCCTTCTCCCGGGGTTTTACCTGGCGGCTCCGGCGCTTTGTCCCCTCACGGCGCGGCCCCTCCAGCCCCCGCTGCCTCCCCGCCCCGCCGCCAGGCGGCGCCGCCGCCCCCGGCCGCCATTACCCGCCCGGCCTCAATGGCCGCGCCAGGCCACGCCCCCTGGCCGCACTGCCCGCCGCGCTTTCCCGCCCTCTGCGTGAGGGGCCGGGGGGCGGTGCCGTCAGGGGAGGCGTGAGGGAACTCCCCCGTGCCGCGTTTGAAATGATAACTGCTTTAATAATAATAATAATAATAATAATAATAATAATAGTGTGAAAAATAATCCAGCTCTTAACTCCTGCTTTGCCGAGGTGGGCGCGAAAGGGAGTGGCGCCATGAGGGGAAGGGGGCTTCGCTCCCTGCTAGACATGGCGTGACCGAGCTTCCCCGCTGCCGCGTTTAAAACGATGAATGTTAAAAAAAAATTAAAAAATCCAACTCTTAACTCATGCCTTCCCCTTGTGGGAAGTGTAATTGCCTGTAAGTGAGTTTGAATCGCGGAAATAGCGGCTCGATTCCCTCCGGTGTTTTTCCCTCTCTGTACAAATGGGAGTGGGAGTTTGCTTGCCCACCTCTTTGAACGCGGCTCGGGGAGCAGGAAGGGGCTTTACAGAATACATAACGAGAATAAATAGCTTCATAAATAACCTTTGCAGAATAAATACAGTGAATAAATAACAATAAATAACCTTTACTGTATAAATAACCCCCCATGGTGGGAGTATCTCACTGCTCTGACCCCTCGCCCTCATGGCCGTGCTGAGGGGCCCCCCCAGTTCCTTCACTTCTTTAATTTGACGTGTCTAAGACAACTGTCCACGGAAGAAAAATATTTTTGCGAGTATAAATAAGCCCTCAGAAGATTATGGATGGAAAATGATCGCAGCAATGAATTCCTGATTTCCCCTCAGGATGAGAATGTGGCTGCTGCCAGCCCGGGGTCATCCTGCCTTTTGCTCAGCCTCAGTCTTAAAAACTCCAAAAAATTTAAACCAAATACATTTTAATGATTGCAGCAGGCCATGGGTTATTTATTCTGCGTTGCGGATGTTGGACCATGCTGGAGTGTGGAAGTGGTAACGAGAAATTGAAGCGTCAAACTGTTGAGGAAGGAGTGTTAAAACTGTAAATCCTCAGCTCAACACATCCTTCAGGCAAAATTACTTCACACCAAGGATATCCAGAAGCTTAAACCACTTCAGTTTATTAATTTAATTTATATAAATCCTCTTGTAACAGTACTTGTAGTAACTCCAGAAAGAAGTTTTGTTTCTTTCTAAGCAGGAAGGACATTTAGTCCTCAGCACTCAAAAAACAAATTATTTCCAATGTTTCCCAAAAGTTGTACAAAGCAGAACTCTGCACTAATTTTACCTGGCAGCAGTATCTGCAACTTTGTCCTTGTCTGAGGAGAAATTCAGAGGTTTTAGATGAAAAAAAAAAAACCAAACCTGCTGAGAATAAAATAGCAATGCTGAAATCACAGGATGTTTTAGCAGTTGGGAATGCAGCAAAGTGGGATTATTTTAGATGTAATTTATCTATAGTTTAATGGTTGCTGTCACTATAGTGTTTGAGGATCTCTTGAAGTTTTAACAGCCAGATTCTGTCATTCTTTATTAGGTCTAACAATACATGATTGTGCAAGTGGTCCCTCAGGAATCCTGTCACTGGATTGTCACGCTGGTTTGCTGATCTTTGGGGGGACACTTACAGGGTAAGCTGTCAAAAAATAAAGTGGAAAAAAAAAGTGAAAAAAAAAGGAGCAAGTCTGGTCCTCAATTATTTGGCTGTGAAATGCTCTCATAAAGTAGAAGGGTGTTATTTGCCTCACTTTTCCATGACAGCTGAGAAACAAAGCTTCTGAGAGGTTGAATTGCAGGAGGTCTGCAGGAATTCCTTGCCAGAATTGAAATTTGAATGCACATCTCCTTGATTTCCTTAATCTTCAAATAGATTATTGATTCCCTTTCACCTGCAGTTTTTTGCTTTTCTGTCCTCATAAATGAACTTGCTAGAGGCAGGTGAGCAAATAAATAAGCAGAAAATCTCAAAAAAGACATGGAAATGTGCTGCTTGCTCATGATGAAAATAGCAAAGATTGTGAGCAATAAAAAAAAAGAAGCTGATTTCAAGCCCTGATTATTTTAATAAAAAAACAAATTGGAAAGAAGTTCTGATCACTTGGGAGATAAGCTCCTAAGATCATGTCTAGGACAGAGCTGATAAATATGCAGTTGGTGAAAGAAAGAGATGCCCAAAAGAAGAGTTTCCGAAGCACATCTGAGGCTGATCTTTTGAAAGATGAAACACTGTGTTACAAATGAAGATCTTTTTTCCCCTTGTGTTCCTCTCTGGGAGCTGCTGCAGATGCTGCTCTGGTCACATCCTGTGTCCATTGAAAGCAGTGACAAAGTCCCCTTTGATGGCAGTGGCTCTGGCTGTAGGCTGTCAGCACAGTTATGAATAATTGCTTTTGTGTCATTCTCATTTTTGATAAGCCATAAGTTGGTGAAACACCCTCCTTTTATAGGCTAAAATTTTTCTGATTATTTATTTTCCAGTCCAAGACACAACTTCTGAGCACACTGAGATGCACAGCTCCAACTTTATCCTATCTCAAATTGACTTTAGAGATTTCTTGGTGGTACAATTCATGCCTAAGAATGCACATTGACAAATCTTGGCTGGAAGCTGCATTCTTGCCTGAGACAGAGCCCTCTTGGTCTGGGAGGCTGAAAAGTAGCAGACTGCAAAACCACAGAGCCTGCAGGCACTTTGGGGTAAAACTGCTTGAACTGGGGCACACACTTTAATTTCCAAACAGTCTTTGATTGCCTTAATAACTATTAGTCTCCATGTGGCCATGAAAGCTTGAGCTAAGCAGCTTTTGTTTAGGTATTTGTAGAGGCTTTTCTTTATCTTTTTTTTTTTTTTCAAATTCTATGTGTGGAACCTGAGACTGCAATGGGAAATGAGGTTTTTTTCTGAGCAACGAGTTGTTGGTAGAGGGCCTAGTGCCTGAAAAACCTCTGCTCTGCTCCTTGGTGCTGGGTATTTTCCTACCTTTCTTCAGGCCTTGAAAGCCACATTTCACCCCAGCTGCTGCAGGGTGATCTCTACTTCCACAACTTTCCTGTCAATCTACATGTTTATTTGCTCCCCTGCCTGCATTAGTATGAGTTCTCCCCAAATAATATTACAAAAATATGTCCATTTTGTTACTCAAGGAGGAGAGGGAATTTCCAACAAAGTTTTTCATTATCTGGGTCATTTGGGTTCGGGGGCTGGTGCTCAGAATACTTTGGTGAGACAAATCCATGGCTGCTTGTTCAAAATCTCACTCTTCACTGTTCCATGCAGATTCTGCTCCAGGAGGAGGATGCAAAGTGTTGACACCAGGAAAAGAACTGACTCAGAGCTATTCATGGGGGTCACTGAGGCTTTGAGCATTGAAAGATAAAAAAAGAGCTGAAAAATTCTACATTTAAGTTAAAAAAACTTGTTACTGAAGAACAGACGAGCACCTGGAGTGTTTCCTTCAGTCAGTCAGTCATGCAAAGCCATTTCTTTGGTATTTGTTACTAAAAGTAAATATTGCAGTCCAGAATAACTGAAAAAGGGGCTTTAATTATGCCAAGCCTCCGTGCTGAGCACACTTGAAATTAAAAGTGAAAAGCTGGTAGGCAGTTGGTCTGTTGAACAAATGGGAACAGCAAAAAGGGGCTTCATTAAAAAAATCCCCAGGTCAGCATTTGAGTTTAGAGAGCTAAAGGAGAGGAGATAGCACATCTCAAGCAAAGCTTTTATCCCAGGGCTTTTTCTGGGAAGGAGCATTGATGTGGGGACACAGTTGGACAGGGTACTGGGGTATCTGTAACCTCAGACATCCAAAAACTCCCTGTGCTTCTCTTCACTCAGGCTTCCCTTTCTCCTGGGATTTCCTGTGAACCCACTTAATACCTGAACCACTAACACACTTCCTGAAGGATTACTGAGCATCCCCCCATGCTGCCCTGAAGCTTTAGGAGTGTTTCCATGCCTGGCATGAGTAGGTGGCCCCATCTGCTATCCAGGCAGTAAACAGAATTTGTTAATGACTGCCCCAGCGTGATAGAAATATCAGCAACTCATTAATCCATTATGTGTGAATTGCTCAATGGGGCAGGGAATATTCCTGTGCTTGTGGCTTCTTCAGGCCTTGAAATCCACATTTCATCCCAGCTGCTGTAGGGTGATCCCTACCTCCACAACCTTCCTGTCTACCTACATGCTTATTTGCTCCTCTGCCTGCATTAGTATGAGTTCTCCTTAAATAATTTTACAAAAATATCTCAATTTTTAAAATATTCTACTGTCTAAGATAAAGGGGTTGATGATTTTACATCTCCTTAACTAATAAATGCCTGATGTGTGGGTTGGTGTCTTGAGAATGTCTCAAGATCACACTCGGCCTGATCCCAATCCCAAAGTGATTAATTTTTGGTTTTTTTTCATTTACTTCAGGGTGTTATAATTCAGAATTATGAAAAAAACCTCCCACCCTGATGTCTTGCTAGCACTCAAAACTATTCTTTATGCAAAGGCAGAAGTGTATTACCTCATATCAGACATGATTTACCCACTCAGTAACACTCAAACTAGGTCAAAAACAAGAGGTTCGTTTCTGCAGTGTATAATTAACCAGTGAATTTGGGAGATTGTGGAGGTTAATGATGCCATGTCTGGTTCTGCGTGTGGATCCTTACGTGGAGAGCCAGTAAGTGGGACACGCTGCAGAACAGCAGCACAAGGGAGTTTTTACTCTTCCCAATAAAATTAGACTGTTTGTGTTACTGTGTTCCTGCCATCTCCCATCTGTCTCCCTGTGCCTCTTGTCTCTCCTATTAAATCCTGAGCTCTCGGAGTGGGTGACAACGGAGAGCTTTTGGTAGGGACTGTGACAACCTCTATCGGTCTGCTGTCGGGAAAAGGGATAAGGCAATTTTGCCTAAAAGCCTGCTCTTGTTCAGAAGTGACATCAAGGCAGAGATTAGAAATAAAAAATGGTACTGAGCAAGTAGAAAAAGAAAATTCATGTGTATTGCTGGAGGCAACCACACAACCCTGTAAGAGGCTGTGATATCCCCAGGATCACTCCGATTGGAACTAATATTTAATTAATACCTTTTTGAGGGGAACATGGCACGATGATTCCTCTCCCCTAGATTTTTCCCTTTCTTTTTTCCCCCTAAAGTTTAATTTACCTTTTTTGCCTTTGCATTATTAAAGACGTGTAAATCCAGCACGATATTCTCACCCAGCACCATCTGAGAACGCTCTGTTATGCAGCTTGAAACGCTTGAATCTGAGTCCGCTCAGGTGCTTCAGAGCTTGTTAGCTTAAGCTCAGACAGCTTCTGCAGCTCGCAGGAGGGATTGTTAATTAGCTGAGATGCAAATATAGGCAGAGATTCGGGGCCCTGCCTGTGCTGGGGACCATCAAAGCAGCTCTGCAGAGCAGCAGAGATTCATCACTTTGCTGTGCTGAGCCAGAGATGACTTCACGTAGTGCTGGTGGGACACCTTGTCACTGCTGTCCCAAACTTCTGCTCCAGGCATGTGACATGTGGCACAGCGAGGCTGGAGCTGGCTCCAAGCAGAACCAGCTGAGCTCTGCATCGCTCTGAGACCCAAATTGGCCCTGGAACAAGTGCAGCTCCATTTGTATGCACTGCTGGTCCTGAACCATTAAATCATATGGAAACCACGCTGACTCCACACAAAGCCACGTCGGGGATGGATAAATCCATACAGCTGCCAGTGCTTTAAAAATAAAGAATTCAAGGCACAGCATGAAGGGAACTGGGTGAAATGTAGTGGCCCCTGTGAGCTGGGAGGTCAAACTAATTGATACAGTGCTTTGTTCTGGTGTTAAAGCAGTGAATCTGCAGCAGAGTGATAATAACAGCAAGAGCAGTGCCAGGAAGGAAAACCTGAGCAGTTGGCAGAGCCATGGCTGCAGCGAGCTGGGGAATTCACAGAGGATCTGAGTTGGCAAAAGGGAACAGCTCCCTGCTCTTGAACCTGAGGAATGAACAGAGGATCCTGGTAACAAATGAGGGCACGGAAAAATTCAGGTCAAGGGAGGTGATTCTGCCCCTCTACTCTGTCTTCATAAGACCCCACCTGGGGGTGCCCTGTCCAGCTCTGGAATGCTCAGTGCAAGACAGACATGGATCTGTTGGAGCTGGTCCAGGGGAAATCATGGAGATGCTCCAAGGGCTGGAACACCTCTTCTCTGGAGCCAGGCTGGGAGAGCTGAGGATGTTCACCTGGAGAAGAAAAAGGTCTGGGGTGACCTCAGAGGCCTAAAGGGGCTCCAGGAGAGCTGGAGGGAATTTGGAGAAGGGCCTGGAGTGACAGCAATAGGGGGAATGGCTTCAAAGTGAGAGATGGCAGGGTTAGGTGGGATATTGGGAAGGAATTGTTCCCTGTGAGGGTGGTGAGACCCTGACACAGGTTCCCAGAGAAGCTGTGGCTGCCCCTGGATCCCTAGAGGTGTCCAAGGCCAGATTGGATGGGACTTGGAGCACCCTGCGATAGTGGAATGTGTCCCTGCTGTGGCAGGCAGGCTGGAAGATGATCTTTCAGGTCCATTCCTTCCCAAATAATTCAGTGATTCTATGACCCTGTGAAATTCTGGCTTGTGGGCACAGGCAGGATGGATTCCTGCAGGGAGTTCCAGCAAAGTGGGCGGTTTCTATCAGGGGAATGAAGGATTGCCAGAAGTCCTGGCTTGGCACAGTGCCTTTGCAGAACAGCAGTAATAAAACACTCAGTGCCTCCTGGTAGCAGTGCTGGTAATACCCATCCAGATGAATATTGATGGTGATATAAATAAAGCCCTATGCAATTACAATCAGCTAAGGTTAGGAAGGTATTATTTTTCTGGCTTGAACAATTAAGTGCAGTGTGTGCACTTATGGATAGAGCAGGTTGGAAGAAGAGAAGGATTTATATTGTCTTCTGAAACACTCAGCACTGGCCACTGTCAGAGACAGGAAACTGCATCGATCTGTTTGGGAATGACAATTTCTCTTCCCTGCAGCAGCAGCAAAATATCTGTGCTGGGAGTTCAGTACCTCACTTAATTTGATACTAAAAGATATCTTGGTGGACAGAGATATATAAATCTCTGGCATGATGTAGTGAAAATCTTATTTATGCCTCTGCATAGGAAGAGTTTGCCTTATGATAAGATAGGTGCTTAAAGTACAATCTGAATTTAAACAAGTAAATAAAATGTGAATTAGGAAGCAGCCAAACTCTAGCCTGCTTCCTTCCAATGCATGCCAAACCTTCCCTTCCAGCATGAGAAATTAGGATTGGCCATGTGAGAAACCACACAGAGATTTTGAAAATCATAGAATAGTTTGAGTTGGAACAGACATTTTAAAGATGATCTTTTGCAGGTGTCATGTGGGTGAGGCATCCTGTACCTGCAGCTTGGATGTCCTGATAAAATCATGTGTTCTTGTCAGTCAAAGACAGATAAATGTTGCTTTTCTGATAGAGGATTATGGATCAGCTGGAAATAATTTCTGTTCCATTCTGCATCACCCTATTAGCTTTAGCCCTGGTGCTTGAATCTGCCAAGTGTTTGTCCAGAGGATCTGCCTGGCCTTTGGGACAGTAATAATGAATAACTAAGCCTTTTACCATCACAATAATAATGAAGCTTTAATGGTGAATTAAGGAAGAGAATGAGGGAAAATCCAGCCATGAAGCTGTTTCTATCTGTTGTATCTAACCAGACAGTCAGATGTGGAAGTGTTAATGGATGTGGGTAAACGAAGGATGATAAAATCACACAATGCCTATAAACATAAATCAGGATCAATACAAGAGTGGCTGCACAGAGTCAGCCTCAGCGTCTGAGGCAAAAAACAGCTGTAAACCTACATACAGGTTTGTATATAAACCCCATGGAACTGGGGTTTCCCAGAGAAAAGAAGATTCAGAGGGGTTTTGGATCTCTACAATTCCCTGATGGGGAATTGTAGGGTGCAGCCAGCTGGGGATCGGTCCCTTCTCCCAGGGAACCATGACAGAATGAGAGGAAATGGCCTCAAGTTGCACCAGGGGAAGTTTAGATTGGATATTAGGGAAGATTTCTTCATGGGAAGGGTGGTCAGGCATTGGAACAGTATGCCCAGGGAAGTGGGAGAGTCACCATTCCTGGAAGGATTTAAAAGATGTGTAGATGTAGCACTTAGAGACATGGTTTAGTGGTGGCCTTGGCAGTGTTAATGGTTAATTTTGATTTTAGAAGACCTTAGCAACCTAAACAGTTCTGTGATTCCATTCTGTGGCTCTTTCTGCCTAGGCTTTTAGATCCTGGCTACACTAGAAAATGTTTCAAGCGCTGGCAACTTCAGTGCTACTGACCAACATCTGCAGAGCTGACCAAACTGAAACCCACAGAATAGAAAAAGGTTCTGAGTGCCATTTCTGACCCAAATACTGGATGCACCTGGGTCTAGTTAGAACATATAGCCAAGAAAAATAATTGGAATACTTCTTTAATCACATCTCCATGGCCACGTTTTCTCCTGCATCCCTGCTGGCACTGACAAGTAAGGTGTGGCTGAATCAAATCCTCCTGGTGCTATAAATGTGAATAATGTGTCCTTTAATTCTGAGGTGAAAGCAATTCATTTCTTGAAGTAAAACTGTGTCTCTACCTTAATTTTCTTCCTGTTTTCCTGCCAGAGCACCACATCAATCATTTTCCTTCTCTAAAGTCAACCTCAGCCACTGACTTGTCTCAAACAATTGTAGGATGAACCCGCTGTCAGAACCACCTTCTGCTGCTGGGCCTGACTGAGCTGCCACTGACCCCTGGCAGGAGCTCACCCTCTCTACACCTTTTATTTGCTGTTCTACTTACAGGGAAATGAAGGGGAAAACCATAAAAATAACGAGCATGTAAACAACTCTGCCAGGGAGCAAACAGCTCTGAGGATGAGCCGTGAAAAATCACACAGAGCAGAGAAAGTCTCCTGAGATAAATGGGACTATTTAGGGCAGGCAGACAGTAATTGCAGCATTTGCAAAAGTCAGCATGAACATGCCACATTATTCCCAGCAAACATCATGTTTGAGGGACACAGCTCATTATCTGTTCCTGAGGCCGATGATTTTCTTTTGGTTTGTTCTCTCCCTAATGGGAACAGAATTTCTGAATAATTTTCCTGGTGCTTTGGTGTCTCCCTTGCAGTTTTATGGGCTGTTACCAGCCCTGGTGGTACTGGTGTGTGAAAACTGAGACGAGTTAATTTGGATTAAATGTAACTGGAATGCTGTAGTGCCACGGTTGGATGAGCTTTGTCCTAGAAGGGAGGTTTCTGGGAGAAACAATATTTGTGAGCAAAGGCATCATTTGCTGAGAGCAGTGAAATGTGGGCTCTTGGGAGGAAAATTGAGAAAACAACGTTGAAACCACCTGCATGGCTGAGCCTGCCTCTCTGACTTCTGGGATTTGTGCTAATGTGAGCACATTGTCATTTTCTACATCTGTCCCTGCTTAATACCCACCAAATATTTGTCCTGCAGGGTGCGAGGGTATTGTAATTGCAGGGAATGCCCTGAGAAAGGCAGGAATGATGCATCTCACTCCATGTTCTCAGAAGGCTAATTTATTATTTTGTAATACTATATTATATTAAAGAATACTATACTAAAGAATACAGAAAAGATAGTTACAGAAGGCTAAAAAGATAATAATGAAAAGTTGTGACTCTCTCCAGAGTCCCAACACAGCTTGGCCCTGATTGGCCAAAGAGTGAAAACAACTCACAGCAGAATCCAATGAAACAATCACCTGTGGGTAAACAATCTCCAAACACATTCCAAAGCAGCAAAACCCAGAAGAAGCAAATCAGATAATTATTGTTTTCCTTTTCTCTGAGGCTTCTCAGCTTCCCAGGAGAAAAATCCTGGGCAAAGGGATTTTTTCAGAGAATGTGAATGCCACACAAGGGATGTGTGGGCATTGCTCAGGAAGCAGCTCTGGATCAGGCTGCAATGAGGTCTTCAAGGATGTGGCAGCAAGATGGGGAAGTTTCTGGCCCTGGCCAGGTTGTCCATGGAAGCTGTGGCTGCTCCAGCCTGGAAGTGTCCCAGGCCAGGTTGGAAGGGCTTGGAGCAGCCTGGGGTAGTGGGAGGTGTCCCTGCCATGGCATGGCACACTTTCTGTGGTATCTGGGTATTCTGGTATCTCAGATACATCACCTCATGATGCTCATCCCCTGAGTCTAACCCCAAAGGATCATAAACCCAGATTAAAGCCTCTATGATTTTTAAAGCAAAGACAGCTGGGGTGCTTTTTAAAAAATGCTTGCAGGGATTGATATTTTTGCTCTACTCTCCTGTTATAATCTTTACAAAGTACCTTTGCTCTGGAAAGGATTTTCCTCAGTTTCTCATTATCCCAGAATTTTGAACCTAAAACCCTCATATTTTACAAATTGTAGTAAAACACTTCCCTGAAAGTGTTCAAAAAATGGGTGGATGTGGCACTTGGGAACATGGTTTGGTGGTGAACATGGCGTTGCTGGGTTAATGGTAGGACTTGATGACCTTAGAGATCTTTTCCATCAAAATGATTCAGTGAATCCATAAGACATCTCAAAGGTTGCATCCCTGAGGACAGGGACATGAAGCAGGGGTGGAAGGAGCAGTAATTCCACTGTTCCTCTCTCTCTGGATGAGCAGGGTGTGCTGCACCAGTACTGTCACTCACTGCAGGTGCCACAGTTCCTCCTCCTGTGTGAATCCTGTCACCAGGATTCATTAAACAACAGCATTTTAGTGGGGCTGTGAGCTCTGGTGCTCCTGGCTGCTGCTGCCAGGCCTTAATTCCCCCTCTAATTATCCCTGGCCACTCTTGATAAGCTTTTTTTTAAAATTTGCAGCTCTTCATTGCTGTGCATTCAGCATGAAGGTGCTCCAGCAGGGTGTGTTTGTGTGGTGGATGAAGTTGTTACTCTAAATCACTAATTCTAAGAATCCCCAGGGGGAAAAAAAGGTTCTTTGAACATTATAAAACTGCATATTTGCCTACTGCTAATTAGTCAAACATAACCTGCAGTCTGAATCTTCTTGGAGGCTGGGAAAAATAAAAATACCCTGAGAGCAGGGGAGGGGTTAAGAAGGGAAACTCAGGCTGTGAAATTGAAATATTCCTTCTGGCTCAGGGAAAGCAAGAGCACTCATCAAGCACAGAGGCTCTTTATCTGGTGTCTGACAGTGCCACAGGGGACAGGAGATGCTGCAAACCAAGGTCGTTCCTGCCTCTCTGAAGTGCTGCAGTCCTACATGCTGGCACTGAGGGAAAGCTGGACCTCCAGCTCAGCCAGACTGGCCAGTGACACAGGTCAGGCAAAAAAAAAAAACAAAGCTGGAAAAGGCAGAAGTATCAGCACCCAAGTCCTCAGATAGTGAGAGCTAAAAGGGATGAGGAAATTGTCCTGTCTGACCTCATTTGGGATTGGATTTTTCCCCAAGTATTTCTCCATACAGTCTGTAACTTGGCATATAAGAGGGGGAAGTAAAAGTCAGCAACCTGTGCATGGCAGGTACATTGAAATTCTCCCTTTTTGAGTTGGGAATCTGAGAAGAAAATGAAACAGTTTTTAGGATCAAATCTTACAAAGAATTAAGTACATACCCACCCCAAGGACTGCATGGACACCTACAAACCAGTGAAGATGCTCAGACACTGGTGTGGACACTTCTCTGTGGCTGTACTGTGCAGATGCTGGCATCACTTTGGGATGCTGTTGGCATCTCCTGACTGACTCAGGCTCTGAGAGAGCCAAGGACCAGCAGAAGGAAGGAGCCAGCCTGTCCTGTGGGGAGAGCAGGAGCACAGTTCAGCTGCGTCAACAGGAGCCCTGCTCTCAGGTCAGAGGATGGACCCTCACCTTTATTTGCAGGTAGAGATACTGTCAATTAGCTTATTTGTGGGGAAGAAAAATGGCTGAGTTTTTAAACCATGTCCTGCCAGTGCTTTCAGCTGCCACAGCACCTCCTGAGGAGGAGGAGGAGGAGGAGGAGGAGGAGGAGGAGGAGGACTAGGACTAGGACTAGGACTAGGACTAGGACTAGGACTAGGAGTAGGAGTAGGAGTAGGAATAGGAGTAGGAGCAGGAGCGGGAGGAGGAGGAGCAGCAGCAGCAGCAATAGCAATGATGGAAGAACTGTCATAACATTTATTCTGAATGACCTGTTAGTTCCCAAGAGACACCAAAGCTCTCCAGTATGAAGCAGCTGACAATTTTTAAAGCCTGAAGGTGCTGTGAATTACAGGGGGAAAGGGAACAGAGAGATGGAGGCTCTGCTTTAAGGAGCACAAAGCTGCAAACAGCTCCCTCACAGTCCCAGACAGCTGGAGAGGCTCCTGGCCTGTGTCTGGTCTTAAATGTTAATGCAGCATGACAAGAGGATGTACAGGGAGAGAGGAGACCTCCTCAGGGCCTTGCATGCACCACTGAGCTCCACAGCCTCCTCTCTTCCCTGGGGCTAGGGCTGCCTGTGCTGAGGGAGCTCTGACAAGGTTCACCCATGGCCTTGGGTCCTTCTGCTGAGCTCTGAGTGTGTGGCAGGACCTGTCTGGGGTCTCTTTCCTGTATTTCAGGAGCTGCACTGAAGCTCATTCCCTTGCCTGAGGGATGCTGAGGTCCCTGTGTGCCCTGCCTTGTGCCTTGCTGATCCTGACCTGCTCCTGCCTTCCTGCACCTGCCTCCATGCTCTGGATTTGTCTGGCATCTGCTGGACTCTTGGCCACTGTCACTGGACCTGCTGTGCTCCCCTTGCCCAGGTGCTGTGGGACCAGGCCCACTTTGGGAGGCTCTCAGGGGTTGTCACCTGCATTTCCATTCCCCTCCAGGTCACTGCCCCACCTGAGTGCTCCGGCTCCGTCCTGCCCTGTCCTGCACTCTCAGGATCAGGTCTCTGCCTTGCACACAGGATTGTCCCCTTCATTCTCAGCCACAGTCCCAGACGGATGAAGTGACTGCCAACATCTTCCATAGAATCACAGAGTGACCTGGGCTGGAAGGGATCATCCAGCCCCACCTCGTGCCATGGGCAGGGACACCTTCCACTGTCCCAGGGTGCTCCAAGCCCCATCCAGCCTGGCCTTGGGCACTTCCAGGGATCCAGGGGCAGGCACAGCTGCTCTGGGCACCTGTGCCAGGGCTTCAGCACCCTCAGAGCCAAGAATTCCTTCCCAATATCCCGCCTCACCCTACCCTCTGGCAGTGGGAAGCCCCCTTGTCCTGCCACTCCAGGCTCTTGTCCCAGGTCCCTCTCCAGATCCCTTGGAGCCCTTTAGCTACTGGAAATTTGTCTCAGGTCTCCCTGGAGCCTTCTGTTCTTCAAGTCTCTCAGCCTGGCTCCAGAGCAGAAGTGCTGCAGCCCTCAGAACATCTTTGTGGTCCTTTGAGAGGGGACAGCAGGGGACAGAAACCCTGACACTTCATTGAAGGGGACAGAAGCCCTGCTGGCTGCCCTGTTGGTCTGATCCCAGCACAGCAGAGTCTGTTGGGAGCATCTACAGAGCTTTGCACCCCAAACTGGCAGCCCCTGGACACCTTGAGGTGAATGTGGCCTCTGAGGGACAATATCTGTGCACCAAGCATTTCACACCTGCTCCTCCAAAGCAGGACCTTTGTAACATTGTGGGTGTGGCATTCACATTCTCTGGAAAAATCCCTTCACCCAGGATTTTTCTCCTGGGAAGCTGAGAAGCCTCAAAAAAACAAAAAAAAAAAAAAAACAATTCTTATCTCAAAAAAAGGAAAACAATTCTTATTTGCTTCTCCTCTGTTTTGCTCATGTAAAATGTGTTTAGAGATTGTTTACCCACAGGTGATTGTTTCAGTGGATTCTGGTGTGAGTTGTTTTCACTCTTTGGCCAATCAGGGCCAAGCTGTGTTGGGACTCTGGAAAGAGTCAGGAGTTTTCATTATTATCTTTTTAGCATTGAGTAAGCATCCTTTCTGTATTCTTTAATTTAATATAGTATTCTTTAATATAATATAGTATCATCAAGTAATAAATTAGCCTTCTAAAAACATAGAGTCCAATTGATCATTCCTGCCCCCATCAAGGCATTCCTAACAAATACAATAAATGGGGACAAACGGTGGTGGGAAAGGAGGTGACTGTCACAGCCCTGAGTGCACCAACAGGTTCTGCAGCCTCTTCCCTGCCCCTCCCAGGCCTTTGGCTGCAGGTGCTCAGGGTCAGCCCTGGTGCAGGGCAGCTGAAACGTTGGATCAGGCTGCTGTGGAAACCTGAGAATTCCTGCTTGGAGTTTTTCCCATGAACCTGCAGCCCTGGGCTCGAGGGCTCTGTTTCAGCACCATGCCCCTGGTCCCTCCTGAGCTGGGGTGCAGATCTGGTTCTGCCTGCCCTGCCTTGCCAAGCAGCTCTTCCTGGCAGAGGGAAGTAGGAAGTTATATAATAAAATCAAAGCTTATTCCCATTCTGGTCACTTAAGTATTACAATGGTGGGATTCTTTGCCAGTATAAATGTGGAATTGATTATTAATTCCCTTTCCAGAGGCATCGTGCCCTCTAGTCCCCGTTTCACATGGACTGCAAACGAACACAGAATGAAACCTCGGTGATGGGGCTGCCTTTAGCAGACAGAAAGCACATCTGGTTTATTGCTTATGCTGTTCAGGCTTTTAAAAGTCAAAAGTACTCGGGGCTCCCTGGTGATAAAAATATTCCGAGCTGCTGCTTGACTCCAGGGTGAACGTAACGTGAAACCTCCTCAAAGCTTAGAACGCTCTCACCTCCTCCTGAACTGCTCCTTTGGTTGCACCGCCTGCCCCGGGGCCCCGTGACACAGCTCACACGGAGGAGTGGGTGAATCTCCTCTTTTTGCTGCCTTCATTCTCTGATCTGCCCTCACCAAAACCACCGTGGCAGAGCGGGACAGGGCTCAGCAGCAGGGTGTCAGAAGACTTCAAGCAGTTGTGTCAGTTTTAGCACCTGTAAAACCTGGGCAGAAAGTGAAAAGCTGCTGGGAGCTGCCTCGAGGATGCGGCTGCTTTCTTTGTCCTTGGAGCCGGGGAGTGGAAGAGGAAACCCAGAGGCTCCGGGTTTGCTCAGCGTTCATGGCACAGGGACAGCAGGAGCAATGGAAATTATCTGTATGTAAGCCATGGTAACATGGCAAAGACAGGAGAACTCAGAGTAAATTCATCATTAAAAAAAAAACCGAAAAACTCAAACAACAAACATAGGAAAGAAGGTCAGTGTGGATTTGCGTATTTCAATATTAATACAGGGGAAGAAGAGATGTTTCTCCATGCTGTGGGCAGCTGAACCTTAGAACTCTTTGCCAGAGGTTGTGGATGGAGAAAGCTTTCCTGGCTTAAAAAGGAAATTAAGGCAGGACTTCAGAGAGTCCTGCTGAGGACTACCAAGTAGAAAAACCACATAAGGTTCACAGAATTCTCTGGGATGAAAGTGGTTGGAAGCTCTAGCTCATGTGGGAAATATCACTTATTCTTTCTTTGACATATGCTTCTAGGTACTTTTGAAAACTATTTACACATTCCATCTGAATCAGTATCCCTGTCCCTTTTTATATATTAACAAGAAACCATTAACATGAATATTAAAAAGCAGAATAATTATTCAATTATTCCATATGAAGTATAAAACAAACCCTATATTCTGAGCACATTTAAACAAACCAAAATCACATTTCTCAAAGGCATGGATGCATTCAGTTCAGGGAGAGCAGTCAGACAAATAAACCTCCCACATGCTCATCAAATGCTCACAAGATTGAGGATTTGGATTACAAATTATGACATGTTCTTCTGCAAGAATGTACAGCAAATAAAAGGATTTACCTCCTGCTACAGTATTAAATCAGTTGTTCTAGAGGTTAACCCAAATTCTTAGGAAATGGAAATTTAAGGCTTTATTTCCTAAGTTACTCCATCGTGGATGTTTTGGGAAGGAATGAAATTAGCATTATGATGTGATTTGGAGACTGTCATTACTGTGTGAATGTAGAGCTCAGCCAGGGTCTTACACTGATGTGCTGGTGACACAAAGTGTTTAATGACATCTCTGGTGACATCCTGTCACCCTTCTGGCAGTGTGAGACAGAAATGTGGCTGCTGCAGAAGGTGCTGAGCTACCTGGTCCTGCCAGTCACTGTCAGAGGAGTGTCACGATCCACTGCTGTGGGTGAGGCATCAAACCTCCACCCAGAATGTGACTGAGACCTCCTCCAGCAGCTTTTCATGGAGGCTCTGGTTCCTGGGCAGGTGTAAAATGGAGTGTGCTGAGGTTTTCATCTTACACTCCTCCCCCACTTTGCAATGTTTTGGGTTCACTGTTTGCATATCTGAGGTGCCAGAATCCCAGAATGGTTTGGGTTGGAAGGGACACTAAAGCTCATCCCATTCCACCCCTGCTATGGGCAGGGACACCTTCCACTGTCCCAGAGTGCTCCAAACCCCATCCAACCTGGCCTTGGGCCCTTCCAGGGATCCAGTGGCAGCCACAGCTGCTCTGGGCACCCTGTGCCAGGGCCTCACCACCCTCCCAGCCAAGAATTCCATCCCAATATCCCATCTAAACCTTCAGATACACAGCAGTGGTTTCGCTCCACTACTCAGACACCCACAAGGTGCATCCACATAACCATAAATAAGCATTTGTGAAAGGCATAAAGCCTGCCAGAGCTTTGTCTCAGACCAGGGTGTACCTTTCCTTTCAGGCAGAGCTGTGTGCTATCACTTGAGTAATTCACAATTATTTACCTTGGAAGCAGCACTGTGGCCTTTTAAACCCAGGATTAGTGTCCAGCCCTCCTGCTCACTCAGGAAGTAGTGGTGAAGACATTTGAGCTCTAACAAGCCATTTTGTCTATTTTAACACAACCACCAAATGCCAGCTTGGATTCATCCAGAGAGCTGTCAAGGGTTTTGCATGTCAGTGTGTTCTCTTCTAGTTTAATTCAAAATTTTAGGGAAAGTTCCAGTATTTGACACGCTCTGTTCTTTCCCAGTCATGGCTAGGATCATTAAATCCTAAAAAAATCCCAAAGGCAAGCAATCTAATAAAGCAGTCTTTTGTTCTGAGGCTGGCAGGATAACTCAAACTGGAGGTCAGTCAAAAAATCACATTTTCCTGAGTGCCCTGGGGAGCTGAGTAGATGAGTGCCCTGCCTCTTTCTAACCCCCATGCCATGGCAAGAAGGAGTGAATTTGCATTTAATACAGCCTAAAAACCCATTCAGTGAAATAATTTCAAGGTATTTTCACAGCAAGGCCCTGCTCATGATGGCTGGCACTTCCCCAGCTCCCTAAGGCTTTCGGGAATAATGCCTGAGTTTGTGTGACCCCCTTGGCTGGGCTGTCTGACCCTGCATGTGCCATTTCTAAAGTGTGCTGAGCCCACTCCATAGCACCCTGAACAAGGAAACCTTCAAATATATTCATATTTTATATGTATAAACCATGCTGCCATCTCAGGATATGCCCTGGGTTTGGTTGTTTTGTGGGTTTTTTGTTTGTTTGTAGTGCTTAACACAGAAAGATTCTCCCAACACTCCAGTATTCAGTGGTGCTGCTTTATTTTTATGCCTTTTGCCCCAAAAACTCAGTCCATGCTTTTCTCTACAGTTTTTTTTTTCTTTGACATAAGGCTTTTCTGCTTAAAAATGGAAGCATAGATTGGCTTCAAATTCCCAGGCAAAGCTTCTCATATGGGATACAGATTGTGTCAGCTTATCTGGCTCAAGCCTGTCTGCATGTAAACTTGTTTTCTTTGGAACTTCAGTGGTGCTCTGTGCCTCATTGCTCACATTCTTACAGCTGGGGCTGTGGCAAGGGAAAAATCAGCTTTTTGTTTCTCTCCTGCGCCACTGGGTAGATCACTGCTGATGTGTAGATGGAAATATTTTTTTTTCCTTATGAATGTTTAGACTCAGCAATCAAACTGGAAGTGTTCAAAGCCAGGTTGGGCAGGGCTTGGAGCAAGCTGGGCTGGTGGAATGTGTTCAAAGCAGCGACCCTCAGCAGGGATGGTCAGACTGTGAAGCAAGGCAGACCTGCAGCAGTGGGATGTGTTCGTGGGGAGTGGAAGCTGTCAGAGGAACAGCAGAACACCAGAGGCTATTCACTGCACGTGGTGCTGAGCAAGGCTGCTATTGCTTAGAGACAGCAACAACTCAGATAACAGCTCCACGTCATGGCTTTTGAGTCCAGAGCTCCCTTGTTCAGCAATGATTTATTGTTTACTCTTTTTTTTCTGCTGGTTTTTCAGATGAATGTCCTGTGAGAGCAGTTTGTGTTGTGGTACTGCTGCAACACCTGCAATGCGAAACACAGAATGATGTCAGAGGATGGTTTGGGTTTGGGAAGATTATTAAAGATCATCCAGTCCCATCCCTGCTGGAACCCTGGTTACTGAGAATTTCAGACTTTCTGTGCTGACAGGCACTGACCCCCAAGAGAACACTGCATTTGACCTAAAGCCGTGAAGAAGACTGCCAAAATTGAATGATAAAACCGAGATTATAAGTGCATAGTTTGAACAGAAATGTGTAATATCACATAGAAGAAAACTTAAAGGTTTTAGAATACAGTAATATACATAAAGCAAGATGAAAGTTTTAGGACAGGCACTAATCCTTCTTCTTCACCTTCTTCTTCATAGGTTTAGGTGGTATTGTATAATTAGATAAAATTCCACATTATAAACCACGGGTAGTTAGTTTTTAGGTTAAAAGTAAAAATCATTTAAGTGTCATTTCTTAATTAGACAGTTTATCCTTAAAAAACCTTGTAGAGAAAGAGATAAGACTCCATTTTTAGTTTGTTAGAGTGAAGTGCTGTAGAACTCAACAGTCTGCGAGACTGTAATATAGATAAGAATTAATAAACATCTAAGTCCAAACAAAAAATATTGTCTCAGGTATTTAATCCCAACCCTGCACGCGTCCCTATTCCCACACCACATCCTCATCTGTATCCCCGTCCTTACACCCTGTCTCCATTCCTACTCTCATCCCCAACCCCATCCTCATTCCCGATAGGGAAGACGTGTGCTGGTGTCTTTACAAACAATTCCAGGGCGAGGGGAATGGCTGTCAATGGCTTTGAAACGGGGCTTAATGTCTCTACCTAATTCAAGTAGTGGGTTTATTACAGAGCCCGGGCAGTTTGACTCCTGAAACAGCCAAATGGGGCCGCATAACCTTGAGTTTCTAAACTTTGGGGTAAATAACCTGTTCAAGGAGGGGTATGTGGCAGGAGGTTTGGGAAGGCGGCACCTCCCTGGTACCTCGGCCAGAGGGGGAAGGCAGAGGGCAGCGAGCGGCGGAGTTTGGGATAAAAGGAGGCTGCGCCCTCCGGGACCGAGAGAGAGAAAACCCCGCGGGGATGTGCCCCAGGGCCTCTCTCCTTTACTGAATGAAGCTGCAGGATCCTCTGTCTCCTGTATGGACACTGCCTCTTCCCAGCAGGGCTTCCCTACGCTCCATCGCCATCCCGAGGCACTCTCAGCCCCGTTCCCAGACCGCTCCCCAGCCCCGGTCCCTGGTCCCGCTCCCCGCCCAGTTCCCATCCCCAGTCCCCAGTTCCGTTCCTAGCCCGTTCCCAGCCCACTCCCCCCGTTCCCCAGTCTCGTTACCCAGCCAAGGTCCCAGCCCCGTTCCCAGTCTGCTCGCCCCGGTCCCAGCCTGGTCCCCATCCCCTGGTCCCAGCCCGCTCCCACGTTCTCAGCTCGCTCTCCAGTCCTGTTCCCCAGTCCCACTCTCAATCCCGTTCCCCAGTCCCGGTCCCAGCCCAGTTCCCATCCCCGTTCCCAGTCCGCTCCCCCCAGTCCCAGCCTGGTCCCCAGCCCCGTTCCCCAGTCCCATAGCCAGCCCAGTTCCCGCCCGCTCCCCCCGTTCCCACCCCGCTCTCCCGTTCCCCAGCCCGGTTCCCACCCAGCTCTCCCGGTCCCCAGGCCGGTTCCCAATCTCAGTTCTCGGCCCCGGTCCCCAGCCCGCTGTCCCGGTCCCAGCCCGATTCCCAGTCCCGTTCCCCAATCCCGTTCCCAATCCCTGCTCCCAGTCCCGTTCCCATCCCGCTCTCCCGGTCCTCCCGGCGCTGTCCCGGCGCTCCCCGCGCGGCCGCTCCCGCCGCTCCTCGCTGGTGAGGCGGGCGGGGCCGACGCCGGGCGGAGCGGGCCCGAGGCCGCGGGGCTGCCGGGGAATGGGAGGTGAGCGGCGGCGAAGGGTCCCGGCTGGGCAGGGGGACACCGGCCCTGCTCCGGAGGGTCCCGCTGGGCAGGGGGACACCGGCCCTCCTCCTCATCCTCTTCCTCTGCCTCCGTCCCCGGGGCGGGGCGGTCCGGGATGTGTGTAGGGAGCGAACTGGGAGGGAGCGGGGTGAAATTGGGGTGTGGGGGTGTCTGGGGTGCTTGGCAAGGCGATGAGGGGAGTTTGGGGATGTGGTGGGGAGCAGGGGGATGTGTGTGTTGGGATACAGGATATAGGATTTGGGGGTTCCTTGGGGTGCTTGAGGGGTAGAGGGAGAGGAGGTTGGTTGGGGATGGTTTGGGATGAGCAGGGATAACGTTTTGGTATGGGGGTAAGGTTTTGGGGTGTCTGCGTGCTGGAGGGGTGTGTGGCAGGCCTTGTCAGCACAAAGCGGAGCCCTGAGTGGGGGCATGGGTGTGTTTGCTTTGGAGGTGCCCGGGTTTATTGAAGAGTGTGAGAAGGGGGTTGTTTTGGGGGATTTTAGGATGCTTAATGTAGGGGAGGAGAGGTGTGAGTAGGGTGTAGTTCTGCGTAATGAGTGGAAGAGGATGGATGTAGGATGGGTCCTTAGGTGGGATCCTCAAGGGACAGGGATGAGCTGCTGGGCTTGGGGAGGCATCAGGATTGAGGCGGATGGGGTGGGTGAATATTTGGGACCAGGTGAACTTGGTGTTTCTGAGAGATGAAGGTGGGGCAGAGCCTCAGAGCATCACACAGTTGTTGCAGTGTGGTTTGGAGGATTGTCTGTTGGAACAGTGGGATTGATGTGGGAGCTGGATGCTGGGGTTGGAGGTTTGTGTGTGCTTCATTTCTGGTAATCCACAGGAGTGTGTGCAGACAGATTTGTGATGGTAAGGGTTTTTTCCACATGCTTCCCCTTGGGGATAAGAGTAAGCCTGTAGGATTTATAGGAGCCTAAAAGCTCTGGATATGCTCAAATCCTGTGTTAAAATTTGAGATAGCAGTGTGTTTTCAAATTGCTTTTATTCACTGCTCAGTCTGGAAGGTGGGTCTGGGGTGTCTGTAGCTGCTCACCTTGGAGGCAGCTCACTGGGAAGGATCAGGTGGATACTGGTGTAATCTTAGAAAATGAGAAATTTAACACTGGTCTGGATTTGTTTTTTTATATATCTGAGAAGAAGATAAACTCCACTTTGTGATCCCTCAGGGAGGTGATAAATCTCCTTCATGAACCACATCCTTGTTGGGTGAGACCCAAAGCAGCAGTGGAGCTGCAGCTCAGGTTTTGTGTTTGATGAGTCAACCTGAATCTCTTTGATGTTCATCCCACCTGTAGCTGTCCAGGGCTCCCTCTGGAGATCACCTGCCTGAGGAAGGATGGTTTAGGGCAATAGTTCTGGTCATATATCAATCTGTCACGTGTACAAAAAAATTCACATTCTGCTTCAGGACCATGGGAACATCCACTAAAGCTTTTGGCTCTTCCTTCAGCAGGAAGGTCAGAACTGGACAAAGCAGATGGGGTTGAAGCTGGACACCTCTAGAGAGCAGGGAGATGTGTCTGAACAGGGAGAGACAGTGCATACTTGAGAGACATCCTGGTCACATATTTTGGGAGCAGTGTGCCATTCTTGGAAGGAAACCTGCTTTTGCTGGTGAGATAATTTCTGAAAGAGCCAGGTTTTTGATACAATCTCCCTTATGAGCTCTGCACTGGTTTGCATTTGCTCTCACAGCCTGTTGAGCAGATTGTTTTCTAAGTCCAGGCAATTAGGCAGGAGTTTGTTGAGCATTTGGGGAAGTGTGGCCTGCTGAGTTGGGTGTAATCTTCTTACCCAGAGGAGCTTGTGTAACACACAGTAAAGTGCAGGAGGTCTGATTGAGGCTGCCTTGATAATCCCTGCTCAGCCAGGGGAGAGTTGGCTGCTCCCTGGGAAGTGAGGGAAGGGGGAATTGTGCTCCAGGTCACAGATACACTGAGGAATTGCTTTTTTCTGAGATTGGGGCTGTTAATGTGAGTCTTGCACTGGGCAGTTTTACTCTGAAGCATTGTTGGGTGTCCAGGTGCTTCAAGAAATGAAAAAAAAAAAACTTTGTTTCCTTCAGTCCTAAATTATAACCAGTTCTTCTGAAATAATTGCTTGAAATCCTTCCCAAGGTTCTGCTTTGTGCCAGATGCTGCCGTGATGCTGTCACTTGTGAACTCTGCAAGATTTGAATGCAGAGCCTCGAGTTCATTGTCCAAGTTCAGAGCCAAGGTCAAAGAGCTGCCACGTCCTGGCAGTGGCAGATCTTTGGGCTGCTGATGCTGAGCAAACAGAGAGTGTGCAGGAGGAAAGGGCAGCCAGGGTGACACAGTGACAGCACTGAGCCACCTGCCCATGGGCACACCTCGATGAGCTGTGTCACTCTGTGCTTGGGCACAGGTGACGTGGCAGAACTGGCTTGCAAGTAGTTAAAATTCCAAGGGCAGTGCCATTGGTGGCTGTCACTTGCCAAAACCACACAGCTCTGACCATCCTCTGATGGGAGAGTAGCAAGGGCTGTGCCAAAGGAAAAGGAAAACCCAGCACCTCTTTTTTCTGAGGAAGGAGAGTGGATTCCTTTCTCCGGTGAAGTCTGGCATTTAATTTGGAAGTTTTCCTGGATCTTTCTTTCTCAGAGCAAAGGATCCCTCTGATGGGCAGCTGACAGCATCAGGCACTGCAGCAGGAAGGTTTGTACATCTTGGAAAGTTGGAAAACTCTCTACGTGCAGTTGGTTAATTATACATGATGTTATCCTTGGCGATTAATAAAAAATATGGATATTTAAATTTCAACTCTTACTGATAGTGGCATAGGGAGCTGAATAATTTCATGGGCTGGGTAGATTTTAGGAAATGTCTTTGATTTCTCAGTTTGGTGCTTTCTCATTGTCCTGATCATCTTCTGGTTTTGGAGTTATTTTGGAGCTAAACTTCATCAGCATTACCAACCCTTCACTCTAAAACTGCAATTCTGAGCAACAAGTTGGCTGTGTTAAAGTTAATATTTCTGTTAAAGTTCATATTTTTGGGGTTTATTTCACTTTCATATGAAAATTCTCTACCCTGTTTTATCAATGCTTATGGGCACATTGAAGATTGATGGGATGTTTCAAACTGATTTATAACAATCATGATTATTGTTGAAATTCTTTCTGATGTGTGTTGGAGTTTGTGAGCTTAGTTTGCTTTCACAACTTAAATGACAGCTGGAAGAGAACTGTGGAAAAAAATCACATCTAATTCTTTAATCTCTGTTTAAAAAGTTCAAGATAACACTTCTCAAGAGATGTCTGATCTTCTGTAGTTTTAATCTGCTTTTCTAAGGAAACAAGTTTTGTGCCATTGTGCTTTCTGCTAATTCCTCTGATAATTACCCTCTGATAATTGCAGTTGCTTTAATGTGCTGAAACCTTGGACAGAGGGATGGTTCCCACAATTTCTGTGGGAATGGTTCCTGTGGGGCAGAAATGAGACCCTCTCAGTGCTGCCTGTGGCAGGAACTCAGCCCTTATCAGACATCAGGAGAGTTTGTGGTGCCTGAATTAGAGAAGGTTTTGCTCTCTGGACTTCTCAGACAAGAAAAGCTCATCCTGAAGAGCCACATTTCAAAGACACTTTGAGCATCCTAATGAATTGTGTGATACAGGGCTGGTCAAAGCAGTTGTTCTCTCTATCAAAAGTTTGACTTCACAAAGTGGTTTTTTTCCCCTTCTTTTTATTTCCCCAATGCTTTATTTATGCAGTTTGCCTGAAGCCAAGTAAATGCCTTTGGTTCTGCTTTTTCCCCTTTTTTAATTCCTTGAGTTGTTTGTGATAATCCCTTAAAATCTGCTGATTTAGAGCTGCTCTTTTACTGATATAACTTTAAAAAAATATGATTGGGGCATCATAAATATTTTGCATGTCATTCCACAGCATCTTTGAATGAGTCTAGAAATGAATATATTAGATAAGAAAATGAGTTGTTTGTTTTCCTTCAGGCAAAACACTTCCTAGGATATGTTTTCCCACTTCACAGGAGATCTGATGGTAAAGATGCATGTAAAAACAGGTAATTAATGAAGTTTTTAAACTAATTTTTCATTAGTTCATTCTGATTCTCTTTTAGAGATGATATGAAGTGCTGTTAATCCTCTGACACCGTGCCCTGGATCCTCATGGTATGTCTGAAGGACACATCTCTGCATGTTCTGAATATGCCAGGTGAAGCCCAAGAATAACTTTCCACGGGAGTTTGTGACCTCTTAAAGAGGAAGAAGTCAAAAGAGGGCAACTTTTATTCTATATTTAGCCCTAGGTGAGTCTGTAAAAATAACCTGGTGGGCTCTAGCCTAAAATTTATTTTTGGATTTGTGTGTTACACTAGAAAATAGAGAAGTGCCATGCTCAGGCAGGTTTTTGGATGCAGCACATCATTGGGATGTGGGATCAGCACAGCAGCTTCCACAAACACCTGTGAGAGCTTTGCTCAGCCTTTCTGATGCTTTGGGCAAAACAGGAGGGAAAACAAGAATATTTTTCAGGTAGATAATTGTCCTGTCAAATCCTCTGCTTCATCTTCTAATCTGAGAGGCAAGAACTGGGCACAGTCATGAGTTTTGTGAACAGTTTGGTCGCCTTGCAGTGGCAGAGGTGTCACCAGAGGTGCTGTTCAGTTTCAGTGGTGAACTCACTCTCATCCTGCCTGGAATTTCAGAACGAACTGACTCAAACCTTTCATTTCCAGGTTGTCCTCATGAATACTCCCGTGGAGAATGTCCATGATCTTCTTTGCCTGTGTGGTGAGGGTGAGGGATGGGCTTCCCCTCTCAGCCTCCACAGATTTCCATCTCAACCAGGACTTTCTGGAGTGCAGGAAGAGGCTGAAGGCTCTGTCCTCCATCCTGGCGCGGTACCCCAGTCGGGGCACGGCCAAAGGACGTAACCTCAGCATCCAGTGAGTCCCTGCTCTGCTCTGCTGGGGGGTTTTGCCTTTAATTTTTGAAATATTGCTCTTGGGGGTTGGAATTACATTGAAATAATACTGTGGGTGTGATCTGCAGTGCCTGATTCCAGCCTGAAATGCCACACTGCTTGTGTAGGGTGTGAACTCCAATGATTTTGAAGCTTATTCCTCAATTGCTGTTCAGTGTAGTGAGCATGTGCTTAGTTATATATATATATATTTATATATATATATATTTATATATGTATATATTTATATATGTATATATTTGTATATTGTATTTGTATGTTAATTTATATAAATACACTTACATAACTGTTATTTGTTTTATACTGTGTTATATTTACATAGATTTCATTTTGGACTTATATTTATACATATAAATACACATACATTTCTACATCTTCACATGTACATACACAAACAATGTTTATTCATATTTAGTTTTATATTTATAGATGCATACACAATATATGTATTTCATTATATATTTTATATACACATACAATATACATATTTACTTATATATTTTATATATATACAGAGTATTTATACACATTTAAGTTTATATTTTATACACATACACAATATTGATACACATTTAGTTATATATTTTATATACATTCATAATATTTATACACAGTTATACATTTATAGATATATTCACAATATTTATGCATATTAATATATTGATATACTTACACAGTATATATATGTATTTAGTTACATATTTTATATACAGACAATATTTATACACATTTAGTTATATATTTTATATACATTCACAATATATATATATTTAGGTTTCTATTTTGTATACATACACAGTATATATATTTAATTATATATTTGATATACATACACAGTATATATGTGTATTTACTTATATATTTGATATACATACACAATATTTATACACAGTTATATATTTTATATACATACACAGTACTTATGCACTTTTAGTTATATATTTATAGATACATACACAATATTTATACACACTTGTATATTTAAATTTCTTATTTATATATATTTTGCTCATGTTAATTTTCATTTTGGGCAGCAAAAATGGGCAGTGCTTGTTACTCCTAGCAGTTGGAGAATCATGGATTTCTACAAATCCCTTTAAGAAGGCATCCAAGTACCTTGGAATGATTTAGTTTAGGAGAAGAAATTTATTAAAGAAATTACAGAGAAAAAAAATGTAAAAAAAAGTTTAAACTCATTTAAGAAGTGAGTTTTACCTGGTGGTTGCATTTCTGGTGAGCACATGGAAGAAAACTTTAAGTGAAGCTAAAACGAAGCATCCCTTTTTTGGGGGAGTTAAAAAATACACGAATTTACAGCAGAGATTTTCATCTCAATTCCTTTTCACTCAAAGCCAACTTGTGCCCTTTGATGCCAGCAAGTGCTGCAGCCTTTAATCTGCTGTGGTTTGTGCGGCAGCTCAACCTGGCTCTGGAATGAGAGCAGTGCAATTGGATCCATGGCAAAAAGGCCATAAATTATGGACAACTTGGAAAAGGTGCTTTTAGGAAGGCATGGTGTTGATCCTAGCTGGGAGCTGGGAGCAGCAGGAATTTGGGGAAGCTCCCCAGTGGAACTGGGCTGGCAGAGCCAAGCAAAACTGTAAATCCCAAGTCCACAGTACAGCAAATAAATAAAAATGCGGTGAAATAGAAACGGTGAGTGGGAAATGAAGTTGGGGTAAAAGATAGGAACAGGAGGAAGGAGACAAATTGTTCAGTTTCAAAACTTGGGTGTTAAAGTGATTTCCTGCTGACAAATGGCTGGGCTGCAAGGGAAGATGTCCCTGAGAAATCTTTTGGAATGATTGGACCATCTGCAGGTGGAAACTTTTACATAAATATGGATTCAGTGTTAGAGGAGCCCCTTTTAGAGTAGAATTTTTACTGTGATGTAGCAGGAAGTGTTTGAAAATCTTGGGTTGTGCAAATTAGCAAATATTTCTTGCTATTAATATGATGTTGCCATCAAGGGAAGGAAGGAATCCATCTGCTTCCTGGGAACAAACTTCCTTGCTTTTATTTTTTTTCTGCATTTTCTTTCAAAATTGGTTTTCTGACCGCCTTGGTTTTTATTCAGGTGATTTAAAGCCAGCCTGGGAAAAGAATGTCCTGGATTTGTACTGATGTACCAATTTAATAAAGTCTGGGTTGTGCTCTTCACTGTGCTCAGGCGTCCTGGATGAGTTAAGAATAAATAATTGTGTAAGAAAAAATAGAGCTACAGGAATTACAGGACTTTGACAACAACAAAAATCCCTTTTATTTTTTTCTGCAGTCTGCTCTCTCAGCTCGGTCTGTACATTTTGTTCTGACAGAAAGCACAGCTCCATCCTCACATTCAGCAGGACTTTCACCTTTTTATGTTGATGTGATTTTTTTTCTTTTAATTTCTATTTCAGTTTCCTTTCTTCTGGGGATATTGCCTGCATGGCAATCTGTTCCAGCAGCTACTCAACCATCATGGCCTTCTGCTTCCTGGAAGAGCTTCGCTGGGAATTTGCTGCTTCCTACAACACAAGGAGCATCAATTCAGCTTCCAGACCATATGCTTTTATTGAATTTGGTTTGTAACTTTGTTCTCTAATCGTAAAAATCCTCCTCCTGCCAAATTGATGGTGTTAAACAACATCTCCTGGCTAAGGGCTGATGATGAAAGTGACTCTGGGTGTGCCTTTGGAAATCTTAATGCCCTAAACTATTGAAGTGTTTGGTTTGGAGTTCCTGAGAGTTCATCTCTTATGAACAAAATGCTGTGCTGATTGATGAACAAGCAGAGAAGAAAAAAGAAATTGATATCTCGGACGCTTTCTAACTTAATTAAAAAAATCTGACAAGTGAGGACAGATAGTACAGGAAAAAAAGGAGACAGAATAGATTATTATGGGCAGCTTTATTTCTGGCATGACTTGGAGGCAGAATACTTCAGAACCATGCCCAGTGGTTCTTTTTTAGCCTGAAATAATTGGTTTTCTTGCCAAGTAGCGGCTGCTCTACTGAACCTCACACCTTTGAAAGACACAATTCCCTTGCAGTGAGAGAGTATTCTGGGAAAGGATAATATCCTGCAGTGTGTTTGCACTCTTCAGTCCAGATTTCAGTAACAGTGTTAAACTCAGGCTTAAAAACTTGAGAAATCCATTGGGAAAGCTTCTCCTAGAGCCATCTTAGATTTTGGGTGGATTTCCTTCAGGGCACATTACAGCCAGGATGGAATTTCATACTGAGATCCACACAGTACTCTTTTTTTTTTTTAACTTGAGTAGGAGTTGGGGGATTTCTAGCCTCTTTTAATTTAATCTAGCCTCTTTAATAAGGCTAATGATTTCAGTGTAAATTTGTGTATAATAAAGACACTAATAATCTAGCCTCTTTAATCTTTTAACCTAGGCTTTTAATAAGCATAAAGCTTATTTTTCCAAGAAAAAAATACATTTCTAAAATAATTTTTATTTTTATACTTTATTAAGTTACTAAGCGTCTAATATTGCTGTGTGGTTATTTATTTATTTATTTCATCATCTCCATTCCTGTGTTTGGATCTAAGATGGGCTTGATGCTCAAGATTTTAATAATTTGTTTGGCAGTTACAGATCATTTTTATTATTTTTTTAGAGTAGATATTAGAAGAAATTCTTTCCTGTGAGGGTTGGAAGGCACAGGTTCTCAGAGAAGCTGTGGCTGCCCCTGGAACCAAGGGCAGGTTGGATGGGGCTTGGAGCAACCTGGGATAGTGGAAGGTGTCTCTGCCATGGCAGGGGGTGGCACTGGATGATCCTTAAGGTCCCCTCCATCCCAAACCTTTCTGTGCTATAAAATATCTAAAAGAAGTATTTTTGTTCCCTAACCAGGAGTGGAATTTTTGGCCTGAACCCAGTAAGAAATGAAATAAATTAAAACAATCAAATCACCATGATCTGATAAAATATCACCACAATTAAGATTTTAACAATGCTAAGGATTAATTAAGCATTCTTTCAGAGGTGACTTGAGCAGCTTTTCCTGTTGTTTCAGATAACACCATTCAGAAGGTGAAACACCATTTCAACAGCAGCCGTGGCCCCAGGGCCAAGGGAGGCTGGGAGAGGGTGGAGGAGGAGCTGAAGCTGCAGCCCCCAGTGCAGCTGCAGCTGGAGGCCACGGAGCTGCTGAACGGGCTGAGCAATGGAGGGCACGCAGGAGGCCATGTGGAGGTTGGTAAGTTACTTCTACACCAGGTGACAGGAGATTTCCTCACCCTCACGGTGTTGCCAGGTGTCACAGTGGTAGATGTGAAAAACGCGTTCACTCTTTGTTCTGGGGTTTGAAAGCAAAACCAGTGAGGGACTCCCAAGTCAGAAATACAATTTATTAGGAAAAGGAAAACAAAACCCAAACAAAATACATGCAATAATACAAAAGAAAAACCATTGACAGAGTCAGAATACAACCTGAAACGCTGTTGGTCAGGGTGTTGGTAGCAGTGCAATTGGAAATGTGCCTGCAGCCCTCCTGGAGTGTCAGGTGTGGTTCTATTGGGGCAGTGATCCTGTAGAAGGGTGGAGTCTTCCTCTGAAGATCCAGTGCAAGAGGCAGCTGTTTCTCTGAGAATCCAGTGGAAAGGCTGCTCTGGTGTCCCAAAAACTGAGATTCTATCCAGGTAGGAATGCTTGGCTCCTCCCTCTGGGCAGAGCATCTCACAATGGGATGATGAATTTTATCAGCCATGCAGTGACATTCAATGACCCATTAACAGCAGCTATGTCCCCAGAGGGAGGATTGGTTTGTGGAAGAGATAAAGAAAACTGCCCAATGAACAGAAGATAACTGCCCCACCTCTGACAGATGGCAAACAGAATACATATTGCCTTGCAATCTTGGACACTCTTCTGTGAAAATGCAAAAAGTTTAATAAAGGACAATAGGAGACAAGGACAATAGAGGAAAGGTTATTATGGCTGGGTGTATCTGGGCACTGAGCCAAGAGCACACTGTTATCTTCAGGGATACACCTTAAATATCTTTTAATTACATCAGCCTGTTGCATATTCACAGACCCTTATGCTAGTAAGCTTTTCCACAAACAAGTTTACATGTTCCAAGAATTGTTTAGCATGGCTCCTCCTTGGGTCTGCCTTTTTAGAGCATGGGTATTCTTTGGTTGTGGTTTTAGTCCTTTTTTATCACCTCCAGTTTTGGGGTTTGGTCTACACTGCCTTCAAACAGTGAGTGCTGTTGGTTGGCAGATGTGTACAGGTGTGCTCATCCTGTGTTCACTGGGTGTTATCCCATCCCAGCAGGCAGTTTAACACAAGCACACTTACATCACCTATTTCACTGAGCTTAATTAACAGCAGAAATAAAAACTATATCTTTATAACAAAGTTACTTTAACACCACACATATAAAATCCATTTTAATATTTGCAAAAAGCCAATATTATAATACGTATCTATAACACATATCAGCTATTTCACTGCTATGTCTGAGCTTAATTAACAGCAGAAATAAAAACTATGTAACAAAGTTACTTTAACATTACACATAAAAAATCTGTTTTAGTATTTGCCAATATTACAATATGTATCTATAACACATATCAGCAACTTCACTACTATGTTTAAGCTTAACAACAGAAATGAAAACTGTATCTTTATAAGAGTTACTTTAACAATAGGCGTATAAAATCTAGTTTAATATTTGCAAAAAGCCAATATTACTATATTTATCTTAAACACATATCAGCTATTTCATTGCTATGTCTAAGCTTAATTAACAGCAGAAATAAAAACTATATAACAGTTACTTTAACATTACACATATTAAATCTATTTTAATATTTGTAAAAACCAATATTATAATATGTATCTATAACACATACTTATATCAGATATTTCACTTTTATGTCTAAGCTTAATTAACAGCAGAAATAAAAATTATATCTTTATAACAAAGTTACTTTAACACCACACATATAGAATACATTTCAATATTTGCAAAAAGTCAATATTATAATTGTATCTATAACACATATCAGCTATTTCACTGCTATGTCTAAGCTTAATTAACAGCAGAAATAAAAGCTATATAACAAACTTACTTTAGCGTTACACATAAGAAATCTATTTTAATGTTTGCAAAAAGCCAGTATCACAATATGTATCTATAACACATATTTATATCAGCTATCTCGCTACTATGTCTAAGATTAACAGAAATTAAAACTATATCACAAAGTTACTTTAACATGACACAAATAAAATCTGTTTTAATATTTGCAAAAAGCCAATATTACGATATGTATCTATAACACATACTTATATCAGCTATTTCCCTACTATGTCTAAGCTTAATTAACAACAGAAATAAAAACTATATCTTTATAACAAAGTGACTTTAACATGACACATATAAAATCTATTTTAATATTTGCAAAAAGCCAATATTATGATATTTATCTATAACGCATATCAGCTATTTCACTACTATGTCTAGGCTTAATCAACAATAGAAATTAAAACTATATCTTTAGAACAAAGTTACTTTAACAATACTCATATAAAATATATTTTAATATTTGCAAAAAGCCAATATTACAATATGTATCTATAACAGTAGAAATGCTGCAACATCCCTCAAGGCATCTCATTCAAAAGCCACTCTGAGCAAGGCCACAAGAGCCATTTCAAGTCCATGCACAGATAGCTCAGGGGAAGAAGGACAGGAAGGGTCTTTGTGTGATGTATTCCAGCAAAGGTTTATTGCATCCACCATGCCAAAGGGGTCAGGGACAGAGACCAAACCATGTGGTCTGCACAGACTTAAGTATGGGGTCACTGACTTGAGGGTACAGGGATGGTGCAAAGGGCAGCAAACTGTAGGGGAAATGAGAGATGAACAATTGGGGTGGGCAGGGTCAACTGGCCAGTGGGGGAATTTAAATAAAATTATAAT